>NC_062217.1:39537896-39844696 GCF_902686445.1 Sciurus carolinensis
AATCAATATCATAGGAAGTTCAGTCTTAATTAAAATATATTCTCATTTTGGGCAGGAAATAGGTCATTTCATAGAAGTAAAAACTATTAAATGTGTGATTCAAGAAACTAAAATAATGTGAGTTAAATTTTAGAAGAAAAATTTTCTCTGGTACTTATGGGTGTAAATCTGAATAACCTTTAGAAGACATCATAGTATCTAATGACTTAAGTCTGGGTATTCTGGAACTGAGCAATGTAAACAAGTGAGAAAAAAAGGTAAGAAAATGTAAACATAATAATACAGGTAATACAGCAGTCTTACATTTGATTTACTGTATTTCTGGAGATCACAATTTGAAGTGGGTGATTAACATGCAAAATCCTAACTGCTACCAACAAATAAACAATCAATCAAGGACAGTCCACAGTGACTGAAGTATCTTTCCAAGGTAGCAAAGGAAAAGTAAGAGAAAAGATATAAAATGTAAAATCATGACAAGTAGAGACAAACTAGAATAAATCTATCAATTTTTAATAGCTGTTCTTACCATTAGAACCTTCTGCCATCTCCACTACATACTTATTGATGGGTGCTCCTCCATTGTCTTTTGGTGGATCTATCCAAAGAAACAAGTAGTGTCAGGCAAAGTTCAATACAATGTAAAAATGACAGAAAACCCTATTAAGCAGAATACCAAACTCAAGATTGTTTAAAAAGAAATGAAGTTTTATTATTAATACCTGTACCTCATTACTGTATGCTATTGTCTCCTGCTTTTCAGTTAATTTACCATATTTTCCCATGGTTATAAATTTGGCTCTCTATAAGAATTTTGATTTACTATTTATTTATTTTGTGGTACTGGAGATTAAATCTAGAAGACTTTGTTCCTGAGAGACAGCCTCAGACTGGTTTATTTTCTGAGAGAGGGTCTTGCTAAATAACCCAGGCTGGACTTGAACTTGTGATCCTCCTGTTTTAGCTTCCCAAATTGCTGGGATTACAGGCATGCATGGTAGATTATATTAGAATTATTGAACTTATGATTATGCTTTCTGTGAGAAAACAGGAATTCAGGAAATTGTGTAGATTATTAGTGTTGTTTTCTATTATTATTCTTGTTATTGTTATTATTTGTAGTGCTGGGGATCAAAACCAGGACCATGTGAATGACAGGCAAATGCTTCATCACTACGAGTCTTTGGTGTTGCTTTCTTCTTATTTTTAGAATGTAAGAGTTTTTATTAAAACTTTTTTTTACTGGTATATTATTATCAAATATATTAGTGGGCTTTGTTGTTTCATATTCATACATATATACACCATAATTTGGTTAGTTTCATTCCCCAAGTGTTGCTTTCTTCTGAATGAACAATGTTCTATTAGTCTGGCCTTTCCTCCTACAGGCAGGTGCAACACCGTTAAACCACATAAAGAACCACAGTCAGTCTGAGCATGGCTGAAAACCATGGTCTTCTTGTGGCAATGTGGACACTATACATCTGTAACATAAGAATTTAGACTCTGAATTAGTTGGTTTATCTTCTCTCTAGCCAAAGTTAAAAGACCAACCCATCTAGATAACGTTCAAATATCTTGTTATCTTCATATTCAAATATAAAAGCAATAATATTATGTACAAATATGCATAATATCTTACCCCAAGTTATTTTAAAACTGTGTGAATGTATCTTTCCTTTAACTGAAGGTTTTACAGGTACTCCTGGTTTATCAGGGCAGGTAGTAAATTCTACCACTTCACTCGGATTACTTTTACCTTCTGAGTTATAAGCAATAACCTGTGATGAGAACATAAAGACTTAAAATGACATGTTTGATATCTAATGATACCGGTTTAATGAACAACATAATAAAAAAAAGTTTCCATTAAATGATAAAACACATTTTCAGAGTGTGATAGTTTGTTTCTTTGAGAACTGCTTGTCAAATAGGGAATTGGGACACAAAGAATATGCAAGTGTACTTCCCCTTTAGAGTCAGTATTGGGAATACAAGTGCAAGTTTAACATTTTGACGCTAAACAACAGTCATCAAAGGAACAAGCTGTAACTGGATGATACTTGAAGAGCTTTAGGCATGCTGTACTTCTTTTTTGATGCTTTAAAAAGATGCCCACAAATTCTTTGAATATTCTTTCTTCAAAAGGTGAAAGCTCATTTCCCTTTCCTTGGGTGTGATGAGTACTTAGTGACCCCTCTGTAACAAAAAGAATGTAGCAGAAATGACAGTGTGCCTTTGGATGACTAGAATCCCAGTTACATATTAACTACAATCTCCTGGACATCAGATGTATTCACCCAACTAAACTGGTCCTGAATTCCTGACCTGTAGAAATCAAGATAAAGCAATATTCGTTTTTGTCAAGTTATGGGGTAATTTGTTATACAGCAATAGTGAAATGTAATTAACATCTAGATTTCATTTATATGGCTTTAGAAATTCATTTACACTTATATTTTTACCTCATTATAGGCAGGAACTATGATAGTATACACTAGAGATGAGGATTTACTTAGTACATCTACCACTCCAAATAACTCATGCAGCCCATGAGAACTTAGTAAAATTTAAAATTTAGTTCAATTTTTCAATTTTGCTTAGGCTTCTTCAGTCCTTTCACATGGTCAGATGGATTTTTCAGGATTTATTTTCTCACTCTGCTGCTTTACAAATGAGACTAAAGGGATTTAAAACACTCCTCAATGTTGTGCAGGGTATCTACCTAAACTTACTTAAACTTTAAAGAACAGTCTCCCTAGAAGACATAAAGATTCATATAATTATTTTTTAAATACCTCTATATATTTCATCATTGACCCTTTTATTGTAGGGCACCTTTTCAATTAGCCACAAAGGCAATTAAAGGCAAGAAATCATAATCTTTTTTTTCTCCCTAATTTTACAAATAATCAGAACATTCATTTAGTGCTTACCACATAGGGAGCCTTTGCAATGAATTGTAGGTGTGATAATCCTTATCTTTAACGAGTTGAGAATAATTTTTTTTCTTCATTTTTTTGAGACAGGGGTCTTGCTATGTTGCCCAGGCTGGCCTTAAACTCCTGGGCTGAGGTGACCCTCTTGCCTCAGCCTCCCAGAGCATCTGGGACTACTGGCATGAGTTGTTGCACCTGGCTCTGCTTTTTGACTATTATGAGTAATGGTATGAATATTTGTGTACTTTTTTTTCTTCCAGTGCTAGTGACTGAATCAAGGGCCTTGCACCTACTGGTCAAGTTCTACCCTAGCTAAAGAGTTTAGTTAGAATCTTTATGTAGCAGATAGGCAATACACATATTAAAATAAATGGGAGGAGAACAGATTGTTGAAAGAGTTCATGAGGTGCTCAAGGGCAACAGCAATGAAAGAGAAAGTTTGGGTAAGAGAGGACAGAAAGCCCTTAGCATAAGAGTAGAAGTGAAGAGTAAATAGTTAGGTCTACTCAGGGAAGGATGAGTAGTTCTACTCAATCTGGTGAGGTAGTCGGTCTAAGTAAAATCGAAGCAGTAAATTTTAAAAATGGATAATCCTATGTTGAACTAAGAATGAAAGTAGTAAGTTTTAAAAATGGATAATTTTATGTTGAACTAAGGGACTTTAGGGAAAGCTATTTTTCAGAAAGATTAGGTATAGAATAAAAATGTGATTGGAAGGTGAGAGAAGTAGTTACATATGGAATATGTTTGGAGATTCAGTACTCCTCAGGACAGAAATCACAGCTGGCATAAGGCAAAGAGATGACACATGAAAGTGAGAAACCACTTAAAGAGTTAAGGCCTTAGCTGAGGGCACACTTCAATTGGGGCAGAGGAAAAGGGAAGAGATTATAAACTGACCCTAGACAAGATGAGAAATAGGAAGGGAACATGATTATGTATTGTCACACATGTTGACATAATACAGGAACAGGCCACTTGCCTCAAAAGCCTTTCATGCTTTTGTTGAAAATTAGAAATAATAGTAAAATTAAGACCCTTATACATTCATCTAGTTTGAAAACTGTAGCATTTTCTTATTGTATTCTTTAAACCTTTTTATTTTCCTAGGTTTTTTCTTTTTCCCTTAATAAATGAGACATTAATGGGGGCAGAGGGAAAGGCTGTCCTTCTTTTAAAAAAAAATCTGGATACCAGGTCCCCATTCAGCATCTAGTGTACCATTTGATAATTAGACTTGTTGTTGTTGTTTATCACTCTCATTTTTAGGAATTCTGATTGCTTTGTTATGTTTTAAAATTGTATTTTCATTCATCTTTTGGACTTAAATTTTTTCATTGTCCTAATTTTGTTTTAGTATCTTGAATATCCTAGGTTACCTTCAGTGTAGAACCCTGAACTCTAGTAATTGGCTAATATGAGAAATTCATTTTCTGTTAATCATATTCTTATTGTTTCTTAGGAATAATAATATGCTATCTAGTCATTACTTCCTGGAGTATATTTTTAATATTTCTGCTTAGTGTTGTAAGATTTTTATAAATATTAAAATTTATTTTGATAGACTGCTTGAAAGAAGTTTCTGTAATGTCAAGTTAAAAAAGGAAGACTAAGACATGACAAAGGGATTTAATGATTTGAAACTACCTCAGCAGGGTCCTCAGCACATGGCTGAGCTCTAAATAAATGTCTGAACTCTCAGAATTTCATAAATATATCATTTCTTATTTTCTGCACCCCCATTTCTATATTAGTGGACCTCAACTTTTAGCAAGCATCAGAATTATCTAGACAGTATCCTACAACACAGATAGATAGGCCTCTTAGAATTTCTGATTTGTTGGCTGGAATGAGGACTGAGAACTTAAAACTTCTAACAAGTTCCCAGATAATGCTGATAGAATGACCTGTAGAGCTTATCACTATTTTAATTTGTTACTTAATAAGCCTTTCTATAATTGAGTGATGTGTAAAGAGGTGGTTTATAGATGTGTATTCCCACTCTTGACCCTGTTATTTGGAGTGGCTTTTGAGAACTGCTGTTTGTCTCCTTGGAGATTCTGATTCCTTTCTCCCTGCAATTTGAGATTGACTTCTATAGTGAAACAGCAATCTGATTTGCTTACAGTGAATCAGTAAAAACGACACATATTTATGTGCATGTGGTGTGTGTGTGTATTCAATGGCAATGACATCTTGATGTCACATGGTAAAACTTAACAAATTATAAAGACATAATCAAATTCCTCCTTAGAAGACCTGTTGGCAAGATAATCATTACTGAACCAAATTACAATTTAACATCACCATAAAAACTAAACTGAAAGTGTGTATTCCCCAAGTATTTTATGAATTTTGCAAATATAAAAACTGCATTTGGAAATTAAAATGAACTAGTCATATAAAATAAAGCATAATGAATGTGATTATTATGCACTATGTAATTAAATTTCCCACTATTATTAAGGTTTATTTGTAAGATTCTCAAGGGGTACTAAAATTTATCCTTGCTTTTTAATAATGAACACATTTACAGTGGCCTCTATTATTTGAAATGATAAGCACTGCTAAGAAAATTTAGATGTTGAATCCATCAACTAATAAGCATCCTATTATGTTCTTGGGAAAATTTCTGTATAATATTTAGGCTTACTTATATTATCTTATATATTAACTAGTTCAAGTACTGTCTGCCA
This sequence comes from Sciurus carolinensis, assembly GCF_902686445.1. Lineage (NCBI taxonomy): Eukaryota > Metazoa > Chordata > Mammalia > Rodentia > Sciuridae > Sciurus > Sciurus carolinensis. The sequence continues at coordinate 39,543,532 of NC_062217.1, forward strand.
AGAAATAGCAATGTATTTATTGCTAGTACCCTAGAATGATGCCATAGTAGCAAAGATAAATTTTGGAAGTCTCCACAGAAGAATCTTCAAAGTCTGTCACTGCCTCAAATGCGCAAGAATAATATAAACAAAGAATGATAAAATTAAATAATCATTAGTTGGCACCATCAATTATAGTAATTCCTGATTCAGGTGGGACAATTAATGGGTACTAAAACTAGTATGAAAATTTGATAAGGAGTAAGATGTTTACAATAGTACATAGTACTTACAAAACATTTATTACAAAAGGAAAAAGGAAAATTTTACAGTGAAGAAACATGATAGATACTGTCTCCCTCAAATGATTATCAGATGGGACAAACTGAAATTGTGTACCACTCTGTATGATGCACTGAGCATTACCTTTTTCATATCACTGTCCAAAAAGCATATTAAGTATATTTTAAGAACATTTATATTTTAAAAGATGTTTGTTCACATTATGCAAGTGAGAGTTCCCCAAAACATTGAAACTTGTTTTGAATTTATATATATAAAGTTTGAGAAGCATTATGATGTAATACAAAAGTAAACAAAAAAGCTCTTTAGAATAGGTCAATTATTTGTGCTTTAAAACCAAAGGAATGAAATATGTACTTAAGAACAATAAAAACAAGAAACAAGTATTTTAAGGGCTTTGAAAGCTTACCTTAAATGCAAATTTGCCAAAACGAAACCCGTTATTCTGTATAATTAATATACACTTATTAAAAAAAAGCCTACCTTAAATTTATACTTTGTACTACGTCTGAGATTTTTCACAGTGTAAGCAAGATCTTCTCCATCATACTTAGGCTTAAAACCATATCCCTAGAAGAGGAAAACAAAACCTTCATCAGCTTTCTAATAGCAGAAATACAAGGAATAACAAATATGTGAAAAGACCCAGGTTTCTCTTCATTTCCTGTTAGGTGCAATGTGATTTATGCTCTGTTGAGTGTAATTCTCATGTCGTTGCTTCTACCCTGAGTGGATGGACCCAGAAATGCTACTGAACTGTTGCAGAATGATCAAGGAGATTACTTATTTTCAACAAATATAGCAGCTAAGAGAAGACCTTTGGGTTGAGGAAAAAAAGGGGTCAAAGGCAACTTTGCCATCAGTTATTTATCCCAAGAACTATAGGAAATTTCGCAGATGTTACAAGAGTTAATCGGCCTACAACTATTTCATAGTTTAATTTGCCCTGAATGCGTTGTGTTCAGGTGAATAAATCAATGGTTGGTTTAACTGGCAGGTGAGGATACTACTCAGGTTTAAGACTGCTATTTACAGTTTTAGTGACAATGTTTTACTGCTTTCCTGATGCTACCATGTTTAAAATTTTTAAAAACTGACATAAAATTCACATATAAAATTCTACCATTTCATAGTAATATAATTCAAAAGTGGACAAGATTGTGTAGCCATTACCTAATCCCTAATTCCAGAATGAAGCCTGTCCTTTTTGGTTAGCAGTTATTTCCCCATCTTTTCATCCATTTTCTGCCTCCATCAATTTATCAATATTTATATAAGTGGAATCACACAGTGTTTGGTCTTTTGTGACTAGCTTATTTTACTTAGTACAATGATTTGAAGACTCATTCCTGTTGTGGTATGTTATCAGTATTCCCTTTTTATGGCTGAATGATATTTCACTGCACTGGGTATACCACATTTTTTTTATTCATTTATCTACTTATGGACATGAGTTGCTTCCACTTCCTATTTTTGTTTTTTGAGATGGGGTCTTGCTACATTGTCTAGGCTGACTTTAAACTCTTGGGCTCAAGCAAAACGCCTATCTCACCCTCCAGAGTAGTTGGGACCATAGGGGTAAGCCACTGTTCCTGTCTCTGCTTCAGTTTTTGGCTAGCATGAAAAATGCTGCTATGAACATTTATGGTTTTTTTTTTTTTTTTTTTTTTTGTAGTGATAAGGATAAAACCCAGGGCCTCATGCATTGTAGGCAAGAACTCTACTACTGTGCTATACACCTTATCCTGTGTACAAATTTTTGTTATTGACATGTATTTTCGGATTTCCCTGAGTATATATATGGAGTGCACTATTGCTATTTTTGACTCATATTGTTTCAAAGTAGTTTTGAAATAACAGAAGATACCCTAACTCTTGCTCAGCTAGGTTGAGTAACTCACATAAGATGAGCAATAAGTATCTATTTGGGCTACACTACGGTCTCATGTGGGACTCTTAAATCTTCTGTGGTACTTTGAGAAGCAGTATGCAATTACTAGCTGCCTAGTAGGAGGTTGTGATCTTCCCCTATCCCCAAAATATTTCTCCCCAAATGGATATATTTTCTTGTTCTTTTTTTGAAGTGCATGCTAGGTAAGTGCTCTACCATTGAGCTATAATCCCAGCTGCCAAATGAATACATTTAATCTATGTTTTTTTCCAGACATATACACTCACAAAAAAACAAATGTCTTTTTACATTTGAGGAAAACAAGACTGAGTTCTCCCTCATTCCCAATCCCTCTCAAACAATAATAAACCAAGGCCTGAAGGGACCTGGGGAAGGAGCTAACTACTGTATGACATTTATTTATCTGAAGGAATGCTACACCAAAATGTTGTCGATACCCTATTTAAAATATTTATTCATACTTACTGAAGTTTCTTCTTCCATCTCTAAAATATAAGAAATTCCTTCATCTGATGGTGTTCCTGAGGGTTTACTCCACTGTAAGGACAACCAAGTAACTCCAGCTTTTGCTAATACAGGACTTGCTGGCATAGAAGGGGCACAGCCTGAGGTGTAATATAAAACTTCTTCACTAAAACCACTGTTGAAACAAACGGATTTAAAAAAAGAATAAAAAGAATGATTTTTACCACTAGGGAACAAATTTTTGACTGTTATTGTTTTGAAAATAATTTTTTTTTTTGCAGTGTTGGGGGGGGGGCCAAGCCCAGAGCCTCGAACATACTAGCAAGCACCCTGTCACTGAGCTATATCACCAACCCCAGAAAATAAAAAGTTTTGATAATTATAATCCAAATAATTTATCTTGGATTTGATAATATTCTTAAGGTAACTAGTTTAAATATCAGAAAGTGAATTAGTATTCTTTAAAAAATGCAGTTAGAGCTGGGTGTGGTGATGCATGTGGTAATTCCAGTGACTTGGGAACATGAGGCAGGAGGATCCCAAGTTTGAGACCAGACTTAGTAACTTAGTGAGACCCTAAGCAACTTAGCAAGATTCTGTCTCAAAATAAATAAAAAGAGCTGGGATGTAGTGCCACGGTAATGCCCCTGAGTTCAATCCCCATTATCAAGGGTTCAGGGGAGGCAATGTTAGCTGGGTATGGTAGTGGAAGCTATAATCTCAGCTATTTAGGAAGCTGAAGCAAGAGAATCTAAAGTTCAAGGTAGCCTGGGCAACTCAGCAAGACACTGTCTAAATAAAAAGAAAGGGCAATAGCTCAGAGCTTGCCTCACAAGAGGCCTTGGGTTCAATTTTCAATATTACCAAAAAATCAAAACCAAAACCAAAACATGCCCCCCCCCGCAAAAAAAAAAAAACCCAGAAAAAACAAAAACCAATAACAAATTGCAGTACTTTCAGAATTTTTAAGCTTTCCTAATTTTTTTTTTTTTTTTTTTTTTTTTGTGGTGCAAGGCATTGAACTCAGGGCCTCAGTATGGTAGGCAAAATGCACTACTGCTGGGTTACATCCCCAACCCAAGACTGTATCTTAATTATCCAGTCAGTGAAGAAATACACAAATTACCTTATATGAAAAGTATGAACTTAGTAACAGCCTTTTATTGGTATAAACATACTTTCATATAATGCCATTTATACAAAACAGAAAATGCAAATTCTTGGTATGTAATTAAACATACCTGACCTCATAAAGATGAGCAAGGTTATCTCTAGAATACAGATAATTTCAATATGACTCTTGAAAGGTTTTTGTATTTAAATCATATTCTCTTGAAATTTATCAGACTTTAAACAACAAAAACACATATGCTGAGGATTAATATAAAAACTCCTTAGTCACAGGTAAATGTTTAATTTATGTTTGAAATTGGAAAAGTTGCTAACTTTAAACTTTACTGTGGTACTTCACAAAACTAAGAAAGTCTCTTACAGCTTTTGCTAATATGGTAACTGTCAACAAAGTACAGCAGAATTTCTAGTTGATAACTTGGACTGAATAAGCAAGCATCTGAAGTTGACTAGAATCTTCGATATTTACATTATTTTATAAAATGTGTCTTACCTTGTACCATAGTCATTTTTGGCTGACAGTCTAAATTTACAACCCATTGCTGGTGACAGTTTAGTAATTTTAAATTGCTTCTGTAAACCCACGTAACACTGACAAAATTCTCCATTTCCTTTTCCCTAAAAGAAATGGCTAATTATTATACATCCTGCACATTACTTTAGAAAAAAGCAAATCCACATCAATTCCTTCTAATATTAGCTAGAACACATTAAAAATTATTTATTACATGTAAGTCATGGATCTTAAGTAAAGGTTGAGATATGACTGACACACACACACACACACACACACACACACACCATACATACTTCATCTAGTGTAGAATCAAAGAATTAATATTTGTATAGTTTCTTGACTTATGTACCGTGTTTTAGACAATGCTAAAATTAGCCATAATAAAAGAAACTGTCTCCAGGTATGGACCTTACAATCTTCATGGGGGACTGATAGTAGTGGAAACAGAATGGCAATTATACTGGCAGCTTTGCTTTTCTTTAACCTATGAAAAGTTCTATGCAAACAGGCCCCCCCCCCCCTTCTTGGCACTGAAGAATGAACCCAGGAGCACTTTATGACTGAGCTACATCTCCAGCACGCCCCCACACCAAAAACATTTTTTTTTAAATTTTGAGACAGGGTCTCACTATGTGGCTTAGGACCTTGCTTAGTTGCTGAGGTTGGCTTTGAACTTGTAATCCTCCTGCCTTAGTTGTTTGGATCACAGGCAAGCATAACCAGCTTTGGTGAATGCAAACAGCTTGAAGAAAAGGTCTCTACTTAACCCCAAACCTCATCCTAGATACTGCTAAGTACCTTTAAATAAAGATTTGGAGGTGCTACTGATTATAGACTTAGCACTGAAAAAAATCCTAGCAACACTGAAGACAGAGTAGACCAATTAAAGGCAATAAAGAAGGAAGAAATATCAGGCTCAGGACAACTAGAGCTTTACAAACTTATGGTACTGAATAAAATAAGTTTCTTGTTCTCTACCCATTTTTCTTTATTGGGTTAATGGAGGTAAATAGTGGCTAGGATGACTCTTAAAAACTTTAGTCTATACCTAGCTGTTTTACAGAACTCTCTTATTAGTTTTAATGGTACTTAGTTGAGTCTACTGAGTGGTGTAAGTAGAAAATCATCTTCACATGATAATTTTGCTTCCCAGAACAGATACTATGGCTGTAACCTCCTGTTTTAGTTTCAAGTCATACAGCATCAACTATCATTTCCTGAATAATGTTAAATACAGTTGTGGATAACTGGAAACTTTGACTTGTTTTTGCTTTGATCAGAAATACTTTACTAATTAGTGATGGCACAAAAATTATCAAATTAGGAATTACTTTTCTATTTCTACTGGGTGTTAAATTTTACCAAATACTTTTTCATCATTTATCATGACAATATGGTTTTCCTTCCATATTAATGTGATTCTGTTAATGTTAACCAAAGTTCAAATTCTGGAATAAAAACTTTCTTGATTGTGTTTTATTAATCTTTGATTATAATTGTTGTAGTCCCAAATTATCAGTGGTATTTCTTTTTCTCTTCTGACCCCTTCTCTTGGCTTGGTATAAGCAACAGGGAAAGAGAGAACAGGATCACCAAGAGCAAAACAATGTACTTAACAATAAAGCCAAATATGCTTGCTGTGCTGGGCTGAATTATGGCTTCCAAAGATATACAGGTCCTAATCCCTAGAACCCGTGAATGTTTTCTTTATGATTGTGACGGGACTGAACAATGTGACTAAGTTAAGAATCTTGAGATGGGAGATGATCCTAGATTATCTGGGTAGACCATACATGGAATCACAAATGATCTTCTAAGAGGGAGGCAGAGAGAGAGTCGAAGGCAGACGATAGAGAGGATGAAGTGACAGTGGAAGCTTGGGGAGAATAAGCAAAGACATCTGGCTATGAATCAAGTCATGAGGATAGTTTCCAGAAGCTGGTCAAAACGAAGATGTGGAATCTGTGCTAGAGACTCTGGAGGCCACAGCTAGGCTGACAACTTCATTTTGGCCCAGTGAAACCCACTTTAGATTTCTGATCTCCCAAACTGTAAGAGAATATATGCTGTTTCAAGTCATCAAGTTACAAGTTTTACTGTAACAGAAGACATTCTATTAGTCTGTTAGAGCAGCTGTAGGAAATGAATGTCCTTGTCATTAAGGCTGATGTGGGGGAAAAAATGCCTTTATCAAGGTAATTCCATGACAGTTTTGATGGTGATTCAGTTAAAACAAAAGGGGCAGGTTTAGTCAGTAATGTTTTCTAAGAACACTATCAATCCACTCATGCACCACATAAAATCATTCATATTGTTTCTAAGAAAAAAATAAGTAAAAACAGACACATAATTTTAACTAAAAAGATTCAATTTACTTACCTCATCCCATTCTAAAATAAAGCTTTGGATTTTAGAACCATTGTCACTAGGTGCCTACAACAAACACCAAAACAACAACAAAAAGAATACAAATTAATACTTTCATAAATGATACTGTGATCTAACCTAAGGGATGTATTTTATGTTGCAGATATACTTACTCTGTGACTTAGTCCTAGAAAAAAATCCATAGAAAAACAAAACAAGAGGCTTTTCAAGTTTTTGTGAACACTGAATAATCTTTTAGCAAGAACTATCTGAATATTTATAATCCTTGAAAAAAGGTCACTTTGCCCTTCTTTCACGTATTCTTAGCTTTCAGTTCCTTTTGCTCAATCACATCATTTTAACAAAAAAGCACTTTAAAATCTATATGGAATATTGTATAATATACCAAAGAGGGAAGAACTAGGGTGCTGAAAGGAACTGAGAGGAACTCTGGATACCTACACCTAGATTAAAAAAGCCCATCACCTAAGATCAACCACATAGTAATCTGCTTATTTTTAGGGGTTGAAAATTAGAGTCTCCACTGGCATTGTACTGCAGTATTTAATCACTCTTGAAATTAAGAATCTCAACAGTATTTCTAATTAAGTTTAAGTTTTTTAAATGGTTCTGCAGAGAATTTACCTCTATAATCTTCTGAAATCTATCCAGTTTTTATATAATATCTGTCAACTATGTAAACAGTAATCAAGAATCACTAAATTTTTATTAGTGATAAACATGGTGGTCTAAATTATTATATTAACACAGACCTTTCATTTAAAAAATTTATGTATACTATATAATTTAAAGCAATATTCAACTCATTGGTACAGCACTTAAAGGTGAATAAAATGAGAAGGGGGCAAAGAAAGGGTTGTTGGGAGACTCATAACTTTTACATAGCAGAGAAAAAGAATTCAAGGAGACTGCAAGGCTCAGCAGGAAAAAAGGGGTGTAAAACTATATTTCCCAAGAGTTAATGACTGCAAGTTGCTCTAGTCTATAGTTGTTAAAAGTCTCACATTTACCTTTTACTTTAAAAAAAAATTTTTTTTTGGTAAGGCTACTAAAATGTCTACCTTCAACAACCTGGGATCTTCCAGCTTTCTCCATGTTGGAGGAGAAACTATGTTTACCTTAACTCATTTAATCATCAAATCAACTCCAATATACTATTATCCAAAACTTTATGAAAGAGGAAATGGGAACTTGAAAGAACACAAGTAAATTGTTCTAAATCACAAAAAGTCAGCCGATTGAAGCAGAACTGATTTTGGTCTGTCTGACCTCCAAAACAATATTCCTACCAAACAGTATTCCAGAGGCTGAGCAGATTAGCCTGGCTCCTGGCAATTAAGAGAGTAAGAGCCCAACCTCAGTTTTTATCGTCACCACAATGGCAATTCTAAACATCAGTGGATAAAATACTTCTTTCAACTGCTACCCTGAGTGCCAATTCATGTTGCTGTTCTTACTCCACATTAATTTCCAATGAAATGGTTTTAGATTATGCAAGGCAGTAGAGTCAAAAGACAGTATAGCCAAGTTGCTAAACTAATCAAATTTTCTTCATCTTTAAAATGAAAAACAATAGCATTATGCTATTTGTATTTTCAAGGCATAACAAAACATAACAAATTATCGGTTTAATCCTCTCAGCAACTCTGAGGTATATAATGTTATGCCCAATAATAGTAACAATGACAGCTCTTTCCTCAACAACCTAGATTACTGTATATTTATTTACAGGGCTATTTCTAGGAGAGTCCAAGTCTGTTTAACTTGAACAAGAAAGCACTTGCTGCTTGCATAGGGCTGTTGGTATATTGGTAAAGGTAGACATTTCAGAACTGATTTGAATTATCATCTTCAGAATAAAGAGTAGTGAAGGGCATGAAGCTTCCCCAAATGCCATATCAATTGGCAGGGCCTAAGCATATTTGTAAGTAAAAGGTTTTGCTACAGATAAAATGATATGGAATAAAGTTAGTTATACTTTTTATTACAATGGAAATGTGTATATATTTGATTTGCATATACTTTAGTTTTTTTTTTTTTTAACTCCACAAAGCATTAAATATCCTTAGAACTAGGGGTGAACAAAGCTACTAATCAAGTAGTTAGACACAAATTCTCAAAACTTTCAGAGGAAAATTATCAGTGAGTTTTGTTCTAGTGTTAAGAGTACATAATTAAATCATGGTAAGTGTTATAGCTCACTGCAAATCAATGGTTGCTAACAGGGGTATTTCCTTGTAGAGGGTGTTTTGGAAATTTGTAGGGGAGGTTTCTAACCTGATAACAATATGCAGGGGGAATAGGGGCTGATAGTTGCAGAGTACTAAGAGTGCTGTAGGGTGTTGGGCAAATCAGACCAATAAAGAATTAATTGCTCCTTTCCTCTAGCACTTCTGGATGTCCTGTTAGATGCCCACGTAGGTGAAATATCTGTCTGTAATTATCAGAGTATAGAATCTAATTACATTTGTTAAGGTATTTTTTGTACAGTTTAAAGAGACCCTGACTTTCGCCAACATGCAACTACTATGCACTTTGGGAGAGACTATTTAATTTTATTCTGAAATTTACCAAGACCTGCACACTATATATATGAAAATCATGTCACAAATGACAGTGCTGCTTGTGGTATCTGAATAATCAATTCCACATATAGGTGTTTGTCTATATTATCTTTGTGTGTAGTTGTGCCCAAACACTGATATATTAGAACACGCAGTATCTTAAAGAATAACTTTGTTTCTCCCTTTAAGGCATCACACTGACATTTAAAAAACTGAGTCTAGTTACTATGAATCTGATTTTAGGATAATATTTAGGATATAAAGGTATCATTATAAACTACCATAAATAGGAGCAGTAAAGAATTATTGCTATGAATCTCAGTGTCATCACATGTACAAATAACAGAAAAAACCTGTAAGAGAATTATCTGAAAGTATAAGAATGTCTATTTCTTACATTTAAAGAGCAAGTTGTTTAAAGATCTTTCAGTCTTCAAAAACAATTGACATTTCATACTGAGGGCCAAGGGAAAAATATACAGTTAGAACTACTTTACAAAATATTCTTACCTTCCATTGCAAAGTAAGTGAATTTTTGGTTCGATTGGCTATCCTTGGTGGATTAGGTACATCAGGTTCACAGCTTAAGGTAGTAAAGCTTTCAGCTTCTGAAGGAGTTCCCTTTATAGAATTGGACTCTGCCTGTACTCTAAGGTGATAAAATAGTTTTACCCCATGAAATCACTGTATTTTATTTTCAAAAACATAATTTTAAAGTATTTTCAAGTTAGTAAGGCAGCTTCTAAATGGTCTATCAAGAAAATATGAAGGGATGGTCCTTAAAAAAACATTACAGACCAGTGGTTTTTATTTTACTGCAACCCAAATAAATACATTTTAAATTGAGACATACCTGTGTTTGTAAGAAGGATTTCTTAAAATAGTAGTTTTCTGGAACAATATTATTAATATACTGATATTTTTTATTCCATTTGATTCTATTTTTTAAAAAAAATGTTGGATATAATCCACAAAATTAAATTCATGACTCAATAATGGTGGCAATCCATAGTTTGAAAAATGTTAGGCTGGACAATACTTTGGGTTTAACCATGGAAAATTACTTGAAGATTTATCAGTTTAATAGGAATAATCCCAACCACAAAAGACTTTAAAAACTGAATGATTAACTAAAAGTTATATTGGGCCCTAGATGGGGAAGCCCTAGAATTTATAAAATTTTGGCAATATATATTGGAAGAACTATAAAACATTATCTGAGTTACTCTAATTAAATTTGAGATTCTGTGATTTATTATTTTATACTCTTTCCAAAATGCAATGTAGTAAAGTATGTAAGAATAAACCAAGTATTATTTGGTTCTGTTAACAAAAATTTTGAAAGCTGGGACAATTCTCCAGTACTAAATTAGCTATTGTAGATATATTCTACAGATGCGTTTCAATCCCTAGATCCTATAAACTCAATGATTAAATCTTTCCTTACTATAACACTGAAGTTAAATGCTTTTGGTTATTTTGGGAAAAATGTTGATAGTTGTGCCAAAAGAAAAAAAACAGTCCACGTTTTTAGTCCAAAATTAATAAATTATATTCTATACTTATAAGAAAACAGTTAAAAAAAAAAAAAAAACCCAAACCATAATTCTGTTTTATATCATATAAAGGCAACATGCAGGAGTTTCTTACTTTGCATGGTAATCTGTAGCTGGTTTGAGATCATTTAAAGTGACACTTGTTTCTTCTCCTCTGGGGGTGGAAAAAGAGTAATATTTCAGTGTTTGACAAATAAAGCATTTCCAAAGGATGTGCATTATACTGTTCCTTTCTTTTTGGTACCAGGGATTGAACCAAGTGGGGCTTAACCACTAAGCCACATTCTCAGCCCTTTTTATTTTGACACCGGTCTCCCTAAATTGCTTAGGGCCTCACACTAAAGTGCTCTGAACTTGCAATCCTCCTGCCTCAGCCTCCCAAGTTCCTGGGATTACAGGTATGCCCCATGGTGCCCAGCCTACTCTTTCTTTCTTTAACAACTAAAATCATATTCAGATATCACTAATATAGAATGATTACTATTTTAAAACTAGAAAGTATGTTAAGCAAATCAAATGTGTATGCTGGCCTTTTTTTTTTGATGTGGAGTTAGAAGATATTTAACTTACTGAGGAAATGGAATCATTACTAAAGAATTTATTACTAAAAAATCCATTCTGTACACAAAATACCAAATAAAATGTGCTACTGAAAGGAAAACTGCCAAATTTTTACAAAGAATTGATCACTATATTTCATTTTATTAGAAAATAACATGACTTTATTTACATATATCACAGTTAAGTTTAATGAGTAGAGAAGAAAAAAAGTGAATCACAATTTAAAGTAAAGTATTTTCTGTGTCCACTATTATACTATTATACAGCAGCATATATCCTAAAATAATCATTTGCTAAAGTATGTAGCTACAAACAAGCCTGTTCTCCATTTTTTCCTCCTTCCTTTCTTTTTTTTTTTTGTAGAGCTGGGGATGGAACCCAAGGTTTGGCACAAGCTAGGTAAGGGTTTTACCATGGAGTTATACCCCCCAGCCCTATCTCTCCTTTTTATCTGAAAATCACTGTTCCCAGGGGTGGGACTGTGGCTCAGTGGTAAGGGTGCTTGCATAGAGTGTGAGGCACTGGGTGCGATCCTCAGCACCACATAAAAATAAATAAATAAAATAAAGGTATTGTGTATATCTACAACTAAAAAGAATATTTTAAGTAATATTCTTTTTAAATAATTTTAAATAATATTAGGTGTGGTAGCAAACACCTGAGTGACTCTGGAGGCTGAGGCAGGAGGATCTTAAGTTCCAGACCAGCCAAACCAGCTTAGGAAACTTAGAGAGACCCTGTCTCAAAATTTAAAAAGTCTGGGGATATAGCTCAGTGGTACAGTGAACCTAGGTTCAACCTTGGAACTGCCAAAAACAAGCAAAACAAAACAAAACAAAACAAAAAAAAAAAAAAATGTTACCTATTTCATTTCTTTCAACCAAATCTCTCCTATTTTACAGATTTCTTTCCCACCCTATGCCTCTCAGTTAAACTGTTTCTTAAATCAAAACCAATAAATATGATGAAAAATAATGTCTTATCAATCAAAGTATGTTTTAATAAACTGGGCAATGATAGTAGCATCCTCAGAAAAAGACTTTAAGGGTGTAGGATAGTGGAGATTACTATTGTGTTCCCTGACTAGGAACACTACAAATGGAAATAAATCCTTCTTAGTAAACAGTCATATCTAACTAGAAACAATCATTAATACCAAATTAGAACTAAACACAAGAAAATCTAGAGAGGAGGCAGGACATTTTATAGTTCTATGTGATGAAATGACATACTTTCTTCTTACCAGCTACTTTTTGAAAAAAAGATACCAAGGCGGATGCTGTCAGTGTTCCTGGTCATGATTACTTAAATGACTAACCACCTCCTTAATCATCTTTATGGTGCTTAAATTGTAAGATATAATTGGCTTTGGGTTAGGGTTGTGGCTCAGTGGTAAAGTTCTTGCCTAGCATGTGTGAGGAACTGGGTTCGATCCTCAGTACCACATATAAATAAATAAAATAAAAATACACTGACAACTAAAAAAGAAATAACTGACTTTACCTTTCATATTTTCCATTAGAATAAACACTTTCTATATTAAAAAGGGAGAAAAGCAATTTCTGATACTAAGTTCATTTTGTAATAGACTGTATGTATAAAAGACTTAAATCGAAGTCCACAGAGGAGCAATGTAATATCTCCTGAGTTCACAATTCAAAGTTCTCCATTTCTAGGTCCTGGGTTCTATACTACATATAATAATTTATATTTAATGCATCAAGAATATATGAACATGAAACATCTGTTAGGGAGCTGATGGGGGACGAGCTGAATGTGGTCAATGAAAAAGATAGTTCTGAGGGAGTACAGACAGAAATGTGTATCAGCCTTCATTAGAATACTTTACAGCAAAATCACTATTGCTAGCCAACTTAAAGGTCAAAATAAAAACATGAAGAGGGAAAATAGAACCAAATAAGAAATAACCTATTTATGATCAACCATTGACATAATGTGAGGGAACAAAACTAACAAATACCTACACGTAAAGACTTTTGTATTTCCCATCTTTTCCAGTACTTGAGACAAGAATTTCGTAACTGTAGGGCTCTGGCACAGTAGCCTCATCTGTTTCCCCGTTAATGAAGCTTGAAGGTGGTGACCAGGTAAGTACTACTGTCCTTGCCTGAATGTCAGAGGCCTGCAAAAACATAACGTGCCACATTCAGTGATTTTCAACTGTTGGTCACTGTTTGCAATACTGTCTGTGAACTACCATCCCCTGTTCACAAAGTCCAATGCACAACTTTTCCTTTAAATTTTAGTTCAGTCATCCTTGCATAGGAAAATTTCCCTAACATTCCTGCCGATGTTTAATTCTCCTATTACACACTGACAACACTCTCTTTGGCACTTCAGTTATAATTTTACATTTACTGCATGACGCTGTCCATGAAACTAAGCTCTGAGTCAGGGGCCATGTTTGTGCTCTCCATTCTATTTTCTGTTTTATCACAGTGGTATTATAAAGGACAGATATACACAAACGACTGGAAGAAAACTCAAACTGTTAAGCATAAGGAAGCTGAAGGAGTGGGTGATAGGAGATTTATTTTTATTCTATATATTTCTATATTATATCTTTCACCATAAGAGTTAACATACTAGTAGTAAACATTCAGGATTCAATCTAAATCACTGGCACTTCTGTGACCTTGCTTTCAAAATGGAGTGAAGTTATAGCTCTTTAAAAAGCAGAGAAAAAAAAATTACTGTGGTAGTTTGGTATTTTCCTTTCTAGTCATTTCTTAAATTCTTTATAGACAGACTATAATTATGGTGTTCAAACAGTATGGTCCTCAGTATTCCTTTTCCCTGACTTCTATAAGAACATCTTCAAATATTTCTGAATTATTACTCTGTCATATTTTTTAACAGCTCTATCATTTTGTCCAGTAAAAAATACCATGATTTAATTACACTTTCCTTTAGTTGTCTCACTTTTTGCTAATGTTAATGATGCATTTTTTTTTTCTTTTTTGCTTGTGTAGCTTTTTATGGAGAAATGGGACCTCACACAACATCAGAGGAGATTGTTTATGTTTCTCTTGATTATCAATGAAGAATCCTTTGTACTCTTAATGGGTTTAAAAAATTCAATTTGAGCCAGACGTACCGATACATGCCTATAATCCTAACTACCTGAGAGGGTGAGGTAGAACTGCAAGTTTGAGGTCAGCTTGGGTAATTTAGCAAGACTGTGTCTCAAAATAAAAATACAAAGGACTGGGGTATAGCTCAGTAGTGGAGTGTTTGCCTAGCATGTGTGAGACCCTGGGTTCAATATTCAGTATTGCAAAAAAAAGGTCAATTGTATGAACACTTAATATTAATATTCTGTCATACCTGATGTAAATATTTTCCTTAGTAGGTTATAGTCTTTATTTTTCATTAGTACATTATAATTATACATATATGGGGTTCATTTTGACATATTCATAAATGCAAATAACATAGATTGCTTCACTTCAATTCCCAGTACTTTTTCCCTCCCCTCTTTCCTTCCTGATTCCCTTCCTTTACTCTATTGGTCTTCCTTCTATTATTTATTTATTTGGTACCAGGGATTGGACCCAGGGTGTTTAGCCACTGAGTCACATGCCTAACTCTCTTTATTTTTTATTTTGAGTCAGGGTCTTACTAACGCTTAGGGTTTAATAAGTTGCTGAAGCTGGCTTTGAACTTGCAATCCTCCTGCTTCAGCCTCCCGAG
The DNA here is from genome assembly GCF_902686445.1 of Sciurus carolinensis. Lineage (NCBI taxonomy): Eukaryota > Metazoa > Chordata > Mammalia > Rodentia > Sciuridae > Sciurus > Sciurus carolinensis. The sequence goes on from NC_062217.1 coordinate 39,558,622, forward strand.
CCTCTGGGATTATAGGCATGTGCCATTGCACCTGGTTCTTCATTTATTTTTCAATTTTTATTTTCATCATGGCTATATAAAAAATTAGAATGCATTGTGATCTACTCATACATGCAGAAAGCATAATTTGGTCAGTTTCATTCCCCTTTCCCTCCTGTTTCCACTCTACTGATCTCCCTTCTATTCTTGCAAGATCTCCTTTTTTAAAATTCCTTTTTTCTCTCCAGTTTCCACATGAGGAAAAACATTCACCCCTTGATTTTCTCATTTTGGCTTATTTCACTTAGTATGATGTTCTCTAGCTCTATCTACTTACCAGCATACGACACAGTTTCATTTTTCTTTATGGTTGAGTAGAACTCAATTATATATGTATGTCACATTTTATTTATCCATTTGTTGGTTGACAGGGACCTAGGCTGGTCCTATAACTTGGCTACTATGAATTGTGCTGTAAACACTGGTATGCATGTATCACTACAGCATGCTAATTTTAGTTCTTCTGGAAAAATACTGAGGATTGGGATAGCTGGGTCATATGGTAGGCAGGTTCTGTCTTTATAAAGACTATTTTAAATGTTTATAGATAATTTTATGTAAGCCACACATTTTTCTGATTTATTATATCTATACTTGTAAAGAGCTGGGAAATACTAATTATCTTCTAGTTTTTCTATTATTTGATTTTAACTCATTTTGCTTCTAAAGTTAACTGGATATACTTTATGTGGAAATAATATAAATGGGTTAAAGCCGTGATACTCAGTGTACTCACATTATCAGATCTATGCCTATTCCAATGATGTGTTATATCATTGTATCCTTGTTTAAAAACTGAATGCTTCTCTCAATATTCTGCTTCACTAATCAATGTTATTTTTCCTTAGGTCAAATCCATGATGACACATTACCGACCTCACATTTCTTTTAAGTTTTAAATAAAGCCTGAATGAAAGTATAACAAATCAAACTCACCCTATATATATAAATGTCAAGAAAATATGAGATACTCACCACCGGTTTAATAATGTTGGAAAGAAGTGCTTCAAATGCTTTAGTTTCTTCATCTTTTTCTTAAAATAAAACAAAATAAAATAAACTTAAATTCAATTCTTTCTTCTCTCAAATATATCTTCTGAAACTAGAATGGTACTTGAGATTTTGTTTTCTATTTCAAAAATTTTTTTTAATTGTAGATGGACACAATGCCTTTATTTTATGTGTTTATTTTTATATGGTGCTGAGGATCAAACCCAGTGCCTCACACATGCTAGGCAAGTGCTCTACCACTGAGCTACAATCCCAGCCCCCTTATTCTCCAGTTTTTATACTTAGTTTTATACAGAGCATTCGTGGTCCTTTAGTATTTGGCTACTTCAATTTCTATTTTAAGTTTAAGCATGACTATTAATTATATACATGTATTTATACATATTATCTACGAAGTATATACACACACACAAAACATGCATATACACATACATATGTGAACAGTAAGCATTTCTTATAAAAATATATTTCTATTTCAAAGTATAAAAAATACTCTCTTCTTCAGGAAGTTTTCATTTGCCAATCTTGAACCTCTTAATAAATTAACTAACAATTTTTTATGCCATGCCATAACTGTGGTTTCCCCAAATAAGAATATAATTTGCTTGACCATAACTTACTGATACCATTAACATACATGAAACTTTAGCTTAACTCTTCTGAAACATCTATGCTGAAAAGAATAATCAGAAAGTCTCAAAAGTGAAGAACATTTTTGTAGATGTTATTAATATACAGGCCACTATTTAAAATTTGTTAGTGAGGAATGAAAATTTTAAGGAAAAGGAAGATGGGAAGAGTTAACAAGGCTAGTATTTTGAAATTTCCCTCAAAGCTGAAAACATCTGAGCTCTAGTCAAATATTAGCTACATTATTTGATAATTCAACATACTAAGAATTAGGAGTGTAAGTTTAGATAAACATATTCAAGAATTGAGAGAATTGTGGTATTAGTATTTATGAAGTGGCATGTTAGTACGCGTCATCATGTCTGATGAAACCGTTTTAAATCCTGGCCTGATCTACCAGTAGAAATGAGACACAGTCAGTATCAAAGAAACCCCAAAGAACATACATACAGAAACTCCAGAAGTCAAGACAAATAGTAGAGAGGATTAATTTTATAGTTAAAAGTACTTGGGTACTAACTTCATGTTATAGGCATAATGGAAGACAGGGTATTTGTTAATCCAGTTTATATTTAGCTTATAGAGATCAAGTCTAGTATATATAAAAAGTAGTGCTCAGAGTTCAGATGGTGGAGGTCACAGACTAGGGGAAGGATGGAAGGTAAAGGGTATTTTAAAAGAAAAAAAACTTTTGAAAGAAAGGAATGGAGAATAACTATGTAGAGGAATTGGCTAAGGACATAACTAGTTAATACTGGGGATTTACACATAAAGAAGTTGGGAGAAATAAAATTTTGATAAAAACCAGGATAACCTTATCAAAGATCTAGAAACAGAAGAAATGGAATCTGGGTTAATATTATCTGAGTTTGCTTATCAATGAGTAAAAAAAAAATTTTTTTTTTTAGTCAAGCTATAGGAAATTATATTGGTAATTCTAGGAATAAAACTTTCTAGGGAAATTATATGGTCTGTTGGCTAGTCTTAACCTAGTTTCTTTTTCATCTTTATTTTTATGTATATGTATGATTACAAGAATGATGTGAATCTACATTGTGTACAACTACAGAAAAGTTGTACTCCATTTGTGTACAATGAATCAAAAAACAGTCTGTAAAAATAAAAAAATATTTTAATAACAAAATCAATCAGTAAAATTTATGATACCTGTGAAATTACTGAGATTTCCAAACTGTCAAAAACAGCAATCTGGTAACAGTTCAGGTTCTAAAACCTTTCTCATATTTGGGAAAAGTTAGGAGTATGAATCTAGTTTACTTGGACCAGGACAAAATGACTGAAAGGTTAGAATATATTTCTAGTAGGTTAATCAGTGATATAAAGTATCAATGACAATGCCTGAGTATTTTAAATCCTCACCTTCTATTTCTGTATCCACTTGTGCACCACCTTTCACTTTTCCTGATTTGTTTTTTGCTGATCCTGTGTTTACACCACTGGCATTCTGCCCTTTTACAAGCCCATTATGTTCATTTATGGGAGATGGGCATTTCTGGGGTGATGATGGCGGACTGTTCATCTTATCTTTCTGTGTTCCTTGGCGATCCTTTAATTTTTTCTGCAAACGTTCATATGTTTTGCTAGATCTTTCATCTCTAAAGTTGGATCTTCCATGTGTAGAGTGACCGTCTAGGAAGAAATAGAGTCAATGTTAAGATCACTTTCCCCCCAAAAATTTATGATATGAGAAAGATTGGGAAATGTCTATTATGTAAAGCTTATAAAATATTATGAAGAATAATTTTGAAAAACAAAGCTATTTCTATGTCACCACTGGTTGAAAAATAAAGCTTTATGACTTGATTATAATTATAAATATATATATCAAGTAAATTTACATAGACATTCCTTTCCTTCATTATTCCCAACTACTGATCATAGAAACAGCTTGGTGGTATGCTATGATTATCACAGGTGAAAAATGAGACTTGAACTTACATGTCCGCAATTATTATTAGTCTTTTACTCTTCTGTAAGCAGTTGCTTTTTGTGTCTCTTTAAATTTCAAACATATAAAATAAATAAAAACACTGCCTGACTAAACTCCCTTGTGACCAGAAATCATCAATGAAAAAGATTTAGAGTTAGCAAAAAGAAAAAAGTTGAACTATTTAATAACAATCTACATAAAGTATTACAACTTCAGATCCCTATATCACCCACATACTATAATGAGCTCAAACAAGTCAAGGGCCCAAATGTAAGAACTAAAAGTATAAAACTCTTAGAAGGAAACAAAGGTCTGTTTGATTTATTTTGGACTAGTCAACAGTTTAGTTTCTTAGATAAGAACCAAAAACACAGAACAAACAAAAAAATAAATTGGAATTTATCAAAATTAAAAACTTTTCTTTATCAAAGGCTGCCATGAGGAAAATGAAAAGATGAGAGAAAATACCTACAAATCATGTATCTGATAAGACATTCTATCTAGAATATGTAAAGCAAAATTCAATAATAAAAACAGTATGAAAAAAAACACTGGTAAAGAGCCAGGCATAATGGCACATGCCTGTAATATCAAGTTACTTGGGAGGATAAAGCAGAATGATCCCAGGTTTGAGACAGACTGGGCAACTTAGTGAGACCTTGTCTTAAAAAAAAAAAAAAAAAAAAGACTGAGGGGGTGTAGTTCAGTGGTAAAGCACCTGTGGGTTCAATTCCCAGTGCCAAAAAGGAAAAAAAAAAAAAAAAAAAAGATGGGGGTGAAGAATAGTGAACTTTCTCTGCAGAAGACACAAATGGCCAGTGAGCATAAAAAAGATGCTCAACATCAGTAGTCATTAGGGAAAAGCAAATCAAAACTATAATGAGATAAAACTTCACTTGTAACAGGTTGGCTATAAACAAAATTTGAGACAATAACGAGTTTTGTCAAGGATGTGGAGAAATTTGAATCCTCATATACTCCTAGTGGGGAATACTAATGATGCAATTGCTGAGGGAAAGTATGCTTGTTTCACAATTAGTTGAAAACAATTGGCACATGATCCAGAAATTTCATTCTAAGGTATATACTCAGAAGTGAAAACAAGTCAATACAAAATCTTGTTCACAAAAACTGAAAATAATCTAAATGTCCATCAACTAAAGAATGAATAAACAAAATGTGCTGCATCCACTTAATGCAGTATATACTGAAATATAAGAAGGAGTGAAAAAATACTATGTGATAATACAAACATCAAAAACATGTTAAGTGAAAAAACCTAGACACAAAAGAAACCACATAGTATATAAGCATTTTTTTTTGTACTGGGAATTAAACCCAGGGGTGCTCTACCACTGAACTACATCCCCAGCTCTTTTTTTTTTTAGACAGGATATTATTAAGTTGCTAAGGGTTTTGTTAACTTACTGAGGCTAGCCATGAACTTGAGATCTTCCTGCCTTAGTCTCCAGAGTCACTGGGATTATACCCAGGCATGCACCACCAAGCCTTACCGGCTGTGTGAACATTTTAATGAAAATTTCATATGCAATACATATATTGAATATACATTTAAATGACACATTACGGAAGACACAAATCCATAGACCCAGAGGTTGGGAGGGAAAGAGGAAAATGGGACTATTGATAGGTATAAAGTTTCTTTTGGGGATGAAAGAAATGTTCTAGAATGAGATAGTGGTAGTGAATGTAGTGTATACAGGTTGAGTATCCTTAATTCAAAAATCTGAAATGCTCCAAAATCTGGAACTCGGAGTGTTGATCATGACACCACAAGTGGAGAATTCCACACCTGACTTCTTGCGATGCGTTGCACAAAATTATTAAGGTAGCATATAAAAAAATCACCTTCAAATTATGTATATAAGGTATATATGAAACATAGGTGAATTTTCTGTTTAGAGTTGGGTCCCGTTCCCAAGACATCTCATTATATATATGAAAATATTCCAGAATCTGAAATACTTCTGGTCTCAAGCATTTTGAATATGGAATACACAACTTGCAGAGTCTATGCTAAAAACCACTGAAATGTACAGTTTAAAATGGTAAACTCTGTTATGTGAATTATAACTTAACAAAAACAATAAAACTTAAAAATGTAACCAATTAGTACATACATTTAAATTGTGGTTATTCAAATGCTTTATATTTTATTTATTTCTCAAGAAACAAAAATGTTACAGTGGTAGAGCACGAATTTTATTGTCAAACAGATCTAAGATGGTTGAAATTCTCAGTAACTAACTTGTATGACCTTGTAAAAATTATTTAGCATTTCTGAACCTCAGTTTTCTGTTTTTGCAGAATTTTGAGGATTAAGTGAGATAATAAATTTATGAGCATACCGTCTAGCTAAGTTCAGGCTTGATAATGGTATGACTGACAAAGAAATGTTCCATCAGGTCTCACTTTAGGAATTCATACAAAATGTGCACAGAAAAGGGATTCTCTGGCTAGGATACCAGTACTATCAGTTATCAGAATCCAGTGGTAGATTTCCTGGTTTATAAACATAAATACAATAAGAATCTTGCCTTCTACCATTGGATGATTGGTTAGGGATTTTAACAATGCAAAATACTAATAACTGTGATATCCAGTTATCCTTTTTGTTTTTCCTCAAACACATTTAAAAATTGTCAAAATTAACAATACAGAGAGAAGGATGGGACTTATTTGTAGCATAAACTCTTGCTACTGTAAAGTATGTTTGGGGTTGGGGACATAACTCGGTGGTACAGCACTTGCTTAACATTCATGAGGCCCTGGGTTCCATCCTCAGCACCAGGTGTGTGGGGGGAGATGTCAAAAGTATATTTGTTGGACCACCACATGAGCACAACTTGGGAGGTTGTTAGAAATGTAGAATCTCATGCCCCATCTAGACTTATTGGATCAATCAGCATTAGGTGGGCAATGGATAGGTTTGGAAAAAAAAAATACAATGTATCTATTACTTACAGGCTGTGTTGCATAACTTAAATTTTTATTTAGAGTTATTTTCTCTACAAATTTACTGAGCATAAGTGGCAGGCACTGAACAACACTGATTGATAAACCAGATTGAAGTCTTAGGGAGTTTATAGTCAAATAAAGGAAACAAGACATACAAATTGACAAAAACAAAAACAAACAAAAAAACCAACCAAACAAACAAACAAAAAAAACCGAAAGAAAAGAAAATAGAAATTGTCTTTAAGCTCTGTGAATTCTGTGAAAAAAATAAATAGATTTCAGTGCTAGAGACTTATAACTAAGGTTAGGGAGGATACCCTGGAAAGCTTAAGTTTAAAAGAAAAGGGGAAACCTGAAGAAAATGGGGAAGACCATTCTTGGCATAGAGGACACATGTGCGGAGATCCTGAGGCAAGAAAGGGCTTTAAGGTTTTGAAAAACTGAAAAAATGGGGGAGGGGGGCAATAATAGAATAAGACAGGGGCCACAGGTCCAGGGGACAAATGGCAAGATCGGGAGACAATTTTAGATGTTAAAATGGGACATAGGGAATGTGCTGAAGCTGTGTGCTACTGTGATCTAGTGGGTAAAGCTCAGGGAGCCTACTAAACCTGCTACCATGTGCAGTTTTGTTCCCCACAACAAAGACTTATCTGTTTCAAAACATCAATGGCAACCCTGGTCTAGGGGAAGGGTTTGGAATTTACAATGGGAAGTCGCCGAAATGTTTTAAATAGGATATGATCGAGTTAATACTTAAAAAGGGGTTACTGTTGCTGAAGTGAATTATTAGGGGTAAGAATAAAAACAAAAACCAAAAAAACTGAGTGGAAGAATGCTACTTCAGTTGTCCTGGAAAGAACTAATGGTGGACTGGATTTGAGTAGCAGTAGAGAAGTAGTAGATAATTTGGCAGTCTTTCAAAAACAAAAGAGATACTAATTCATCTGACCATCAGGCTTTAATTTTAGCAAACTGGTTAGTGATACCATCTACTGAGATGAATAAGACAGAAGAAAAACAGACTCTGGGGTCCAAAACTGAGAATGATATCACATACACTCTAGCTGTCATACAGGAGACATCCAAGTGGCGTTATCAAAATGGTAGCAAAACTGGGACTGGGGTTGTGGCACAGTGGTAGAGAGCTTGCCTAGCACATGTGAGGCACTGGGTTCAATACTCAGCACCACATAAAAATAAATAAGTAAAATAAAGATATAGGATCTATCTACAACTAAAAAAAAAAAAAAAAGATGGTAGCAAGAAATGGATGTCTGGGGCTCAGAGGAGAAATTTTTTTTTTTGGTACTGGGGATTAAACTGCAGAGCACGCAACCACTGAGCCACAACCCAGCCCTATTTTCTATTTTATTTAGAAATAGTGTCTCACTGAGTTGCTTAGAACCTTGTGCTATTGCAGAGGCTGGCTTTGAACTCACAATCCTCCTGTCTCAGCCTCCCTAGCTGCTGGGATTACAGGAGGAATTTTTATTGAAAATAAATATTTGAGAGCTGTCAGTATACATAAGTGGTGTTTAAAGTCATAAGAAGGAATAAAATTATTACTTCATATGTGTGTGGTAGTCTACTGTTCCCAACAATCTATTAACTCCCTCAGAGAAGAAGTTATGGATCATTCTGGCTTTTTTTCAATCACTCAAGGAACTTAATAACTTTGTGTAGTAGCATCATAGACTTCAGAATTTATCAATGATATGACCATTCCTGGTTGAAAATTTCCTCAGAGCCTGCACTGCAGGACACTGGCAAAGACCTCTTGTTTAATGTGATCCCATTAAATATTATTGTATGATGTAAGTTACTTCTCTTGATTTTCTGTTTACTCATCTGCCTTAAAGGGTGATCATGAGGATGAAGCATTTAACATACTGCTTGGGCAATAGAACTGTGTTATCTTTACTATGTGTTGTTTCTTTTATACAATATGATGATCACAATCTCTCATATCTGAGCAAAGAATATCCAACTCGATAAAGTAGAGTTTTTTAAGATATCTTACCTACATCTCCATAAACTTGTGAAGACTGATACTGTGGCATATACTGTGTTGCCATGTCTCCAGCGCCAGTCACTGGTGAGTACATATGGCGTGGTGGAGGGGGCATCATGGTTGGGACAGGAATGAAACCAGGCAGAGGAGGATGTGGAGAACGGTGGATGACTGTGTGACCACCAGGGTGAAACTCTGGTGCCTGAGGAACCACAACAACTCTTCGGACACCATTGTCTTCAATAACCTACAAAATGAATTATTAGATTAAAAGCAGGATATGAGCAATTCTTTTCAAATGTTAGATTAAGAACTTTTATATGACTAGAAGTCAAATATAAATTTTAGAGGGTCAATATGAAAAATTTTATTAAATACATTTAGGTGCGTATGAATTAACACTAAATAACATGAAACAATTTTTGTTATACAATTCAATATAAATCTTAAAATACTGATTAGAATGGCCAAAAATTATAAATGATAAGCAATAATACCAGGTGTAAGTGTTACATGCATCTAGTTATGCAGTAATTTTGGTTTAGACATAACAGGATCAGGAATTTCCTTTTCCACATTATGGCATAGGGTGGAGGAAAAACAAGTTGTAGAAAGATCAAAAAGAAAAAAACCCTGGATCTGGATTTCTAAAGATTTAATTGTACATCAGAGTTTAGGGACAAAACTCTTATATAAGACTACAACAAGGACAATTTAAACAGTTTATCATTTCAAGTAAGGCAAACACCAAATATTAACTCCCAGTTTAAAAAAAAAAAAAATCTGTTGCTTTGATGCTTAGAAATTATGCTTTTTTTCCCTTTCAAATAGGAATACAATTGAAGGAATTTTTTTTTTTCTTCAAATGATAGATTACCCTTTGAACCTCACTGGTGCTATAAGGACACGTAGGAAAGCCTCAAATGCCATAAGATTTGATCTCAAAATTAGGAATCCCTCCACTATGGTAAGGCCCTTACTCTTAAGCTGAAATGATAACTATCAAAGTAGAATAAATGGCTAACAATATCTTTCTCCATGAAACAAAAAGATTACAATGTAAACTGCTAATTTAAATACAAATCTTCTTTATTATGCATAAGGATGGCAAATTTTGTACGTTTGTATATATACAAATCTATACTATATATGTTTGGTAGGTATAGGTATATTAAAAACACTTATTTGGGTATAGATAAATCTAAATTACAGGACCAGGTGTGGTGGCGTATGTCTGTTATCCCAGTGGCTTGGGAAGTTGAGGCAGGAGGATCCCACGTCAAAGCCAGCCTCAGCAATTTAGTGAGGCCCTTGCAACTTTACCCTGACCCAGAATTAAAAAGCCTGGGGATGTGTAGTTAAGCACTCCTGGGTTGAAGCCCCAGTCCACAAACAAATAAAAAACACCTAAATACAAATATTAATCAGATTATATTAAACTCATCTACTGGAGAGTGATATGACTGCTCTGTAACATGGGACTGAAAAACCGAATGAATATCTGTTTATATATGTCAGGTCTAGCACCACAATGCCTTGTTCCAGTAAAATGGATGTCTCATTCCCTGACCTTTTCCCTATTTAACTTGGTTTGTGAATTTAAGTCTTAAGCAAGTGCACAGAGTTGATGGAAACTGAATCACATCTGGAACCCTACTGAAAGAAATCTACAAAGTATTTACAGGTTTTTATCTCAAAACTACAGGAAAGGACATTAGAAGTTTGGAATGGATTTTGAATGAGCTAAACCCTGGTACCTGTCACAATACCACTTTAACCTTATCAATGATTGACAAATCTTCAGACTTCTCATTTCTGATAGGATTATAGTTCATATTCATTCAGTCTGGTTCCAACCTACCTTCTTAGTCATATCTTTCTTCTGTACCAAATCCTGAACCCCTAACTGCAGTCAGACTGGTATACTAAAAAAAAAACCTGTCTTTGCACTGATCTATATCTTTCTGTATCTTGTATATTTGTTTACATTATTTTTTCTCTTCATTTTGCTTCCCCTTAATCTATAAGCATGCAAATCCTATCTATCCTAAATCTAGCTGACTAGTCCTTTTCCACTGATTAAAAAAAATTGTTTTTGAACAAATAAACATAATTTAAAAGAGAGAAAAAAATCTTAGAAGTATTATATATGTAAGGGCCTCATACTAACACAACGAAAAGAACAAACACAAGAAAAGTGAATTACTAACCATGTTACAAGATGACAAATTTTCTGAATAAAAGTACTGCAGGTAAGGGTGCTTTTACATATATTGTGGGAGGGGCATAGGTTGCAGAGTAAAAGAGAGATCAGAATAAGCTATATTGGTAAAGCAAATTTGAGCAGAGACTTGAAGGAAGTAGATGAATTAACCACACAGAAATACAGAATGCTATTCTGGGTAGAGGGAACAGTTATTTCTGAGTTCCTAATGTAGAAGTGCGTGTGACTATATGGAAGGAATGGAAGGAAGCCAGTGTGACCAAATGAGCATTTACAGAGGTGAAAGGGCAGCAGACAGGTCATAGAGAGAAACGGGATATGGGATGTTGGTGTCAGGCAGAGCCACACTGCCAAGTAAGGACTAGGACTTCAGGATTTACTCTCAGTGAAATGGGAGTCATCAGAATTTTGGGCAGAAGAATGATGTAAACTACTATTTCCCAAACCAGGGGTGACTATGCCTTCTAGAAGATATTTGATTGTGTCTTGGAGACATTTTTGGCTTGGAAACTGTCACAACTCAGTGGCACCTAGTGGGTAGAGTGAGGCCAGGATGCTGCTAAACATTCTGTAAGAGTGACAAACTCCTGCAACAAAAATTATCTGGTCCAAAATGTCTATAGTAGCAAGGCTGAGAAATCCTGATATAATCTTGTATTTGACAGACTTAACTTTGGGGAACGAGACAAGGGCAAAATCAAGGAAACTATTCAGAAAGTCACTGCATAATGTAGTTGCATTGACTTGGAGTGCAAGTAGTGAAGGTGGTTAGACCATGATCCACTTTCTGCATGCATTTAAGGTAGAACAAAAAGCTTAGTTGACGATTCCACGTGGAAAGTAAGAAAAAGTATTTGTGGAGGGATGGTGTTTTATAAACTGTAACAGGGAAAGGTGAAGGGTAGAAAAAATGCGGGGGGGGGCAGGTGGATTTGAAGTTTCAGGTTGCAGACATTTGAGTTTCATAAGTTTATGAGACACTGAAGTGGAAATGTTGAGCAGATTGATTGTATCAGTATGCAGTTTCAGAAAGATAAAGAAAGGACATCTAAGTGAGGTAGGAGGAAAACCAATAAAGTATGCAGTCTGAAAGTTGGGTGAAGTTGGGTATTAAGGAGGAAGGATCAACTGTGTTAAAAGCTGCTGATATATCAAGTAAGATGAAGGTAAAGAAATGACCATGGATTTAGCAAAGTGAACATCACTATGACCTTGATGAGAACAGTTTTGGTATAATCACAGATGTAAAGCCTAACTGGGGTAGGTTTTAAGAAATAAAATGGGAGAAGATTTACAGAAAGATAATAGCACAATTTTGGGAAGTTTTATTGCAAAGGAGAATAATGAAATAGTGTATGGCTGGCAGTGGAATCAAGAAAACATCTATTTGTGTTTTGTTTTTGTTTTTAGTGAGAGCAATTACTACATGCTGATATACTAATAAGGGTGATCCAGTTGAGTAAGAAAATGATGATGTATCAGAGGAAAAATGCTAAAGTAAAACCCTTGAACATGCAAAGAGGATGGGCTCCGGTACTCCAGTAGAGGTACTGAACAGGAATTCAGTCTGTCACTGTTACATACGAGGAAGCAGAGGTTTGTGGGTCATGTAACTGCAGGTGATGACAGAGATATGGATATCCTTCTGACTGCTCCTCCATGGACATTTTCTGAGCATTATAATCTACTGGTGATCTGTTCTTCCTATAATTTCTGTTCCATTTACTCTAAGTAACTTGTTTGTTAACATTGTAGTGTTTGGTAATTTTTTCTTATGCATATGTCTTATTCTAAAATAAAACTGTTTCTCAAGGGATCAGTATGAACTAATACTACAAAAAGGTATTATTGTTATTTCTATTTTTAGACAGGAAACTGAGGCATACAGATGGTGAATAACTTGCCCAGGGTCATACAGGTAGCAAGCACAGGAACTAGAAATGGCTAAATAACTTATGGAATTAATATTTCTGCTAAGAATGAACATTTAAAACAGGGGAGGAGAGTTAGAGGAGGAAAGCTGGACACAGTGGTACATGTCTGTAATCCCAGTGGCTCGGGAGACTGAGGCAGGAGGATCACAAGTTCAAGGTCAGTCTCATCAACTTAGCATGGCCCTAAGCAAAGTAGTGAGACCCCGTCTCAAAATGAAAAACAAAAAAAGGGATGGGAATGTGACTCAGTGGTTTAAGTGTTCCTGGGTTCAATCTCTGATACCAAAAAAAAAGGAAAAGGGAGGGAGAATGAGGAGTTATTGATTAATAGGTTCACAGATTCAGTTTTCAGCAAGGTGAAGGGTTCTTTGGATAGATGGTGGTGACAGTAGTAAAACAATGTCAACATATTCATTCAATACTGATTTGTCGACCTGAACATGGTCAAGAAGGTACATTTTCAGCACTCCATCCCCCCTCCCAAAAAAACCCTAAGATGTATAAGAGGAGAAAAATAAAACAAAAAACAAAAACAAAGAGCTAGACTTCACCACTTCAAGTAATGGTCTAAGCAGCCAGTAACTTTAGCCAGAGACCTCAAGTCTTGGCTAAGACTAGTTCCTCTACTTACTACCTGTGTGACCCTGGGCAATTTATTTAACATTTTTTTGCCTCTGTTTCCCCATCTAAAATGGAGACAGTAACAGTACCTACTTGCAGTATTATGAAGAGTCAATAGTTAATATTGGTTCCCTGAGAAATATTTAAGTTGTAGAGTAAAACATATGCATATGAAAAATTAACAAACACTACGATGTTAAACAGAAATATCTATTAAGTCTTCAGAGGCCTTGCTGCTAAGAAGTAGTCAAACAGAGACACCAGGGCTAGGGATATAGCTCAGTTGGTAGAGTGTTTGCCTTGTAAGCACAAGGCTCTGGGTTCAATCCCCAGTACCGCCAAAAACAAAACAAAACAAAACAACAAAAAACATGGAGACATCAAATTTCATACCAACAGGGTATTCTAATGGTGATGACTAAAATAAAATCAAGTTGTGACAAGGAAAAAAAAAAAGAGATGAAATACAATTCAATTTCATCTGTTAATAAAAATTAAAACAAACAAAACAGTGAAAAATGTATCAATGCAGTCTGATTCCTTAACCACAAATGCCACCTAATTTCTAATTAGGCAAAGTCCTGCTTTCTTTCCTTTATTGAATGCAGAAATAACTGAGCAAAACTGCAGAGAGATATTGTTTGTGTGTCTTCCCCACCAGAATGTAGTACCATGATAAATCTGTTTTGCTGTTTTCTTTTCAGTATCTGAAACAATACTTAAGTCATGGAAGATGCTCCAAAAGTATTTGTTGAATGACCAGAAATGTATGTATTCTTAGTTCCAATAGCATGTAACATTCTTCTCTTCCCTCTTAACATCACAAAACTATTAGGTTCTGTGATTTGCCTCAATTCCTACAACTATTTCTATTGCCTCACCCTAAATCTTGAACTACTCCAACTTTAAGATTTTAATACAGCTATTTCTAACTATTCACTCAACAAATAATTTTATATAGTCAACCACATACACATGATGTCAGTAAGTGAGCACAACCATCTATTTCCCTAGCTCTTACTATACTACTTTACTACTTCATGTTCATCTGAACCTTAGTCTCCCACCTACCTTCCAGTTTCCCAAACCCCTTGCCTCTTCCTTTTGGCTGTTTTCCCCCCAAGAGAGACAGAGAAAAGATTGACATCAGATTGATTTATAAAATCTTAAAAAAAAAAAAAAATGCACTGACCTTACCACTGGGTGAGAACATAAGGCAAAGTGAAATAGGAAACAAAGCTCAAAGGTATAATACAAACCTTTTCCTTAAATTGATACAAGCCTTTTCCCCACATTTTGAGATTTACAATCCCCTTCCTGTTAGGTTCTTTCTCATCTCCATAAAAACCCGCATTCCATAAAAAAGCAGTTTATGAAGCCATTACAAGAAAGACAGCAAGACTTCTGATGTTGTCTTTCAGGAGTCCCGTTCAGATAATTTATAAACTTTGATAAGCCATTAACTTCATCACTAAACTATCAAATGTGAATTCTACCTTGCAATGCATATGTTCTTAGGGACTACCAGTTCTTTGGCAGTGAATTAAAGTTCCTTCCACTCTTGTCACCATTTGCTTTCTACGTCATTATTTGCTTTGTGTTCATATTTCACAATTTACTCTTTCATTTCTCCATTTGACAGCTTAATTGGCATGTATTTCTGCTTCGATGTAGTATGTCTATCTCTCACAACCTTCCCTTTCTTCCAATTTAGCAATAATAAACCGCATTAACATTATGCCTAGAGAAAGAAGGGCCAAGCCCCAAAGTGGCTATGGAACTTATCTAAAAGTAAAATGCATAATCTTGGTTTACAGACTATATACAATCTTTTCTAAATAGTTTGTTATCTGAGAGCTTTTCCTCCCCACTATTCTTAAAAAACAAACATACCTGGAAATGTAACAATTGAGGTTTCTGATTAAATACAAGTAGAAAAAAAGTCTGAGGATAGGTGAAAATGATGTTATTTAGAAATTGTTAAAAATTTCAGTAATTTTAAAAAGAGGATATGTGTGATAAAATAACAATGGCAATTTGTTGATAATTGTTAAGTTGGTTCATGGGTACAAGACACGTTAATGATACTACTCATTCATTCTACTTCTGTATAAGTTTGAAAGTGTCCATCATAAAGAAGAAATTATATATATAAGAAAGTAACAATAATTTATATACACTAATAATTAATATTGGAGAGGTTAAAGTCAACTGTTACACATTTTGTGGGAATGTAAAACTGATATGAACTTCACTTGAAAGGATGTTATTATGTATCCAAAACTTTAAAAAGTTCAAATACTTTGAATTAATAATGCCATTTCCAAAAATTTATTCTAAGGAAATACGAAACAATACTAAGATTTGTGCATGTATTCACTGTACCTTTATAATCACAAAAGAAAAACCAAGAGTCTAACTAATCACATAATACAAATAATCAAATAAAGATATATTGAGACAATGGATTTTACAGCTTCTAAAACTTTTATAGTTTTGAAATACATTAATGATATAAGGAAATGATCATATCAAGTATAAACATCATACATATTTAAGATTTATAATTTTGTAACTGGATAAAAGGGAAATATCCTAATTTGCCTTTTGCATATTTTCCAAGTTTATATAAGTAGGATCATAAGAACAGGTAAAAGTATACTGCTATATTTGTTCTTTATTACTAAATATTTTTTCTATACTTTTGTTTGCAAAAGTAATATTTCTTTAAATTTAAGCCTGTGGTGAACAATTTCACTTCTTTCAGCATATCATTTTAATTAGTTTTAGGTCTCCCTATTTTGTTGGATGGCATCTTACACAATGTCATGTTTAATAATTTTTTTCTTATAACAATGATTTTAAAAAAAATCTATTTTTGATCCAACAACTAAAGCCATGTACATAAATGAAGAATTAAGCATATTTTTACTGTTTAAAAGCTGTTACTATTCACAAATAGAAAAGGTTAAAACAGTCCCTAGAAGCCCTTTCAAAAATCATTCTATATCTACATAGTATCTACTTTCTCTTTAAGACCAAAGGTCAACAGAACAATCTGTTTTCCCATTACTACTGAGTATAATACTAAAGTATCAGAACAATAAGGCACGAAGATTACAAACAAGTAACATCACAGAATTCTTGAATAAGAATGTAAAGGCAGGGGCTGGGGTTGTAGCTCAGTGGTAGAACACTTGCCTAGCATATATGAGGCACTGGGTTTGATCCTCAGCACCAACTGAAAATAAATAAATAAGACAAAGGTATTGTGTCCATCTACAACTTAAAAAAAAATGTAAAGGCAGTGTAATGTAAAAAGTAGCATGTATGGGTTTTGAACATTACAAAGGAGAAAAAAATAAAACCAATTACTCCCAAAGTAATTCAATATCTGATGCCTGGCTATCTAATGTTACTCTTAAATATGAACTGAAAAAGAAGAGAGAGATGGGTATAGTGATGCTTGCCTATAATCCCAGTGACTCTGGAGGTTGAGGACAGGAAGATTCCAAGTTTGAGGTCAGCCTCAGTAACTCTGTGAGATCAAGTCCCCCAAAAAAGGATGAGAAGGGTGAGTTCATGTTTGAAGTATCTGTAAACTTACTAGGGATATGAAATTGGTACCAACATGATAAATTTGAAGGTTAATATATACTGCATAAATCATGTTTTCATCATGTGTTTCTCCTAAAAGTACTTTTAATAAATCTTTATCTTATGGGGGGTTGGGTAGGGAAGAATGAAGGAACTTTGGATTATGTAGAGGGGAGTGAGGAAAGGGGTGGGAGTGGTAGGGATGGGAAAAAAAATTAAAAAAAAAATCTTGATCTAAAATCAAGATCTATCTGCCTGATATGGTGGTGGTACATGCCTGTAAACCCAGTGACTCGGGAGGCTGAGGCAGAAGGATCAAAACTTTAAGGCTAGTCTCAGCAACTAAATCAGATCCCTGTCACCAAATTAAAAAAAAAAAAAAAAAAAAAAAAAAAAAATATATATATATATATATAAAGGGCTGGGGATGTAGCTTAATGATATAGCACCCTTTGGTTTAATCCCCAGTACCAAAAAAAAAAAAAAAAAAAAAAAAAAAGAAAAAGCAAAGAAACAAACAAAAACCCAAACTAAAAAGATCTATCTTCTGATTCTTTTACTTTTCTGTCACAATATGCTCTTAGGTAGCATTCTCATTTCCTCAGTGGTGGATTGAAGTGGTCCCAACACTGAATTTTAATTTTCGCAGTTCTTGCTTGCTTGAGCCAACCTGTTAGGACACATACATTTGCTGAACTGTTAGTATACACTGAATTGTTATAAACACAATGACACAGCAAAACCTTCCTTAGGTTACTAGCTTTAAATGACGTATGTATAAGAGCAGGGGATGGATGTTATAAAACTTCTTGCTATGTGGGGAGAATCAAGTGTATAAAAGTCTAAAAGGAAACTAGATAATAGCTATTCAAGTGTGTGCTCTTGGATCTTGCTGAGCCAAACAGAACTTGTATATTATTAAAGTCATCTATATATTTTAATACTTGGTTAAACTCATAGCTTCTTGATTGCCAACATTATGATTGTGTGTCAAGTTTTGGACAATGTGTCAAGTGTTAACTCAGCTGTACTGAGAACTTGGATTTTTTTTATGTGTGGGATTGAAACCAGGGGCACTTAATCACTGAGTCACATCCCCAGGCCTTTTTAATATTAAATTTAGAGACAGGGTCTTGCTAAGTTACTTAGTGCCTTGCTAGGTTGCTGAGGCTGGTTTTGAACTTGTGACCCTCATACCTTGGCTTCCTGAGCCGGGTGAGCCACTGCACCTGACCCAGAAGTTGGATTTTAATGATAAATGTTTACCAACAGAAACTGTGTGTATTAGGGAATGGAGTTGTTTTGACAGTGATGTGAAAATGTAAGAATATAGTCTTATATACTGGGTAGTTAAATTGTTTAAATAATGATGAGACTAGACTTTTATCTTTAAATTATTCCATGTGCTTGGAAGTAATACATTTCTTGAGATAATCTTGATTTAAAGATTAATAACAGGTCTGCTAGCCTTATATATCCCATCTAGTAAGATTGCAGTTTAAATTAATTAATTTATTTGGCAACTATTTATGGGACACCTACTATAATTGAGTTATCACAAGAATGCAAAAATAATTAAAAGGTTACTCCTATCTTTGAGGAACTTAAATCCTACAGGGATTTAAAGCACACACAATTATAATATTTGGTGGTATGTACTACAACCAAGAAGTGGTATAAATAACTTGGTCTAGGCCCTCAAGGACAGATAAAATTCCGGAAGGCCAAAAAGGGGGAATGAATAACGTTCCCTAAATAAGAGCTTTTACAAAACAATGGAGAAAGGAAAAGACCATGTGAGCAATTGAGAAGTCATGCAAAAATGGATACATGATGGAAGTAATGAAGAGAACAAGGGTGTAAAGGCCAACTAAGACAGAACTATGTAAGGCCTTAAATGTCAAGACAACTATACTTTATCGAATGAACAAGTCAACTAAAGGTTGTTTATGTCCAAAGAAGTGAAAAGATCAAAAAATGTTATGAGAAAGTTATCTAGTGATTCTTTGTCTGAAGATAATAGTACTTCAATCTAGATGATTATTTCCTTGTTTGTAAATATGTATTGAGCTCCTACTATGCAGCCACTGTACATAGAACTGAGGCTAAAATAAGAACAGAAAGTCCTACACATGATCAAGTCCAGTTAACTCTTTGACCTCATTCTCTACTATTATTCTGTCCTGACAACTCACTGTTCTCAGGTATGGAGCATGTTCTCATTTTAGGCCATGTGCACTATTTCTAGAACCCTCCTTCTTCAGATAAATGCAAGGTGAATCCCACTTATCTTTCAAGACTTGGTTCAAATGTCTCCTTTCAATGAGGTCTGTCCTAACATCCTATTTTAAAATGTAACCAGCTCTATCCCCCCCCACAACATCACTTCCACCTAATATTAATCTAGCTGTTGATTATGCTTTCTGTTTTCCTCTCCCTCAAGAATGTAAACTTCAGAAGGAACAAGAATCTATGTCTCTTTTACTTAAACATGTATCCCGAGCACTCAAGAGTACTCAAGACATATTTGTGTGGAACACTGATAAATACAGTGTTTAAGAAGTCATAATCTTCCTAGGAAAGACAATTAGTTAACAAACTGTGATAAATGCATTAAGACACACACACACACACATATATATATATATATATAAATATTATATACTAAGAGAGTCCAAAAGGACAGGTAACCTGGAAAGGCCTAGGGGAAACCTGCTTCTAGAAGTTCATGATTGAATGAAATGAGATGGGAAGAGTTTGTTATAAACATAAAACGAAAAGGTATTATAAGATGAGACTATCAGATGTCCTATGATGGAAATGATGTCTTAATCATCTTTGTGTCACTTGTACCCAGCACAGATTTTGGCACAAGACACGACTCAATAAATGTTGAACTTTATGCTGGAGAACAGTCTTTGTGTAACTGAACAAAGTTCTGAAAAGGTACAATGGAGAAGAAGTACAAAAAATAAAAACATACAAGAAAATCTGGGATAAAATCATATCAATGGTGTCAGATTTTTAGAGGTCAGAGAATCAGGCTGGAAAAAAGTCCTTTAGATATGGTACACAGTAGCGAGAAAGGTAATATAGGCAGAATGCAGACTGTAATAAATTGAGGAGTCAAAGTGTTAAAAGTAGAGATACCAAGCAGAGACTATTCTAAAAGATTACAATGTACTTTATTTTTAAGTATTATTTGATTGGTTCTTATTAGTTATACATGATAGTAAATCCATTTTGATAAAATTATATAACCATAGGGTATGTATTATTTTAATTAGGACCCCATTCATGGTAATTTCATGTGTACAAAGGAATCTTATGTTAGATTTACTCTTTATGTCTTTCCTAGTCCTATCCCCACCTCCCTTCCCTTCATTCCCCTTTGTCTAATTAACTGAACTTCTCTTCTTCCTCTCCCCAGTTTATTATGGTTTAGCTTCCACATATATCAGTGAAGACATATGACCTTTGTTTTATGGGGACTGGCTTATTTCACTTAGCATGACAGTCTCTAGATCCATCCATTTACTGGCAAATGTGTTAAAGTCATTCTTCTTTATGGCTGAGTAATAGTCTATTGTGTATGTACACCACAATTTCTTTATCCATTCATCTGTTGATGGGCATCTAGGTTGGTTCCATAGCTTAGCTATTGTGAACTGTGCTGCTATAAAACTGATGTGGCAGTGTCACTGTTGTATGCTGTTTTTAAATCTTTTGGATACATTCTGAGGAGTGGGATAACTGGGTCAAGTGGTGGTTTCATTCTTAGTTTGCTGAGGAATCTCCACACTGCTTTCCAGAGGGGTTGCACCTATTTGCAGTTCCACCAGCAATGTACAAGCATACCCTTTTCCCCACATCCTCGCCAAGATTTGTTGTTACTTGTATTCTTGGTAACTGCCATTCTGACTGGAGTGAGATGGAATCTTAATGTAGTTTTAATTTGCATTTCTCTAATTGCTAAAGATGCTGAATTCTTATTTTTTATATATTGTTGATCATTCTTATTTCTTGTTTTGAGAAGGGTCTGTTCAGTTCCTTTGCTCACTGTACTTTGAACTCTGTTATCTCATGTTATCATCTTATCTTACAATAAGGGCACTGAGATTCAAGGAAGGTGATTTGTCCAAGGTCTGGCAGACAGCAAGTATTTGAAGATAGGGATCCAGCTTTTCTGACTCTCAATTTCAGATTTACTTCCCTTCTCCCCACAAGCATCTACATTTTTTTTTTTTTTTCTGTTGTTCATGTAGTGGTGTGCTTCATGGAATAAGCCAAGAATCTACCACAATATCTTACCAATATTCTGCCATGATTAGGGAGGCAAAAAAAGAGAGGGTCTGAACAAAACTGAAATGTAAATTCAGTGCTAGGAAGAGAAAGTGAGTCTTTTTCAAAAGGGACCCACGGCAATAAATACAGACTATATAGAATCTCAGTACTCAAAGCACACTTGGCAAATCTATAGTTTAATTCAGTTTGCTGTGTATGTAACTTAACTATACTTGATTATTCTTTTTTTTTTTTTTTAACCAGTGTCTTTCTTTTTTGTGGTGCTGGGGACTGAACCTGGGTTTCATGCATCCTAGGCAAGTGTTCTACCACTGAGACACATCCCAGCCCCATACTTCATTCTTTAAGACAGAGCTTGCCAATACGTGAGCAGATAAGGATTATAGTTGGGCAGTAATATTGATCCCTCTGGCCCTTAGGGTTGCAGATTTAAATTCTATTTACCACAATATGCCACATAATTACTATCAGTATCTGAAAGTCTCTGTATAAACAAGGTTAGAAGTACTGTCTTGGCTTACTTCTAAGCAAATGATTAATTAAAAAAATACGATAGCAGAGGCACCTCGACAGCTCAAATAATTATTAACATTAGTTACATACTCAGGGCGATAAAAACTTCAAAATGAATTTTCTTTTGTAATTCAATACCTAAAGACCAAATGGTGAGCACTGCCAATATACTTTTTTCTCTTTTCCAAATGTACTGAAGTACTTGAAATATGGATTTACCAAAGATGTGTCAGCATTTACATTATACTTTTCCCCACGAGAACCAGTTAAAAAGAGTAACATTACTGGGGACGTGAGTGTAGCTTAGTGGCACAGCCTCATGCAAGAGACCCTGGGTTCAATCCCAAGCAATGTACTCCCTCCCTGGAAAAGAGAGTAACATCATCACTATTATATACAAATAAAAAGAAAAATATCATAAAAACATACCTGTGGGGCATATCCAGGAGGCACATAAATAGGAGGCACAGAACCATTTGGGGACATCATTGGAACCTGAGCAGGACCTAGATGAGTTAGAGAAATGATTCATTAATACATGACTGTGTAGCAAGCAAAGTTGAAAACAACTACCTATTTCATCTAAACACTAAAGCCAACAGTAACTATATTACTATAAAAAGAAACCTAGGTGACTGACTTGTTATAAATGTTTACCTCATAAAATGCACCTTTTACCTATACTTGCATTCTCAAGTGATAAGTCACTTGGGAACTTATTAAAACATAAGATTAACAGTCTCTCCTAGAGATTCTTATTGGTATGCCTACAACCTTGAATCATTATGTTTACTTTATAAATATTCCAGGTGACTCTCATGATTGTGCAAGTTAGAAACACTGACTGAGAAAACCAAACAGAATTGTGTATATACATATAAAAAAAAAATCAATAAAAGACAAAAGTCAAATTCTCAAAAATAACGGGAAAAAAATCAAGAAAAAAGGGAAGAGAAGAATAGTTAAAAGAGAAGTGTGCTTTATTAGAGTTAAGACTCTTGTGTAATATATATGTCATGTCCGGGGTGCTTAAGAACAAAGAGAAATGCCATATATGGATATTTACCCCCAAATATTTGTTTTTTTATGCCAAGTTCTAAAAAAGAAACTTGTTTCTTTTATCCTGTATTTCTTTTCACTTTTATCGTGTTATGCTTTCCAAGTAAGTTTTATAAATATTATCACTTGTTTACCTTCTCACCTTTGTGGGAGAAATATAAGCATTTTTGGAAGTGGTTTATTCTTTATAGAAATTCAAATCTTACTTGCTTTTCTGTAACTTTTTAGAAAAGTATCTCACTTTCAGATTGTTTCTTCTTGTAACTTTAGACTATAGCATCCTTTTACTTACCAGTTTTAATCACTTGAAATGAAACCTTTTCAGAGTTTGATGAAGAATGTAATGGGGAAAGGATCATTTTTACATGCAGAAGTTAAATCTACCAGCGAATGTTACCACAGGTAACATTACACATACAATAAAGAGCATGGAGGTTCCAGCAAATCCAGATTCCAGCCTTTCTAGGGAAGGGGGAGGGGTGAGGACAGAACAATACAGTGGTGATGGGGGAGGGGAAGGTTGAGGAAGAGGTAGGCAGGAAAAGAGAGAATGTAAAAAGGGGGTGCAAGAGGCGAAATGCTGAGCAGTGGTGAGAAGGCGGTGGGGGGCAGAAGGAAAGGGAAGGAGAGGAGAGAGGCAAGAGGGGAAAGGAAGAGAAAGGTAAGAAGAGAAAGGGGAGGGATAAGGGAGGATCCTGGAGGAACAGTAAAGAGGAAGGCTGGGAGGGAAGATGGAGGGGAAAACAGAAGGGACAGAGAGGGAGAAAAAGGAAAAGGGCAGAAGAATAGAATAGAAGGAAGGGGTAGAAGAAAGGAAAATAAATACTGAAGTGGTTAAGATAAAGTAAGGAGGGGCAAGGAATGTATACTACCGAATTATACTACATAATATCTGGCTATGAAAATAACTTCTCAACAAAATACTTCTCTGAACCAAAACAAGCCCACCAAATACCTAAAGACGTTCAGAGTATCTTAATGGTACACAGATAATACTAACATACTATATGCCACGCCTTTTATATAGTTTTTCTTCTCATAATCATTTTATCAGAGAAATATTATTGCCACCACCCTCATTTTCCAGATGTGGAAACAGAGGCACAGAAAAGTTATGCTTGTCCAAGTGATAGAACTGGGATTCAAGACAGTTTCTTTTTTTTCTTCTTCTTTTGCAGTACCGGGGATCAAATTCAGGTCCGCATGTGTGCTAAGCAAGCACTCTATCAATAAGCTACATTCCTGGCCCTTTTAAAAAAAAATTACAAAAACTTTTATTTACAGACAGAGTCTCTTCTACATTGCCCAGGCTAGGCCGTGTTTCTTTTCTTTTCCTTTTTTTTTCTTTCTTTTTGTGGTGCTGGGGATTGAACCCGGACCTTGTGCATGGAAGGAAAGCACTCTACCAACTGAGCTATATCCCCAGCCCAGATAGCCTTGAACTTGGGATCCTGCTCTCAGTAGCTGGGGTTACAGGTGTGTGTCAACATGTGTGGCTCAGTTTCATTTCTGAGGATATAATCTCTACTACATAAATTTTAAAATACCATGCATATTGGCAATTGATGTAATGTCTGGAAGGGGAATGTAAGGCTGACTTTGTTATATTTCCTTGATAAACATGAGAGAACAAAATTAACCAAGTATTACTTATTAATTTACTACATAAAACTCAAGAGCTGCTTTACACCTCTATGCAGAAAGGCTTCTTTCAAAATACACCTTTTAGATGGGTACCAGGGAATCTAGAGACTGAGGTAAAAGGACTCCAAATATGAGGTCAGCCTCAGCAACTTAGCAAGACCCTGTCCCAAAATAAAAAGGGGACAGATAGAGCTCTAGTATAGAGTCCCTTAGTTCCATCCCCAGTAGAAAAACAACTATAAGAAAGAAAAAAAGAAACAACAACAACAACAATAACAACAAAAACCCCTCCTCCCCCCAAAAAGCAACCTTTCAAGTTCTATATTCTGGGCTCAAAAGAAGTAAAGTTTTATTCTACTGCTTATTTACTTCAATTGGTTAATTTATATAAATTATTATCAATTAGTTTTCTAAATCCTAAGAGCTGGCTTAGTTATTCACAATGTGTGAAAGTTAGCAGAAAACCAGAAAAATAATTTATTGAAAACTGTATTTAAGCGGGTGAATAGCTCACCCTGTAGACGCTTGCTGAGTGTGTGCACAGGCCCAGGGTTCGAATCCCCGGCACCTTGGAAGAAAGCAAAAAGTGAAAACTTATTTACAATCTGAATAAAGGAAATTAGTATCTTTTGAGATTTTAAACATATGAATCCTGGACTGTGGGCTCTTCCAAGTGTTGTCAAGTTTACTTATGTCCAGTCATTAGGGCAGGTGGTTGTTTTTTGGAGGGGAATTGGGGATTTAACCTAGGGGTACTTTATCACTAAGATACATCTCTAGTTCTTTTTATTTTTTAAATTAAGGTCTCACTAAATTGCTTCAGTCCTGCTAAATTGATGAGTCTGGCCTTGAACTCCTCCTGTCTCAGCCTCCTAAGCCGCTGGCATTACATAGAGTGCCACTGTGTCTGGGTGGTGTTAGTTTTTATTTAGCCATGAGAGTAATGTTATTGCTGATAACATTTAAAATGATAAAACTGCATAACTGCATTGTGTTACCCTCCTTTAAGAGAAACATGACTATAGAAATACTTGTAACTATAATTCAAACCATGTTACTTTTGATAGCACCTAAAACGGTTTATGATTTTAATTATATTTAAGTGTGATACTGAAAACAGAACAAAACAAACTTAACCTAAAGTAAACCAGTAGGACATCCTTACTAGTTGTAGTGAGGAATAATACTGATTAACTCACTTCTCTATGAAGTAATCATTTCACCCTAGCAAGTATATTTTCTTATTCTGAGGCAGAAATGATACATGATTAAGTTTTTAAAAAATGCAATTTCATCAGTACCATATTTAATATTTAAAACACTAGTGTGAAATATCATTCAACACCGAACATGTAAACCCCCAATAAATATAGTAAATATGAGTATTGATGTTCAAAACAATTATTTACAGCATCATTTTTGTTGCTATTACTGTGTTTATGGTAGTAAAACTCTAGATAAGGTCTTGCATATTTAACAATGCAAATGTTTGATTGCTTCCTTTGTTCCAACAATGTTTTTTAATTTAGGAAGTTCTAAAAGACAACTACACATTGACATAAATTTGTCTGCAGCAAGGGAGATTTGGCCCCATGGAAGAAGCTAAATATAATATAGACTGTACCATTAAATGCACATCTCACACAACAAGAGCAAGCTATAGTGATAAATATATTCATTATTTTTTAGGGGTACATTGCCTATCCCAAAAACCAGGAGAAGAGAAAACAACTGCATTCACCAATGCCTTAAATTTGGGAAGCTCCCCACCCCAATTTTAAAAAGTGCCACCAATGATTCAATATATAAGGTATTTCTTCTACTATAAGTAAAATTCTTCTTTATTTTTCCTTGTTAATATACATTCATATTTAAGTTTTTTTTAATTTAAAAACTCCGAATTTGTCAAAGCGTTTAAATTCTTAAAATGCAACGGGCTGCTGACGTGCTACACATTCTCTTTACAAGCAAGCTTTCACAATGGCTTCCAAATAATCTGATGCCAATTTTCATATTTTTGTTTTAAAAAGAAAAACCTAGTAAAATAAAGGGTCCAGAATGGGATATTCTGTGGAATATAAAATAAGCCTAACTCTACATAGAGTCTAATCTGCTTAAAACTACATAGCAACAATTTAAAATATTTTATAGCGATTATATTTGGCATCTATTTAAAAAAACCACGCCGCGAGACTTTAGATTAATACAATGTCTTTTTATATTTTAAAATAAAAGCAAAATTTTCAAAACCAGCAAATCTTACCACTCATTTTGTTTTTACAGTAGCAGCAGAGAACAAGAAAATCCAACAAGGAAACAGCGTAGTACACGTTAACAGCTTTAATTGGAGAACGGCTTCGCTTTTTTTTTTTTTAAAGCTCTAAGAGGAAAAGATCCTTTGACCGAGTCACGTGATAGATGTCACGTGACCTGCTGTGCCGGGAGAGCAAAAGGGAATGGGGGAGGAAACTTCCTTGTAGCACCGTTTCTGACACAGAAAATTATTCAATGATTTTTACTTTGCCGTTCCCCTGAGTGTGACCATCTTTCAGAATTCCTTATGAAACAATTTAAAAGCTCATCAAAATATACCTTACAGAAATAAATATTTGATGTAAAGCAGTTCTCTTGTAGTCACTGATAATACCCTGAAGGCATGATTTTCTACTTTATTCATCCATCCTGCTGCTGGTTTTCACTTACTAAGTTTGGGATAAATGTAACTATTTGTTGATTTAAAGGATTTTGTCTGAAATGCCATTGTGTAACTTAATCCACTCTACATATTCAATTCTTAAGGAATGTCAACAACACACAAAGAATTGTATACAGAATATAGGCCTGACTGGCATGTTCCTCAAAGGTGGGATTTATATATTGCAGGCTGGTATTTGAGTCTCTATCTACCAAAGGCTTTTATTGTTGGTCTTCCTTTCTCCTTTTTCTTTTTTTTAAACATTTAACCCGGATATTAAAATAGATAATTTGTAGGTGGCATTCTCACCCCTGTAGATGGCATTCTCACCCAATAAGTACAGACGAGGAAGGAGACTAATATTTAGCAGCAAGAGAAGAAGACTGTAAGAACTTGTAGGATGACTTTCACTACTTTATGGTATTGTAAGTTCAGAGGAAATTTATTAGCTAACACAAATATACAAGTAATGATTGTGATTTATAATAAATTGCACAGTGGAAGAAAATGGATTTTGGTATCAAAACAAATATTTTAGTAACAGCTTTAATATTTATTACCAAGACTACTTACTGCTCTTCTTTGGATCTTAGTTTCTTTCTGTGAAAAGGTTAGAATAACCAACCTCACACCATTGTGAGAATCCAGTTGGATAAATTTAAGCACTAAGTACACTGGCTGGTGCCACTCAATAAAGGATAATTCTAATAGATAAAGAATAATCATCATGTTTTCAAAAAATGATAATTATATAATGCTGAATATGTGCCAGGCATCATTTGGAGTGCTTTGCTTATGTTTGAGAACTTAATCTTCATGACTGAAGTAGGCATCACTAATAGGTAGGAAGCAAACTTAAGTAACTTGCCAAGGGCACACAGTGAGGGAAAGGCGCACTTATCTAATGATAAGATTATGTTTTAAAAAGGGTAAGTCATATCCAAGGGTCCTGTCTCCTAAAAAGGTGGAAAAAACCGAGACGAGATAACTTGGAGGAATAGGTAGAGAGCTCCCAGAGGAGATAAAGACCACAAAAGACTATTTTTTACAAATGGGGAAGGGTAATTGTTAACTTCCAAGTTCCCACTGAATGGTAGGGCTGCCCTGAAGAGGAAGACTATGGAGCAGTTTCATAGTCAAAGTTAGACCAAGACTCTGTAAATCTAACCATGCCTCTGACCACCCACTCCTAAAACAAGACAAGCTTCTGGAGTCCACTTTCTCATTTTGGCTCACAATCACACAGTTTTATTTTCATTTCTTGAATCTCTTCAGCTGGTGATATCCTTCTCAATTCTTCCCACTGTGCTCACTGGAACCCCTTTCCCCACTACAAATAAATTCCCTTGTAACCTTAACCTTAATACAAACCATCATCCCTGTGCTGCCTTTATGAAACCTGGCTGCCCCAGCACACTTTCCCCAGCAGCTTCCTATCCTCTCCTGAGGAAGTGGCTGCAGCTTCCAGATAGAGGCTGCTTCTCATTACCATTATTCCTGTTTTAGGCTAAAGTTTCTTTTCCCTTGCAATCCCTGAATGTGTGTATGCCACCTTCTTTCCATTTTCGCAGCTGTCGTACTCAGTCTAGTTTATTGAGAACTTTGACAATGAGTTAAGTTTTTTTTCTCTGTTTCAACTCTTGCCCATCAAAACAATGACTATAATGCTCAAAAAGGAGGCTTAAGGGGGAGGGGATAGAAAGGGGAAATACTGGGCAATGATATTGGTCAAATTATATTGCTATATTGTGTGCATGTACAAATATGTAACAACTTATCTCCCCACTATTTACAACTCTAATGCACCAATTTAAAAAATGGGACCCCTTCCCAGGCTCGGGACTGGGGATGTGACTCAATGATAGAGTGCTACTTGTCTGAAATGCATGAAGACTTGGATTCGATTCCCAGCACCACAAAACAAATGAATAAACAAACAAAAACAAACAAGAGTTCCAACAACAACAAAAACCCTATGCTTAAAATTTCTTGAACTCAGTTCTTTCACTGTTTTTAGTAAGTTATGTTCAAAGATATAACTTGGAACTTATTACTTAGAATTCCATCATCTCATCTTTAAAATCAGACTGTCATGTTTTACAGTTTCAGGTCACATTATCTTTCATCTCTCTGGTTCTCTTTCTTTTATAACTTTTATTCTTCCTCATAATGATCTCCTCTTTTCTCCTGGTAACATTGCCTTTACAACCTGCTGGCTTCCTTTCCCATTCATGTTTTCCTTTCACCATTTCTCTCCACAAAATTTCCAATCTTAATCAGTCTCATAAGTACCTTCTCTTTTCTAAAACCTGAGCTACAGAAATAAAATGGTATTCAGATTGGCATATTTGTTAATTTGGCAGCTTCAACCTATCAGCACTGCTTGAGAATCATTTCAGCAATCTATCCCTGGTCCCTATCTTGTTTTCTAGGGTGTTTATTAGAAATCTTCACTACTCTTGAAGATCTCCCCATCTGACCTCAACCATATCTTTCAACATGTAACTGAACTCTTTCAAGGTTATTTACAAACTTTTCTTATCTCTTTCCTCTATTTTCAAAAGTGTTGTCCTTTTATTAGATCAAAGGTATCTCCCTACTTCTACTTTTATTTGATCCTGTGCTACATCCCTCATCTCTGTTGGGTCCTACATTTTCACTTTCTCCTGCTCAACTTCTCTGTGCCCACAAAAAGATAAAGTTTCAAATATACACTACCCATCTCCAACAAATAGCACTTTTTTCCTCTGCCCTGTGATACCATCGGCTACTACTCTTCATCTCACTTTTTTTTTTTTTTTTTGGTAGCAGGGATTGAAGCCAGGGGTGCTTACACACTGAACCACACTCTCAGCCCTTTTTATATTTTATTTTGAGACAGTGTCTCACTAAGTTACTTAGGGCCTCACTAAATTGCTGAGGCTGGTTTTAAACTTGTAATGCTCCTGCCTCAGATTCTCAAGTCTCTAGAATTACAGACGTGTACCACTGCCGTCCAGCTTTAATCAACCTTCTAAAAATTAAGATGAACAGCTTTTATTTTCTGACCTTATATTCACATTTATATTCACATTAATAACATTTTATTTCTGACCTTATATTCATATTAATAACATTTTATTTGATATATACAAAGAAAATAATGGAAGTCACTAGACACATTAAAGTGACTACCTCATACCTACTATCCAAGCCAAAAAACAGACCACACAGTATTGTGTCCATTTACTCCTTCCCTAGTTATTCACTTTTATATTCAGAATAGTCTCCACTATTCTGAATTATTATTTTTATTATTATCTTTCTTTTACAAATAGTTTTCTATGTTAGGGGTATGGTTAAATGGTAGAATGCTTATCTAGCATGCATGATGCTCTGGGTTTGAGCCCCAAGGGGGAAAATTTCTAAAAAGAAATCATGTATACCTCTAAACAATGTTAATTTGCTTGCTTTTGAGTTGTATAAAAATTAAATAGTATAGTCTTCAGTAATTTGTTTTTTATACAATATTATATTCCTAAGATTTGTTCATGTAAGGTCATATAGTTGTAGTTTCCTCATTTTTATTTACTATTTCATGTAAATAACTATGATTTCTTTATGGTACCACTAACTTTTGGTAAGTTTTAAGAAAAATTTTTGTTACTTATGTTTGTTGTCATTCACTTACTGTTCATCAACAAACATACATAGAATGTCTACAATGTGCTCGATACTGTTTTGTATACTTTGGAGACGTCAAGTGAAAAAGGACAAAAATCCCTGCCCTTGTAGAGTTTACACTGGGGGAAGAAAATAATTAATACCATGATAAATAAATAAATCATATCCAAGTAAATCATATATGTTCAAGAAACATATATGTTGGGAACATGTTTGAAGGTGATAAAGCTATGAAGTGGGGGGGAGACCAGGGTGAACATGACTGTGAGTATCAAGATAAGCTGGTGGTGATGGGGGAGACTGAGAATTCCAACTTAAAATACAGTTATCAGTTGAAGTTTCATTGAGAAGGGAAGGTGATTTTTGAGCAGACTAGAAAGAAAAGTGGGAGGGAATGAGTCTTGTGAATGTCTGAAGAAGATTATTCTACACAGTGGGTGCAAACCAGTGCAAAGGCTCTAAGGTGGGAGCATGAAGTAGCATGTTCAAGCCATAGCAAGGACACCAGTGTCATGAGAGCAGAATAGGGAAGAGGAAAAAAGGAATTTGGTAACACTGGGAAAGATGGAAGTGAATGAGATTCTATCAGGCCCTTATAGGTTACTGTGAGGACTTTGAAATGGGTAGCCAAGGCTGAATTTTAAAACATTATCTAAATTATATTTTTAAAAAATTCATCTGACTCATACATAGTGCTGGTGGCAATATAGTACAATATTTGGGAAAATTGGCAGAGTTGAATGAATGCATGCCTTATACTTCTACTAAGTATACAGGCAATGAAAATGCTTACACATATCACCAAAAGATAGGACTTAGAATGTTCGTGGTATTATTTGTAATAGCACCAAACTGAATGAAACAGACTGGGGAAAAATCAGGTGTTCAGATTTGGATGTGTTACATTTGAAATGTCTAGTAGGCATCTAAATGGAGATCTCCTGTAGCAGGTTGTGGGTTTAATTGTTTGAAAATTCAAGGAGATGCCTGGTATGGAGATATAAATTCCAGTCTTTGGTAGATGGGCTTTTAACCCATGAGACTTAATGACATCACTAAAGAAGTAAAAGAGAGGGAGAGAAGAATCTAATGCTTTAGACAGAAGATTGCTGCTATTTCTGTATATCTCTTAGCCCATGTTTAAGGTACTCTGTATACCTAGGAGGAGAAATGCTGGGTCTTAGGGTAACAGGAATATTAATTTTCATAAGACAGTGTCAAATAATTTTACTGAGTATATCAATTTATATTCCCATTAGTCAACTATGTAAAACAGGTTCTACTGATTCAGTCTCACCACTACTTGGTATTCAGATTTAAAAATTTTTCTAATCTCATTTTGGTCTTATTTTACATTACCTCATCCATTTTTTTTTTTTTACATTTAAAAAAATTTTCTTCAGTTGTAGATGGACACAATATCCTTATTTTTTATTTATTTTTATGTGGTGCTAAGGATTTAACCCAGTGCCTCACATGTGCAAGGCAAGGGCTCTACCACTCAGCCACAACCCCAGCCCCCTAGTCCATGTTTATAATCCATTTTTTCTATTCTTTTAAAAATAGACGGGTAAGTTTTTGTGTTTTCTGGGTATCCATTTTTTTTGGGTTAAACTGGCTGCAAGTATGTTCTTTCTAGTTTACATTTTGTTTTTCATATTTTATGATGTACAGAAATTCTTAATTGTAATGGAATCAAACATACTAATATTTTAATAGCATTGTGTCTGTGTCTAAAGAAATCTCTCTGTATTCCATAATAAGAAGATAATCTCCTTTTAAAAAAGTTATTATTATTTATTTATTTGGCATTGGGGATTGAACCTAGGGATGCTTTGTCACCAAGCTATATTCCCAGTCTTTTCTATTTTTTGAGACACAGTCTTGCTAAATTGCTGAGACTGGCCTTGAACCTGTGATCCTCCTATCTCAGGCTCCTGAATCACTGGGATTACATGAATGCATTACCATGCCAGGCTTCCTTTGTTACTATTTTTACATTTATTCTTTCATATGTAATTCTTTGAGAACTGACTTTTGGGTATGGTCTAAGGAAAGGATCTGATTTCATTTTAATCAAAATGGATCACCAATTGACTCAGCAAATTATTTCATGTTCCCCAACTCTTGGGATGAGCCTCTTTCTTCTTGTGGGCAGAGCAATGAAATTAAAATTATCTTATGGAAGATCTTGTTTTATAAGATTTCCCCAGAGCATCCAGTCTACCAATGAAACGGAAATCTTCAAATCACATGTCAACCCACTGCAATCAGGCCCAGAACACTCTGAGATTATAGTGGTGAAGGCGACAAAGATAAAATTCTTACTTGCCAAATTCAATTGTCATTGATGACAACTCTCAAATGATTCCTCAACATTTGAAATACTAGTCTTTCCTTTTGATCAGACCCCTTTCAACTCCTTAATGACTTCTTGTCTTCTGTTCTTTAAGTTTTGGTTTTCCTGGGAGCTTTGTTTTAGGCTTGCTTCTTTTGTTACTCTACATGATCTCTCAAGATGACCTCATTTACTCTCCTGAAAACGTATAGTTCTGTATCTCATTCAGATCTTTCTCATGAGCTTTAGGTCTGTGAACAATCAGTCCATATGAAACTCAAAAGTTACTCTTCCACCAATATTCATTTCGCTATTTTTTTTAAAATGATAAGGTTAAAGTTTTACCTCAACACAGAAACTTGAGAGTTCCTAAACTTTAATTTCCTCCTCACTTTCCATAGCAGCAGATTGGAAGTTCTCATGGTCTTCCAAATATTTTTCAAATCCCTGTTTTCTTATTCTATTGCTAGTGTCTTAGCAACAGTCATGTCTTTTTAGAACTATTCTAGCATTCTCCTAATGATGTCCTTAACCCCAGTCCCTAGCAATCAATACATCTCACATTAGTGCTAAAGTGATCTAAAAAACAAATCTGTTTTCTGCTCTGCTTAAAACACACAACTAATTCTTTATTATTTATAAGATAAAGTCTAAGCAACTGACTATGGCCTGCTAAGGTTGCCATGAACCAGGTGGTGTCACTTAAGCTGGTAAAATACTAGCCTATACTTGTCAATACTGAGTGAATCACATTTTTTTCACTTGCATCATAATATTTTCAAGTGAATTTTGGTACTACTGTGCTATTTTACCATTCATTTTACTATAATTTGTAATATTTGTTATATCCTCAACAACAGAAGCAGCATAAAAAGTGATGAGAAGCATGAACTTCTTAGCTAGCTCATTTAACTCTAACGACAGCTTATGGCTATGAGACCTTGCAAATTACTTGATCTTTTTGTATTTTAGTTTCCTCACCTGTGAAGTGGAATAAGAGATATATTATAGTTATCTATAATTATATATGTTATATATATTCATAATAATATAATGCAGACTGAATGTTCTCTTATTTGTAAAGTAACCAGAGTGCTTAGTACACAATTGAGTGTATAAGCAATGTTACCCAAGAACAGTGTTAGTGCTTGTCTTGACAAGTCTACCTGAAAATCAATAGTTCAAGGAAAGGTGATCAATATGCCAAAGTATATGAAAAAGTTCAAACAACTGCTACGATATATCACACTATTAATAAAAGTCTCTGCAAAATACTTGAGACAATGTTATGAAAATAAAAAGCAGGTACATTTTTTATATTAATTTTCTCTTTAATCTGTCATCAATTGTGTTTTGTGTTTTTCCTGCCTTTTGGTTTTGCTATGTATATCTCTTCAGTTACCTTTCAGAACAAGTTTAGCCATTAAGAAATTCATTGCTTATGAATTACTGAAGTTTGCTACAATTGTCATAATCAGACAAGAATGAGAAAATGAAAAATATGCAACCATAAGGTTCTCAATGCATCCTCCTAAAATTTTTCCTATAGGAAAATTGCTGGATGCAGTTATTTAATTAACAAGGCCTTTAGGAAAAAAACCATACAATTACGTTTTCCTTAGTATTACTGAAAGGTCCATTAAAGTAGGGACCTTGTCAGTAATACTGAGTATTAGAGCTCACTGGTAACTGTAAAAATAGGGAAGGTACAGAGGTAAGTTTTGTTAGAATGGTACAGAAGGTAGGCACAAGTCCTAGAACACATGAAGCACACTAAAAGTCCTGCCATTTGGAGAAAAGATCCAACACAATTCACCTCAAATATATGTCAGCTACATATAATTATAACACAGCAAAATGTACCCAAATATGTCTCACTGAAACTGTTGTAAAGAAAGAGTCTAAATTTCTAATAAGAAAAATACATATGGAAATGATATAGTATGGAAAATAGTCAATGAATTACTTAATGGCCAAATCTGTTCTCAAAGATACTGAAGGTGACACTTAAGGGATACAGCACCAAAACCAAAAAGCACAAAACATAATTGATGACAAATTAAAAGGGAAACTTAACATAGAAAAAAAACAATAAAAATAAGGAGTGAGGTGGGTCTTATGGCATAACTAGAACTGGTCTATAAATGCACTCTGGTTTGTGTGAGATGAAATGCTGTGATTAAAATTAAACGCTATGTCTGCACTGTCAAACTAGTCCTCTGCAGATCAAGTATGGCTCACATTGCCATAGAGCATGACCCTAATGGCTTGGCTGGAAAAAAAAAAAAAACTAAAGTGGGAAAAATTCAGTAAAGCATTAATTAATGTGCAACACTTTAAGCAATGTACCTTCCAAAAGAGTTGCAAAATAAACATCTACGAGTCAAATTAGGTGACTTGCAGAAACAACTGTTAAAAAGTTGAAATGATTTTTTTTTCCTGGCAATAAATAAAAAAGATCAGCTACTTATTATGGCTGCACTTTGACTGTAATACAAAGTCTCAGTCATCTGCATGTCAGAAAATTTAAGCAGGAGACTCATACAGTTCAGAAAAGAATAACTTTGGATGAATAAGATATAAAAGGGCAGGGATGTGAAATGCATCCCTATTTCTCCTCTACTGATTTTCATCTGATCCTTCAAAGGACTGACTCTATTACCATGACCCTGATTCTTGAGGCAGCATTAAGGTGTAATTTCTTTTTTTTTTTCTTTTTTTAAGAAAATAAAATACGTTTATTAAGGCAAAGGCTGAACCAGCCACTCAGAACAGTCCAAGGGGCAGGAAGGGATTGCCCCAAACAACCACCCTAGCTCAAGGCAGCTGGTGATAGGATCCTGTACCTGCCCTGGTCCCATAGGAGCCATGTGTTCAGCTATGTGTAGGCCTGGGTCTCCCTCTCCACGAAGGCCTGGAAGAGGCCACCCAGCTCCTGGTGGGCTGGGGTCTGCTCGCCAGCCAGAAGCCTCCGTGCAGCTTCTAGGCCTTCCTGCTCCAGGTCCTGCTGCTTCTGCCGCAGCTGCTGCCCCTGCTCCTGCTGCTCACTCTCCATCAGCCCCAGGGCCACCTGGTGTCCACGGCAGAGCATGTGTCGGCGATCTACTTGAGTCTGGAATCGAGGCAGGGTCCGAACAGGATCCTGTGCTCCAAAAGTGGGGTACAGCACCTGGGGGGCCTGACTTGCCCCCATGCCAAAGATGAAAGGTTTGAACACTGACCTGGACGGGTCTGATGTGGCAGTGAGGAAGTGGACACAGGGCTGTGTGGGATCCTGAGGCAGGATGGACACCATGCTGGCTGTTGTTCGGAAGCCTCCAGAATCCATACAAATGCCACTCTCTTTGTTTCTGAGAATGTCCATCATCACCTCTGCTGTGATACTCCCTTGCCATTTCTGTAGCAGCTCCCGCCCAGCCCGGAAGTGTGCCTTGGCAGCCTCCATGCGCACAGGCTGCTGGGTCAGAGAGAAGACCTGAGCAAAGTCAAAGGCGCCCTGCCCACTCCACCAGCCCTGGGCCTGGGCATGGCTCCGAAGCTCCGGATGTTCGGCTGAGATGTCCGTGCCAATGCTCAGCTGGTTGGAGATGTTTCGGGCACCCCCCTGGATCCTCTGTGCAGCCCACAGTCTCCCAGCTGTCTCCAGCACCCATGCCTCAGTCCGGTCAGCCAGCAGGAAAGTGTTGTGGTAGCAGAACGGCATGGGGTCCTCCCGGCAGCTGCCCCCCTGCCCATAGCGCTCCAGCAAGCCTGTGATCACACGCAGGGCCTCCTGGGCAGTGCTGCCCCGTTCTAAAGCCAGCCTGAGCAGGTCCATGCCCAGCAGGGCTTCCCCCTCCCCAACGGGCTCCTTGGTCCACACTGCTTCATTGCCAATGCAGACACCATGCTCATTGGCACCCATCTCAGCCCCCCACAGCCAAGAAGGACGACTCAGAATCACAGCATGTGTCTTCGACACCTGTTCCACCTCAATGTAGGTGCACTGGAGCCGGCTCCCAGGGGTGTGAGTGCCTGCTGGTACAAACACCACCTCCTGCACCTCATCCCGGGGTCTGTCTGAGTTCTTTGCAAAGATCACGGCTGGGATGGCAGAGGCCGGAGGCATGGAGACTAAGCAGTCGCAGGAACGAGGGGTGTCAGTCATTGAGGACGCCATCCAGTACATATATCCCTCACTCCCTCAGCCTCCAACGCCCCCAGGTTGGTCCCCGGAGTCACCTCCTCTGCTTCAGATCAGGTGGATCAAAACTTTTTTTTTTTTTTTTTGTGGTGCTGGGAATTGAACCCAGGGCCTTGTGCTTACGAGGCAAGCACTTTACCAACTGAGCTATCTCCCCAGTCCAAGGTGTAATTTCTGTGTTAAGTATTTAAACAACATGTGTTAAGCTCAAGCAGCTCGGACCATAACTGATGCATGTTTAAAGAGCCAAAGTACCAAGAGTTAGGCCACTGAATACTACTAACCAAGTGCTCCATGGGAGGATGTCTATTGCTGGGAGATGAATGACAATGATAATGACTTCAGGAAGATAAAGAGAGCAAAGGATAAGAATCTATAATTTTGTCCTTGGGCACAAACCAAATCTTGTTCCTTGTCCTTTTAAATCTTTGTCATGTTTTTCCTCTTTTTGCCTTTCAGGGTCCTTAGTCTCCTTGCAGATCTGGCCTCATAGTTTCTTTCCCTATAATCTTCTCCTTTACTTAAATTATACTAAAGTATTAATTTAATAAAATTTTTACTTTATATGATACATACCAACAGAAAGCTAAAGTGAGAATCATTCTAAAGTCAGATATATTATAGATGAAATGGGGGATGAGGGAGGCTAGATGAGGTTAGGAGACTAGGTATTAACTAGAGAATGATCAATACAGATGGCTATATTCTAATGTACTATGTTCTAGGCATTGATTTTGTGTACCAGTGAAAATTTCAAAATGAAGTCTAGCAAATCAATCATTTTTTAAAATTAGGCCAAGTAAAGATATTAAAAGGAAAGAAGAAATCAAACAGAAGGGAGTCTATTCTGTTTATACCACATCACCTCACAATGAGAGAATGTTTTAACTTCAAATATTTAACTTCAGAATTTAAAAAAAAAAGACTTTTAAGTTGAAGAAATTTTGCTTAATGAAAAAAGATCACATTATCTGTATTTTTCCCATTTCTTAGACTGATGAGATTTCCCCAAATTTATGGATAAGGATTTGGGAATAACTCCTTAAAGGAAAAAGAGGAATTTATTCTAATGGCTGATTGAGCTCTGGTAATGGGGAGAGAGGAAATAGACCAGAGTTGGGTAATGGTTACCACTATTGTTCAATTTGGGACACTTCTGAAAGGACAATAGGAAGCTAAAAATCATTAAAATTATGTACTTTCAGCTATTACCTTACTGATTTTTATTTTATTAAGATATGTGAAAAATAACTCTATTAAAAATACTTTAAAAATGCTTTATTAAAAAACATGCAAATATATTAAACAGCATTCAAAGGATGACTATGTATTGAGTGTATGAATATTTTAGAGTATATGAATACTAAAAGTAACATAACTCTTTATACATATTCATATATTTTAATCAACTTACCTCTGTTTAATACCTGATATATAAATAGCAGTGACAACTGGTATTTAACTGAAAAATTTCTTCTTTCAGTATAGCCTTTATATTTTTTCATAAAACTGCCCATACTGTGGTATCTTATGGTTAATAAATTTGAACTGCTGATACTTCAACTGAATCCTTTCTTCAATATTTTAAGATTATAATGTTTATATTGAAAATATTTTTGTTTCTGAGGTGCTGTCTGGTAAGCCTGGAATAAATTCTAAGTGGAGGATATTACCACTGCTAATTTTTCTTACTGAAATGCACAAATATTTAGGTATGAACATTTCCCCACCCCATGGACAATAAAATACCTTCAACTATTTTTACAAACAAATCTCAGTGACCTTTCTTTTTTTTTTGTAAAGTTTTTACTGGCATCATAATTATACATAGTAGCGGGATTCGTTGTTACAAATTCATAGATGCACACAACATAATTCAGTCAATTTAATTCCCTAGTGCTTACTTTAGTTATAATTCTTTTAAGAATTTCACCAAGTTTAGACCTGTTTTTTGGAGCTCATTATTGCTGAAAAGAGTTCACTGCAAAATAATAAAGCACTGTCAAGTAATATAATCATGGATTTATAAAATAAATGAAAAAACATTCAGAATTTTTTATATAACCATGGCAGGAGTATTTAGATTTATTTCTTGCATGTAGTTCACATTCTTGTAACTGTATGATTTCCACCCGTTTCTCCAGTATCTACTGACACCAAGTGGCCAGCAGGGGCAGCAGCATCAAATACTTCTGCAACTACTACCATGAGACTGAATGAAGTTCCTGGGACTCCTTTCTATCTCAGTGCTAAGGTTTCAAACTGTCCCCTTAAAATTTATGTGTTTGAAATTTAATCTCCAAATTCGTATGTTGATGGCACTTGAAGGTGGGGTCTTTGGGAGGTAAATAGGAACAGATGAAGTCATGAGGGTAGGCTCCCCAGGATGGGACTAGTGGTTTTAAAAAAAGAGAAGACCCTGAGCTGGCATGACAGTCTCTTGCCATGTGATGGGTGATGGTGGTGCCATCCACCATGATATGATGCTGCAAGAAGGCCTTCATTGGATGCAGACACTCAACCATGGACTTCAAAGACTCCAGAAAAAATAAATAATGTATATTTTTTATTTCTACATTACTCTAGTCTGAGGTACTGAGTAACAAAAAATGGGCTAAGACACGCACTTTAATTGCTATCTTTGACACTCTTCTGGCAAGGATCAGGAAAAGAGAGATTTATCCTGATTGTCTTTAAGATTTAACCACAAGTTAAAGTGAACACTCAAAAGATAGAAGAACTATTTACTAGATGAGAATAAGGCAGAAGCTGTACCTTCAAAATGGTGGTCAACCTAATCTATGACAGTTTATCTTAATGGACTTACTAATAATTCTCTGTTAAAAACAACAAATCTGAGACAAATGTTAAACCAGTCAGATAACAAGATGAGAGGTATAAACCAGAACTGTTCTAGATAAACTGGAACACACGGTCACTTTATTAATAGGGGATGCTTATTTATTAATAAGGTTATATAACAACTGGCAACATTTATTCACATGTGATAGGCCATTAGTACAGGCCTCCAGCCTAGGAATTAACAATGTAGTGACTACAATTAGGAGTAGAATGAGGCAGGAAGTTATTGAAGAGAGAGAGAAAAAAATCAAGATTATTATTTATGCTTACATGTTTAGAGGCTTTTCTTTACCTTAGGGAAAAAAATTACTCTTTAATAAATTACTAGCCAGAGTGTAATTCAGAATTATGGATAATTTCATCTACATACAGGTAACTGAAAATGTCTATAATTAGATTATGCATTTGGATGTATTAGACATCTAAATATGTGATAAACACATTATGTAGAGTAAGTCTGAAGAATGTTTATCATATTATGGTTAAAATCTACTGTTGGCATTAAATTGAACTGCATATAAATAGAGAATATGAATTAGGAGACGTGTTTACCAAGCACCTGTTTATAAACATGAAGTTATTTTTAGTGTTCTTGTTAGAAATCTGCAGGCTGTGATATTGATGTGCATGGATGTGCAGGCAGGTTGTGAATACTACTATTTTTAGTGCCAGTCTAATGTGAAAAAAGATGAATCATTCTTTGTTATTCTAGTAGGAAACAGTACTTGGGATTTACTGCAGCACATTAGGTTAACCACGTTTCAATAACTAAACACCCACACGTTGACATCACACAGCAGCGATATGGATCAATGACGCAAATCCTGTCAGGATCAAACATTAAGGCCACAGAGGTTAGAAAAAAAAAAAAAAGTGCCTGAGTGACAGGGCAAACCAGTCACTGCACCAAGCAGACTGCATTAAATCAATATGGCTAGTGTCGAAAGGGTTGTGCTTGGTTCTTTTTTTAACATAATAGCTAAGCTATTTTAATTACAGATTTTCTATATAACAAACTCTATGTTTAAGGCTCTTCATAGCTACTGTGGTTTAAGGTCTGGACCTTTAAAAACATGTCTTAACGGTTGAGCAGTCAAATGAATTATATGGCAAATGGTCTTTTAGCCAGATTTTTTTTTTTCACAATCCTGTGCAGAACAGTCACCATTTATTAAGCATTTTATATAACATATTGTTCTTGACAATAACATTTAGATTCAGATTTGGAGCACTACACTAGGACCTCACAATTCATTGCAATCTAGGGGTCTTCTTTTCACGATCTTCTTCTTAGGGTCTTTATGATTTCAGTTTTAGTATTTTTGGATATCAAAATATTCGCTTTTTAAAAGGCTGCAGTTAGAGTAGTGGCTTATGAGAATTCACATATAATGTTTAACAATATTTCAACACACCAACAGAGTATTGGAAATCTCCTGTAACCGGAACAGAAACTACTCCTGGAGGGTTGCACAGAATGTTCATATCCTATGTAGGTTCCCCTGAAAAGAAACTACGCCTGTACACTTAAAATATTATCCCTTCCTTTCATCTTATTTTCTCCTCAAAGACTTTTACTTCCCAGAAGAACTGGAAAGCCAAAGGGAGATGAGAGCCGGAGGTGTCAACATGCCAAGAACCATTTGCCATACCCTCAGGCACCCTCAGGCACTTGCTTTGGTGTTGTTTCTTTTAACCAGGGCTGTTTCTAATAAAAATTGTTGTTGTTTTTTAAACGGTAAAAAGCAAAGGCGGTTCCTCATTCTAAAGTTTCTTTCTCCTTTTTTTTGAACTGCTAATCATCTGAAAGAAATATCTGCAAAATGTAAGAACTGCTGAGACAGATGTCTTCATAGTTTTGAGGGATAATTTTTAAATTTAGATTTTCCATAGCAGAAACCAAATAGTATTTCACAGAAACATTGAAAAACATTCTATACTTTTACTGTATGCCAACTTTCATCAGAAGTTTGGATTAAAGACCTTAATATTCTCTTAATATGATTTTATATATTTTGATCATCTGTTTTTGCTCCTTATTTTGGCCTACTCACTCCAACCTCTTCAGGGTAAGTCCCTACCACCTAAGATGGTCTTAAAATGGGAGAAAACTGTGTCAAATGTATGGTAAAGACTGAGAGGAGCCGGGTGCGGTGATGCACACATCTTTTAATCACAGCAACTCAGGAGGCTGTGGCAGGAGGATTCCAAGTTTGAGACCAACTTCAGCAACTTAGCAAGGCCCTGTCTCAAAATGAAACATTAAAAAAAGTGCTATACCAAAAAACAAACAAACAAACAAACAAACAAAATAAAACAAAACTCAAAACCCAAAACAACAACAAAACTGAGAAGAGGTAGGACAAAATACAAAATCCCACAAAGGCTAACAGAGGATCCTCTTCCTTTCATTCTCTTCAATTTCAAACATTACCAGACTAGGAAGCAGAACTTTATGTGGATCATCTATGATTATATTAAACAGAAAGATAAAGGGACAGAACTTTTTTCCAGGCTTTTTGCTTGGGGTTATGAGATATTTAGGAGATATTCTGATTAGAAGT
Source organism: Sciurus carolinensis (assembly GCF_902686445.1). Lineage (NCBI taxonomy): Eukaryota > Metazoa > Chordata > Mammalia > Rodentia > Sciuridae > Sciurus > Sciurus carolinensis. The sequence goes on from NC_062217.1 coordinate 39,601,448, forward strand.
TTGAGTCTTTCCTTTACAACTTGGTCCCCTAGTTATATAGTTTCCCTCTCAAAGGCAACCATTCTTTCTTTGTCTCTTCTAAATCTTTTAGAGATATTTTATGAATCTTAAAGCAATGTATATATTTCTTTAAAAAATACAAGGGTGGGAGGGGAGGGGGGGAAGGGGGAAAAATGGCAGAATGAATCAAACAACATTACCCTATGTAGATTTATGATTACACAAATGGTATGCCTTTACGCCATGTACAGACAGAGAAACAACATGTATCCCATTTGTTTACAATTTTATAATAAAAAAAAAAATACAAGCAGTGTTCTGTATCTTAACATATCTTAAACATCTTTCCCCACTGGTACATACAGATATGCTTCAGTCTCAATAGCTGCACAGTATTCCTCTGTTAAGAATATACCATTACTTAGTGATTCCCCTATTGATACTCACATTTTCAACCTTTTGCTATTACAATACTGCAATAAATATCACTGTACAAAAATGTCACATTGGTGTATCTGCAGGAGAAATTACTACAAATGGAACTGTTGTGTCAAAGAGAATTTACAGTTTTTGTATTAATGAATCTCTAGAGTATTTGTACTTATATATATTCTCATCTACATACACACCCTCAATAGTTAACAATCTTTTTGATAAATGCTAATCTGAAAGGTGAAAACAGTATACCACTGTAGTTCAGTTTGCATTTTCTTTTCTTCTTTCATCTGTGGTGTTGGGAATTGAAGACAGGATCTTGTGCACACTAGGCAAGCGATCTTACTATGAAGCCACACCCTCAACCCCTGCATTTTCTTTCTTCTTTTGGTATGTGGGATTGAACCCAGGGGCACTTAACCACTGAGTCACATCCCCATTTATTATTTTGAGATAGGGTCTCTCTAAATTGCTTAGGGCCTCACTAAGTTGCTGACGCTGGCTTTGAACTGACTATCTTCCTCCTGCCTCAGCTTCCCAATACATTTTCTTTTAAGTAAGGTTGACTATCTGTATGTTTAAGAGCCATTTATTTTTCCTTTTCTTGATTTGTCTGTTCCTAGCCCTTGTCCATTTTTGTATTTGATTTGCAGGGGTTCTTTACACATTTTAGAAGGAAGATCTCTGTGGTATGCTGCAAATATTTCTATTTCTTTGTCTTTTACCTAAGTTGTTCTTTTCCTTCTCTCCCTAGAGTAAAGTGATGTATATTTATATGTTTATTTTTGGATGCTAAGAAGGTGGGTTAGTGATGAGTCTCCAAACATTAGAAGTTGGGCCGGACATGGTGATATATGCCTGTAATTCCAGCAATTTGAGAAGCTGAAGCAGAAACAACGCAAGTTCAAAGCCAGCTTCAGCAATTCAGAGCCTGTCTCAAAATAAAAAATAAAAAGGGTTGGGAATGTAGTTCAGTGGTGAAGTACCCCAGAGTTCAATCTCTATTACTGTGAAAAACAAAAACACCCCATCAAAACAAAACCTCACAAAAAACATTAGAAATGGAAGCTGAAACTTCAGAGAATTTGCTCAAGGATATGATTTCTGAAAATGTGTTCTATAAAATTTGGTTTTATAATGTGCTTCTGGAAAAGGGTTCCAAACTCTTATGAATATGCTGCCAATGATGACCACTTTTTTTTTTTTTTTTTTTTTTTTTTTTGGGTTCTGGGGATTGAACTCAGGGCACTCGACCCCTGAACCACATCTCTAGTCCTAGTTTGTGTTTTATTTAGAGACAGGGTCTCACTGAGTTGCTTAGCACCTCACTTTTTGCTGAAGCTGCCTTTGAACTTGAGATCCTCCTGAGCCACTGGATTACAGGTGTGCGCCGCCCAGCAACAACCACTTCTTGAAAATTTGTAATGAGTATCTGCAAGTTAAAGTCATTGGTAAGACCTATAGCAAATAAATCTTTTGTGTTTTCCTTAACACCCAACTTATGGGCCTTTCCCCCTCCTATAACATCTACGAACACTCTATAGTAACTGTTGTACTGTCCTACCCACAGAAGGACTGATAAAGGAGTCATGTTTCCCTATGTGCACCCTTTTTTCCTATCCCTTGAATAATTCTCTCATGACCCCAACTCCAATCTTTACCTTTGTACTCCACATTTTTTCTTGGAAAAGTATATTCATATTTCACGACTTCAAATTACATATTAATGAATTGGTATTTCCATTCCAAGTCTTTCTAATGAGTAAGGCCAATAAATTAAAAGGTATTTAAAACCTAGTATGTTCAGAAAATCATTTATCGCTAACCTTTTCTTACCTAACATTGATTCTTTTCTTTCTCCTGTATTCTTTTCTTTTCTTTTTTTTTAACGGTACTGGGGATTGAATTCAGGGGCACTCAACCACTGAGCCATATCCCCAGCCTTACTCTGTATTTCATTTGGAGACAGGGTCTCACTAAATTGCTTAGTGCCTCACTTTTGCTGAGGCTGGCTTTGAATTTGTGATTCTCCTATCTCAGCCTCCTAAGCAGCTGGAATTAAGGCATGCACCATGGTGCCCAGCTTTTTTTTTTTTTTTTTTTTGAGCGGTGATCTCACTAAGTTGCCAAGGATGGATCTCAGTAAGTTGCTGGGTAGCATGGAATTTACAAAACTCCTGCCTCAGTCTCAAGTAGCTGGGATTATAGGTGTGCACCACCACACCCAGCTCTCCTGTATTCTTTAGCATAGTGAGAGTCACCGTTATTTATCTTTCTGCCAAAATAACTATTGAATTTGTAAATTCCTATCTTGTTCTCAACTTCCACAGTGAGTTACCAAGGCTCATTCTTATTACTATTGTTTTGGTTATTTCTTTGCTTAAAATCCTTCAGTAATTCCCTGTTCCTTTTAGGATAAAATCTGAAGACTTCCTCCCTCCCTCCCTCCCTCCCTTCCTACTGGGGATGGAACCCAGGGGCACTTAACCACTAAGTTACATCCCAGGCTGTTTTTATTTTTAAAATTTTGAGACAGGGTCTTGAAAAATTGCAGAAACTGGCAATTAAAATTCTAAAAAAAAAATTTATTTATTTATTTATTTATTTATTTATTTATATTTTTGGTGCAAGCGACTGAACTCAGGGTCTCACACATGCTAGGAATGCACTCTACAGAAGTTATACCTGCAGCCCCAAATATAAAATCTTTAGCATAAACTATATTGTATTTGGAATATAGCCTATATTTTCATTTGTAATCTAACTTTCAGTCATCCCCTTAGCCCCCCTATCCTCCTCTCTAATGGTAACTTTTCAGCCTCCTCTAATCTCTGTGTAGTCCACCTTTGAACATCCTACCTCTTCTGCCTCAAAGATTGTTCTTTATTTTTCCCATCTGGTTAACTACTTCTTTTTCTTTAAACACCTTCCTTTCCTGAAGTACTGAATGACTTCCCCTTGCTGGCTCAGGTGTTCCGGAGTCACTGGGATTACAGTTGTGCACTATTGCACCCAGCTAATCTTCCATTTTTAAAAAATACATATTTTTAAAGAATTTAACCTTTATTTTTTAATTTATTTTTATATGGTGCTGAGGACTGAAACCAGCGCCTTACCTGTGCTAGGCAAGCGCTGTACCACTGACCTACAACCTCAGCCCTAATCTTCCATTTTTGAGAGGAAAAAAGTAGAAGACTCATTCTTTGAGTGTCCTCCAGGAAATGTGTCCTAGTCCTGGCCTGGTTTGGCTACTCCTGTGACAGATAAGCTTGCATAGCTCCCTTCCTGTTTTCAATCACTGTACTTTTCTCATTTCATTAAATTCCTAAATCTCCTATCTTTCCTGGGAGAACAGAAACTTCATAAGAGTCAGGGACAGAACTATGTTGCTCACTGCTAAATCTCCAGTGTTTCAGAATAGTACACGCACATATTAAATTAATTATATTTAAACAAAAGAAAGGGTTAAGCAACCTCCAGGCCATATTTTAATCTAGACTTAATAATCTATTCGACTCAATCTTTTATACAACCTACAACTATAGTATAACCAGTATTGGTAGTTATAATCAGTATTGGTAGTTACTGGGGACCTAGAAGACTGAGTTATTTTCATATATTCTGTTTACCACGACTGAATTTAAGTGTCGTTTTGAAAATATTTTTAATAAAAGGAGTTGGTAAAAGGCTTTCTGGTTTTCAGTCAATCGGGAAAGGTATTTCATAAGCATACCTTGCAGATAGATTCATTACTATACTAAAGCAAACCAGAAAACCTTGCCTTCTGCATTTTGTGTAGCATAGAACCCTTAGTCTAATTTTGTAGGCACTTCCTCCCCTTATTCCAATCTTTCTACATTGAGTTCCAGAAATCTCCTACTACTCCAGATATTCCAGGCTTACTAGATACTCTAGAATATTTCTTGCAGACATCTCCTTCATACCTTTGTTCACATTGCTCTTTCTTAGAAAACTCACACACAGGCACGCACATGTGAACATACACACAGACTTTCTGAATCTTTCTAACTCTTGAAAGTCCAATACTAGCTATATCTATTTTGAGACTCACTTTCTGGCCACCCCAATGTTAAAAAGTGCTCCTTAATTTCCTGTTGTATATAAAGTCTGGCCTATACATCTAAACTGGCATATGTTATTTATTGGTCTATATTTTCACTTATCATTTTTTCTATCTTAAGTTCATCATTAATAATATATGTTCATTATCTACAAGGATTATGCTGTAAGGATTACATTAATTTTATTTAAACCTTGAATGAGGAACTTAAGTCTCATAGTTATTGGTGATCTGGGACTCAAATGAGAAAAGGCAGAGAGAATGACTGCAACTTAATTAGCACATATGATACTAGTTAATGGCTATTGAACATCATTCTACCAATTACTAGAGTAAGCATGCTGCATGTAATTAACCTATTTAACCTTCCAACTACCATGAGAGATAGCTACTTTCTTCATTTTATATAAAGAAAATTGAAACACAGGTTAGCAATTTGTCCAGTTACCAGGTACTGAGAGGCTCAGTTGGGACCTGAACTTACCAGTCTGGTTGCAGAGGACACACTTAAAAAGAAAAAGAAAAGAAAAAAAAAAAAGATTTAAATCATTAAATTGCTGAGGCTGTCCCTAAACTTGCAATTGCCATGCGCAGCCTCCCAAGTTGCTGGAATTATAGGTATGCAGCACCACACCTGGCTTCACACTTTTAACAGTTATTGTCCAGTCATTTCCCAAATATATAATACCTAAGATGATGTTCAACAACTATATACAGTCTCCCTGAAATGTTTTAATAAAAATACTTCAAGGTCATTTAAAATTATATACTAGAAACTAGAGTATTTTAAACCAACTACTATAAACCAACAACTACACTCACAAATGCATCCTTAAATCCTAGGATGACTTGGTTAACTAAGCTATAGCTCAGGATTAGACATGGGACCATCTCATGTTAGGTACTATATGAATATAGGCAAAATGAATTTCCCTATAATTTTCCTTTTTAACATAAATGTTGTAATTTTCTTTTAACTAAGTCATACATAACATAGTTTCTCTTAAAAAGTAACATTTAATAGCTTAGAGGGACAACCTGGGACTATAAACCAAAATACCCAGGAAGAGCCAGTCATTTGCGTAGGCTAAAATGGGCTAAATTTATGAATGGATGATCTGTTACAATTCATTTACACAAACATGACTTATTAAAGTTTCAAAACTAGTATTTTGGGCCTCTCTAATGAAACTGATGTTTTCATCAGGAGGGGAAATATAAAGAGTAAATTTTTAAATACAATAACATGATTTCCACCAGTATAAGAAATAGTTACCGATGTTTTAAGGCTGTTAAGATTTTCTAAGTAACATATAAAGGATATAACTTCTCCACAGTTTTGCTAATTATGAAAAAAGTTAATGCCTATTCATGGGAATGAATATCACCACACTGTTTTAAGTCAAGTTACTTATTATTTCAGTAGAACTTAAAAAATTAATCAAGTTCAGTCAAATTTCTGAAAAAATGTCAGTGGACAAAAGACGGGACTTGAAAACATTCTTTAGAATATCGAGTTCCCTATTATTAAAACAAATTTAAGATATGATAAAATTATCATAGTTATGAATTTTGTAAATATCTAAGGGCTAATGAGCGGTAGCTAATTACCACTGGCCATCCTTATTTCATATATGTATAAAACAATGACTGAATTTAAGTAATCTACCAAAGGCAACAGAATTACATTATTTCAGACTTGTGAAGAAGCTTTATAGGCATCAACTACAGCTATTCACTCAAAAAGGAAGAGCCAGAATATGTACCTATTCAGATGGACAAGGAACTGATTACTTCTAACCCTCTTTGACAGATCTGTTGATTACAAAGTTCTTCCTTATGCTTAGGTAAAATCTATTTTTTTTCCCCTAACTCCCACCCCCTGGTTCTAGAATACAGGTCAACTTATTTATTCCTAGATTTGGGCCTTTAACAATACACCATTAATTCCGTCACATATTTTGCTATTTCTTTAAAGTTTTATTGTTGTGTGACTTTAGGATGAAAAATTATATGGGTGTGTTGTATATGTATGTGTGCATATATGTACATATGTATGTAATATTTCATCCTTCTAGGTATAGTAACTACAGTAAAAAGTTGTGGTCATGATATATACAACAATAGACAATGAACTACTGATAAACTTCAGAGTTTATTTTTTGTTATTTTTTGGTACTGGGGATTGAATCCAGGGGTGCTTAACCACTGAGTCACATTTCCAGCCACTATATTAATATATATATTATATATATACATATTATTTAGAGACAGGGTCTCACTGAGTTGCTTAGGGCTTCGCTAAGTTGCTGAGGCTGGCTTTGAACTTGGGACCCTCCTGCCTCAGCCTCCTGAGCCACTGGATTACAGGCATGCACTGCCATCTCACCTGGCTCAGAATTATTTTTAATATTAAAGCCCTGATACACCTAAGAAAGGTTGTGGGATTCTAGAATATCATAGTAGATGAATAGAAGTTTTACTTGCATGAAGATTCTGAATCCCTCTTTTGTCCCCCACAGAGATATCCTGGGAGAAGAGGGGTTTGATTAGATTTTATGGGCATAAAGACTCAGACAAAAAAAAAAAAAAAAAAAAAAGGACAACACTAGGAGCTCCAACTTTTGTGGGTAAAAGAACTCACTCCAAGGCAATAGAGTTGAGATTAAAGGAACATGGGGCTTATGAGTATTTAACAAAATACTGACAGATCTCAAAATTCATCTGGTTTAGTCTAGGGGACTTGCTAAAAAATGCTCTGCAAAGGAGATAGCAAGGAAATGACAAATATGAAAGAGCGGAAAAACCATGGAGAGGGAGAATGGCTATCTGGTCATACTCAACATGATCCCAGAACACACAGAAAGTGAGAAAATGGTACTTACTGTTTGAAACGAACTTTCCTTTCCCTTCAAAAACTGCAGTAATGGAGGGAAAGTCAAGATGAAGTACTTGAAGAGATAATATCAGAGAGCAGAAAAACACTGATGAATAGATGTAGCAGTGAAGAGAAGAAAAATGGGAACAGAAGGGCTAAAAATTAACCACAGATCTTGAAAGGGGGGCAGTATAAAGAAGGGCCAACTAGACCCCTACTGGCAGAACAGAAAACCATACCAGCAGCAACATGATGAAAAAAATAATAATAATAATTGATGAGAAGCAGGTCTGAGCCACTTGGAACCAAAACAGAAAGTAACTGTGGGGGTTAATGTTATTCTAACTCTAGACAGTGATCACCACCAACATACTCTGGGATTGTTAAATAGGTTCTTGGGTTCCCTAAGGCAAACTATGAGGAAACCAAGGCGATCTGGCTCAGCAAATGTGAATTCACCTTGATACTTTTTCTATACATAAGAGTCAAATCACAGAAAATAAGCAGAAATATAAGATTTTCTGTTAAATGGGCAACATTCAGATGATTATCAATAGCTCACTATTCACATACTAAAATTATCATTTCCATATAGCTACAGAATCTTAACGGGTGCTCATATTGAAGACTGATATTGGGATTCTACAATATCCCAAGTATGAAAAGACTATTTTTTGGTATAGAGAAGTTATCATCAAGAAAAATGAATACCCACTATACTTTAAAATATTTTAGCAGTTCATTTTAACATATCAATGGAATACCTGCTAAGCAAGCAAATGGCATTATTTTAGCACAAAGAATCAGATGAAAAGAGACAATTTCTGTTGTTAAGGAAACAAAATGGGAGATAACATTTCTGAAACACTTTAGTTAAATAAGGTTTTATGTACCATGATAAAGATAGCATAATTGTTCCTGTCCCTAAAAGATTCAGAAGTTTAGTGCAAGTTTCTCTTTCAATTGCCCATCACTATTATGTATTAGTAAATTAACTAGCTGGCATTCTGTTTATAGGTCTATTATGAGCAATAACCATTCACTAGCTCAATTACTTTATGAACTGTGTCTGTGCCCAACTGTAATTGTTAAATTTAAGATTCTTATTCATAGTACTCATTCCCATAATTTACTAAAGAGATTTCAGTTTAATTAACAGATTATTCTAGAATCAAAGAATCTTATAATGAATGCTAGAATTCACCTAATCAAACTTCTCTTCCTATGCAGAAATTGCGTTAGTACCATCCAAAAAGTGCATGAATACATATAATAAACGATGATTACATTTATATACAGTCATATCTGTTATAGTTTTTCCCTGAGTCAAAATCTGCTTCCTTTAATTTCACCTATTGGTGTAAATTCTGCCCTCCAGAGAAACGTGGAACAATGTCTTCCTAGTCGCAGTTCTTTTTTCTAGGTTAAACATCCTTCATGTGTTTCTATAGTCTTTTAAAAGAATAATTTCACGCTTCTATTCTCTGCTGACTACCTTCTCTGGGACAATCCAAGTTTGCCAATACTTCTTTTAAACATGCTAACAAAACCATCTAACCCACATACACCATCATCTATTTTGTACTTAATTTCTATTTCTGCAATCCAAGATTTAATTTGTTTTCTCTTCAGCAAATTAGATTCAATAGACAACTCATATTTAACTCTAATTCTGCTAAACTGAGTTCTATTTATAAAGTTAAGGTCTCCTCTCTTTACACTATAGTGGACACTGTCATTTGTTTTGGTCACAGGATCTCGAGTTCCTTTGTGGGTTTGAGGAGTCAACCTAGTAAAGACTATCACTCCTATAGGTGCTGATAATCTAGTAGGCACTGGTGGGAAGCTATAAAATTCCTGTTACAGAACTGGTCTATGTGTTGGAAACAAGTAATATTGAGTTCTTTAGTGGAAAACTGGCAGAAGTACCATCATGGTATTAATGATCATTTCCTAATTAGATCACGTCTTTGTGAATGCCTTTTTTTAACCCCACTTGTGTTCTGATTATCCATTCCACAATAACCCCATCATATGGGTGGTCTGAACTTGCTGGAGCTTCTACAACCCAACTTCACTCTTGCCTGAGCTCCATGCTGGACCACCCTACGGTGTCAATGGGTTTGTCAACCTACTCAGGTTCTTATACCACATACTACACTATGCCTTTCTTGAAGATACCCTCTTCAGCCTACTTAGACTCTGACTCTGCACCAGGATGCCTTACTGTATGAATTCTCTCCTTATTGTGCTTGGGTCTGTCTTCCTCAACTTGGTTCTTCTCCTATGTAATGTGCTTCTCATTCAATTTGGTTATTGAATCCCACTCTGAGGAACTGCATCTTGCCTCCCTCATTCCACTGGAATACTGCATATAGTCTCTACCCCAACTAAGGGCTTCAGGATTGAACTGTCAGGGAAGAAAGAGAATCTTAATAAACTTTTGTGTTAACAGGCAAGAGTCAGCTTCATTAAAAAAAAAATGTAGAACTTTATTACTTCTATTAAATTTCATTCTATTAATTTTGACTTATTTCAAGATGTTCTGATTTTTTTTGAGCTTGACATTTACTTAATGTTTTAAGTTATCCTTTGTAACTTTCTGACTTAAAAATTTCATGAACATCTTTTATTTTTGTCAAAGCTACTAATTAAAAATGATCAAAAAAGCCCTAGAAAACAAAGCCCTGGATAACACAATGAGATGAAACTGTTTTTTGGCAATGGTCTGGTGAATAAATTTCATTTTGCCTTTATACAAAGATGTAAGGCAAATATGTGGAGTTTAAGAGTACTAGCTTATTCATTTTTGTCTCTTGCTGAATACTGAATGAATGAATGAATGAATGGATAAAGAATGTAAGATAATTCTAGATGGAGAAAAATGGAAAGCATTCCCTCTAAAAACTGGAATAAGACAAGGATGCCCTCTTTCACCACTTTTATTCAACACTGTCCTTGAAATTCTAGCCAGAGCAATCAGACAGACAAAAGGAAATTTAAGGTATACAAATAGGTAAAGAAGAACTCAAACTATCACTATTTGCTAATGACATGATTTTATATTTAGAAGATCCAAAAAATTCTACCGAAAAACTTGTAGAACTAATAAATGAATTCAGCAAAGTAGCAGGATATAAAATCAATTCCCATAAATCAAACACATTCCTATATATCAGTAATGAATCCACTGAAAGAGAAAGAAAACTACCTCATTCGCAGTAACCTCAAAAACAACAACAACAAGAACAACAACAACAAGAACAACAACAACAAGAACAAAAAAAACCCTGGGGATCAATCTAATAAGAGGCGAAAGACCTCTCATGCTCTTGGATAGGCAGAATTAATACTGTCAAAACGGCCATACCACCACAAAAACGTTATACAAATTTGATACAATTCCTATTAAAATCCCAATGGTATTCTTCATAGAATTAGAAAAAGCGTCATGAAATTAATTTGGAAAAATAAGAGACCCAGAATAGCCAAAGCAATCCTTAGCAAGAAAAGTGAAGTAGGAGGCGTCACAATACCACATCTCAAACTATACTACAGAGCAACAGTAACAAAAACATCAAAACAGACATGTAGACCAATGGTACAGAACAGAAGACACAGAGACAAACCCAGATATAAATACAGTTATCTCATACTAGACAAAAGCACCAAAAACATACATTGGAGAAAAGATAAACTATTCAACAAATGGTGCAGGGAAAAATGAAAATACATATGTAACAAAATGAAATTAAACCTCTATCTCTTACCCTGCACAAAACTAACTCAAAGCAGATCAAAGACTTAGGCACTAGAACAAAGACCCTGCAGCTACTAGATGAAAAAGCAGGCCCAAGTCTTTACCCTGTTTGCCTAGGATCTGACTTCCTTAACAAGACCCCTAAAGTATAAAAAGTTAAATCAAGAATCAATAAATGGGAAGAATTCAAACTAAAAAGGTTCTTCTCAGCAAAAAAACCCCAAAAAACAGAAAAACAAAAACAACAAGAAAAAACAATCAATAACGTGAAGAGAGAGCCTACAGAATAGGAAAAAATCTTTACCACATGCACGTCAGAAAGAGCATTAATCTTCAAGATATATAAAGAACTAAAAAAACTTAACACCAAAAAAACAAACACCCTAATTAAAATATGGGCTAAGGAACTCAACAGACACTTCACAGAAGAAGATATACAATTGATCAACAAATAAATGAAAAAACATCACTAGTAACTAGAGAAATGCAAATCAAAACTATTCTAAGATTTCATTTCACTCCAGTCAGAATGGCAATTATCAAGAATATAAGCAACAATAAATATTGGTGAGGATGTGGGGAAAAAGGTACACTCATAATTACTGGTGGGAATGCAAATGGGTGCAACCACTATGGAAAGCAGTATGGAGATTCCTAAGCAAACTTGAAATGGACTCACCATTTGACCTAGTCATCCCACTCCTTGGTTTATACCCAAAGGACTTAAAATCAGCATACTACAGTAGAAATGCAGCCAGCTCAATGTTTATAGCAGCTCAACTCACAATAGCTGAACTGTGGAAGTAACCTAGATAACCTTCAACAGATGAATGGATAAGGAAAATGTGATTCATATGATAGAAGATTACATATTTATATATGATAGAATATTACTCAGCTTTAAAGAAGAATGAAATTATGGCATTTGCTGGTAAATGGATGGAATTGGAGAATATCATGCTAAGTGAAATAAGCCAAACCCAAACAACCAAAGGCTGAATGTTTTCTCTGACATGCAGATGCTAATTCACAATAAGGAGGAGGGCTAGGGAAGAACAGAGTTACTTCATATTAGATAGAGTAGAGTGAAGGGAGGGGAAGGGGTATAGGTGCAGGAAAGCAATAAAGAGTGAAACAGACATTATTACTTCATGTACATATATGACTGTATGACGGACATGATCCTAAATATGTATAATCAGGAAAATGAGAAATTATACTTTAATTATGTATAGTTTATCAAGATGTATAAATGCATTCTACTGTCATGTACAACTAATTATAACAAATAACAAAATTAAAATAAAAGAAGAATATAAGGTTCTCATTTTTGCTGAAATGCAATTGTGGCACCTATGTTGTAAAAAAATAATAATGTAGATCTTCTGAATTCATGATCAACATAATTAGGGGCTACTTATCTGACATATGTCTTGGGTTGTATGGTGCCACAGACATAAACAACATGTCCAAAGAAGCAGAAATATTATAACAATGCAAAACTACTAAATATTTAATTAACATTCTTATTCTTTAGTCCCATTTATTATTTTTTGAGATGACACAGAAAAGAGAAAAATAAAGCCGTATCTACCTCTAAGGAGGATATTTAGCAAAAATTATTTGTCTACATAGATTCCATTTGCTTGACACATAGAAATGCTCAAGAAATGTTTTCTTCCTCATTCAACTTAAACATTTATTGAGCATTCTCTATATGCTGGGTGCTATAAAAGGCTTCTGACAGATATAAATATTTGTAAAACTTAAATCCTGACTTCAATTTTCTTTATAGGTATACCCAAGGCTAAAAGAGCAGAGAAACTGAAAGTAAGCACTTCAAAGAACAGATGATAATCTATATGTGGGTACCAATTTATCAGCTGGAGAATCAGCTGTATGACACAGATCTTAATAGTTTATCACATACTCTCTATGGAATATTCCTCTATAACTTTTCTAGTAATCAAATTTAGAAACTGCCTAAGTTACTCTTCTGCTTACCTTTCCACCAGGAAAAAAAAAAAAAAAAAAAGAGAGAGAGAGAAAGAGAGAGAGAGAAAGAGAGAGAGAGAGAGAGAGAGAGAGAGAGAGAGAGAGAGAAGGGCAGTCTTTAATATGTTACAAAGAGTTGTTAATCCTAAACCAAAAACTGTAGTCATTTAATAAATGTTAATTTCTTAGGTACAAGTGACCAAGCAAAAAAATCTTAATTTTCACAGTATATATATCATCATGGAAGACAATCTGTTGACATGCTAATAAAAGCATTTCACTACAAAAAAAAAAAAAAAAAAAAAAAACCCATGAAATTGTTAGATTGGTTTCAAAATACAAGAAATATTTTAGAATAGAAAAAAACTGAGACAGATTCATGGTAATATTCTCATTTAAAAAATAATGATGTATTTGTGCTGAAACCAATGATTTGCAACTAAAAAAAGATAGCAAAAATGAAGTACTGAGGCTGGGGATACAGCAGTGACAGCATGCTTGCACTGGTGTGAACCCAGGTTCTGAGGCCCTACTTTCAATCCACCAGCACTGTTTAAAAAAAAAAAAAAAGTATGGGTCCAAATTAGGCAGTATAAATAAACCTAACCAAAGAACATAAGGGCAAACTGGTCAATGGGACTGAACTTTTACATAAGTAAGAGTGGAACAAGGTAAAGAGCTAAAGGATGACAGAATTCATCAATGAGAACTCAGAAAGAATGGTATGAGACAATAAAAATCACCAAATCAAATGAACAGAGTATATATTTTTACTCTGTTTCTTGTTTTGGGCAGTGAAGGGGATACAAAGAAATTCAGCCATGTATTTAAAAGACTATTTGTTATATTTTATTGAACATCTCTAGATGTTTACAGTTGGAAGATTTATGGGTCAAGAGACACCAAATATTAATAGAACAAAAAGTGTCACTAGGATCCAAAATGGCGGACTGGAGGGAAGCTGCGTTCCTTGTCGCTCGGTAACTCCGGTTTCAAGCAGAGGATATCTGTTTCTTGGTGAGGAAGTTTTTGCTGCTTATCGATCCCCTGCTGTTTACCCCATTTGTCTGCTGTGATCACCTGCAGTCTGCCAGCATATCGACGCCTTTTTTGAATGCAGACTGCTCACTGTCAGGCACCTATCATCCGCCATTTGCCTGTCTCTTGCCTGTCCATTGCCTCCTTACACCTATCCATCATCCACCACATGAGGTTCACCTCCCGATCATCTGACAACAGTCAGCAAACCGATTGCAGATGGCCAGTGGAGCGCCAGCTGCCTGCTGTTGCCTGGAGTTCTCTGTCACAGTACCTACAGGTGTGATTACACGTGGCTGCCGCCATTTTGAGACAACAGCCAGGTCCTATAGGACCCCTGGCTGAACTGACTGAGGCCCGTCTCCAGGAGCCCTCAGCTCAACCAATCACTTCCTGCCTCCGGGGCCCTCACATCGACTGACTGCTCCCTGCCGCCAGGACCCCCAGACCAACTGACTGCACCCTATCACTGGGACCCCAGACCAACTGATTGCACCCAGCTTCCAGGATCCCGCAACCACACCAAACACACCCGACCTCCAGGACCTCTGCCTGACCAACCGCACGCTACCTCCAGGACCTCCAGCCCACCACGTTCACACCCTGAGCCACAGCTTGCCATTTGCCAACACATTTGGAAGCCAGAGCGGCCATCTTGGATAATTCTGGAAGCCTTAGCTCTAATCTTTGGGTGGGGCAAATCCCATCCTGAGTCGCCTGCTGGAGACTTGAAGCTCATTGTCAGGTACCTCTCATGCATCAGGCTACTAAAGACTGGGAGGTTTCATTACTATATGACTGTTATACTGTAGAATTTCTTTTTTCTCCTTATTAAAAAAGTTTAAGTTTTTATTTCTTTAATTTTCTTGCTCTCTTTTCCTTTTGTTTACCTATTCTCTCAGAGTCTCTTTCTTACTTTTTTGCATGCTAACATCCAATTTCTTTTAATTACACTCTCACCCTTTCTATTATCTAGAACTTCTGTATATTCTTTTCTTATCCCATTAACAGCCACATTCTACATCCCTCTGCATCCTCTTTGTCCTCCATTAGAAGCTGCAGACCTTATTGCAAATCTGTTTTACTGAAGATAATATTTGAACTCATTCTGTTTACTGTGACAATTTTGTTATTGTCCTCATAGGGGCTATTTGGTCTAGGATTGCATAGTGTCTGAATTGGGCACTGCAAATATTGATCTCCCCTTAAAGAAAAGGTTTTGGAAACCTATAGGGCCACTATAAGCCAACAGGGGGAAATCTGCAATACCCCAGATCTGCACTGCTAGAGGGGAAGATACATGAACAACATGAAAAAACAAGGAAATAAAATGATCCAAACAAATCTAGATTCTATATTAACAGAATCCAATGACAGTATGCTAGAAGAAATGTCAGAAAAGGACTTCAGATTATATATGATTAAGATGATTCGCAAAGCAAAGGATGAGATAAGAGAGCAAATGCAGGCAATGAATGATAATACCAATAAGCTGAAAGAGCAACTGCAGGAAGCAAAAGATCATTTCAACAAAGAGATAGAGATTCTCAAAAAAAAAAAAACAAACAAAAAAACCAAAATGGAAATCCTTGAAATGAAGGAGAAAATAAACCAAATAAAAAACTCAATGGAAAGCATCACCAAAAGACTAGACCACTTGGAAGACAGAACCTCAGACAATGAAGTCAAAATATTTAATCTTGAAAATAAAGTTGCCCAAACAGAGAAGATGGTAAGAAATCATGAACAGAATCTCCAAGCACTATGGGACATCATGAAAAGACCAAATTTAAGAATTATCGGGATTGAGGAAGGCACAGAGATACAAACCAAAGGAATGAACAACCTATTCAATGAAATAATAGCAGAAAATTTCCCAAACCTGAAGAATGAAATGGAAAATCAAATACAAGAGGCTTACAGAACACCAAATGAACAAAATCACAACAGATCCACACCAAGACACATTATAATGAAAATGCCTAACATTCAAAATAAAGACAGGATTTTGAAGGCCGCAAGAGAAAAGCATCAGATTACATATGGGGGAAACAAATATGGATAGCAACAGACTTCTCAACCCAGACTCTAAAAGCTAGAAGGGCCTGGAACAACGTATTTCAAGCTCTGAAAGAACATGGTTGCCAAACAAAAATCCTATACCCAGCAAATCTAACCTTCATATTTGAAGACGAAATAAAATCCTTCCATGAAAAACAAAAGTTAAAAGAATTTACAAATAGAAAGCCTGCACTACAGAATGTTCTCAACAAAACATTCCATGAGGAGGAAATAAAAAACAACAATGTAGATAAGCAAAGGAAGGAACTACCTTAGAGAAAAACCACTTAAAGGAGAAACCAAGTCAACTTAAAAACCAAAAATAAGCCCAAATGACTGGGAATACATATCATATCTCAATAATAACCCTGAATGTTAATGGCCTAAACTCATCAATCAAAAGACATAGACTGGCAGAATGGATTAAAAAGAAAGACCCAAAAATATGCTGCCTGCAAGAGACTCATCTCATAGAAAAAGACATTCACAGACTAAAGGTGAAAGGATGGGAAAAAACCTACCACACACATGGACTCAGTAAAAAAGTGGGGGTTTCCATCCTTATATCAGATAAAGTGGACTTCAAGCCAAAGTTAGTCAGAAGGGATAAAGGAGGACATTTCATACTGCTTAAGGGAACCATAAATCAGGAAGACATAACAATAGTAAATATTTATGCCCCAAACAATGGTGCACCCATGTACATCAAACAAATCTTTCTCAATTCCAGAAATCAGACCACAACACAATAATTCTGGGTGACTTTAATGCATCGCTGTCACCACTAGATAGATCTTCCAAACAAAATCCAACCAAAGAAATCATAGAACTCAAACACAATCAATAACCTAGACTTAATAGACATATATAGAATATTCCATCCACAACAAGCGGATTCACTTTCTTCTCAGCAGCACATGGAACCTTCTCAAAATAGACCATATGTTATGCCACAAAGCAGCCCTTAGGAAATGCAAAAAAATAGAGATAATGCCTTGTGTTCTATTAGATCATAATGGACTGAGAATAGAAATCAATGACAAAATAAAAAACAGAAATTACTCCAACACCTGGAGACTAAATAATATGCTATTGAATGAAACATGGATAACAGAAAATATCAGGGAGGAGATAAAAAAAACATTCTTAGAAGTCAATGAGAATGACTATACAACATATCAAAATCTCTGGGACACTATGAAAGTGGTAGTAGAAGGAAAACTCATTGCATGGAGTGCATTCCACAAAAAAATCAAAAGTCAACAACTAAATGACCTAACATTACAGCACAAAGCCCTAGAAAAAGAAGAACAGAATAATAGCAAAAGTAGTAGAAGACAGGAAATAATTAAAATCAGAGCTGAAATCAATGAAATTGAAACAAAAGAAACAATTCAAAAATTTACAAAAAAGTTGGTTCTTTGAAAAAGTAAACAAAATAGACAAATCCTTAGCCACTCTAACAAAGAGAAGAGAGAAAACTCAAATTACTAAAAAATTCGTGATGAAAAAGGAAATATCACGACAGACACCACTGAGATACATAACATAATGAGAAGTTACTTTGAAAATCTGTATTCCGACAAAACAGAAACTACCGAAGACATTGACAAATTTCTAGAGACATATGCTCCTCCCAAACTGAACCAGGAGGACATACACAATTTAAACACCTCAATATCAAGCAATGAAATAAGAAGCTATTAAAAACCTACCATCCAAGAAAAGCCCAGGACCAGACGGATTATCAGTCGAGTTCTACAAGACCTTCAAAGAAGAACTCATTCCAATACTTCTCAAAGTATTCCAGAAAATAGAAAAGGAGGGTACCCTACCAAACTCATTCTATGAAGCTAATATCACCCTCATAATCAAACCAGGCAAAGACACATCAAGGAAAGAAAATTTTAGATCAATATCCTTGATGAATATAGATGCAAAGATCCTTAACAAAATATTGGCAAACCGTATCCAGAAACATATTAAGAAAATTGTGCACCACGATCAAGTGGGGTTCATCCCTGGAATGCAAGGATGGTTTAACATCCGTAAATCAATAAATTTAATCCATCATGTCAATAGACTTACGGATAAGAATCATATGGTTATTTCAATTGACGCAGAAAAAGCGTTCAACAAAATACAACATCCCTTCATGCTCAAAACACTAGAAAAAATAGGGATAGTAGGAACATACCTGAACATTGTAAAGGCTATTTATGCTGAGCCCATGGCCAACATCATTCTTAATGGAGAAAAACTGAAAGCATTCCCTTTAAAAATGGGAACAAGACAGGGATACGGAAATAGAGCAATCAATCATGAAATTCATCTGAAAGAATAAGAAACCCAGAAGAGCTAAAGCAATCCTTAGCAGGAAGAATGCAACAGGGGGTATCGCAATACCAGAACTTCAACTCTACTACAAAGCAATAGTAACAAAACCGGCATGGTCTTGGTACCAAAATAGACAGGTAGATCAATGGTACAGAATAGAGGACATGGACACAAACCCAAATAAATACAATTTTCTCATACTAGACAAAGGTGCCAAAAATATGCAATGGAGAAAAGATAGCCTCTTCAACAAATGGTGCTGGGAAAACTGGAAAACCATATGCAACAGAATGAAATTAAACCCCTATCTCTCACCCTGCACAAAACTCAACTCAAAATGGATTAAGGACCTCAGAATCAGACCAGAGACCCTTCATCTTATAGAAGAAAAAGTAGGTCCAAATCTTCAACATGTCGGCTTAGGATCAGACTTCCTTAACAGGACTCCCACAGCACAAGAAATAAAAGCAAGAATCAATAACTGGGACAGATTCAAAGTAAATAGCTTTCTCTCAGCAAAGGAAACTATCAGCAATGTGAAAAGAGAACCTACAGAGTGGGAGAAAATCTTTGCCACTCATACTTCAGATAAAGCACTAATTTCCAGAATACACAAAGAACTCAAAAAACTCTACACCAAGAATACAAATAATCCAATCGACAAATGGGCTAAGGAAATGAACAGATACTTCACAGAAGATCTACAAGCAATCAACAGATATATGAAAAAATGTTCAACATCTCTAGTAATAAGAGAAATGCAAATCAAAACCACCCTAAGATTCCATCTCACTCCAATTAGAATGGCGATTATCAAGAATACAAGCAACAATAGGTGTTTGTGAGGATGTGGTGAAAAAGGTACACTCATACATTGCTGGTGGGGTTGCAAATTAGTGCAGCCACTTTGGAAAGCAGTGTGGAGATTCTTCAGAAAGCTTGGAATGGAATCACCATTTGACCCAGCTATCCCACTCCTAGGCCTATACCCAAAGGACTTAAAATCAGCATACTACAGAGATACAGCCACATCAATGTTCATAGCTGCTCAATTCACAATAGCCAGATTGTGGAACCAACCTAGATGTCCTTCAGTTGATGAATGGATAAAGAAACTGTGGAGTGTATATACAATGGAATATTACTCAGCTATAAAGAATACTAAAATTACGGCATTTGCAGGCAAATGGATGAAATTGGAGAATATCATGCTAAGTGAGATAAGCCAATCTCAAAAAACCAAAGGACGGATGAACTCACTGATAAGTGGATGATGACACATAAAGGGGGTGGGAGGGGGGCAAGAATGGAGAAAGGAGAGACTGTATAGAGGGAAAAGTGGGGTGGGAGGGGTGGGGAAGAAGGAAAAAATAACAGAACGAATCTAACACCATTACCCTATGTAAAAGTATAATTACACAAATGGTATGCCTTTACTTCATATACAAACAGAAACAACATGTATCCCATTTGTTTACAATAAAAATAAATTGAAAAAAAAAAAAGAGAAAAAAAAAGTGTCACTAATCTTTTCAAACCATCAATTAGATGTTTATTTCCCTATAACATGTTCCATTCCTGGGTCTTCCACATCCTCACAATAAAGTTAAATTTCTTAGTATGCTGCTCAAGCCATTTCAAGATCTGTCTGTTTCTGAGATTCATTTCTAGGCACACCCCCTTTCATATAACTTTTTAGCAATTCCAATCTCTGTAATTATTCAAATAATTCATTTTTTCCTTCAGCTGCTTTTGAACACTGTTTCCTCCCTCTCTAAAATGCTTTAATATTCTTTGTCCATCTGACCAACTGCTATTTTCCTTAAAAAGACCTGATGTTTCACTTTTTCTGGGGACATTTTTTCCCCTTACCTATTACTTTGTGTTATAGTCTCATTCCCTGTTCTCATAATATTCCATTACACATTTCTAATAGTTCTTTTTCTGTAAATTATTGATATTTCCTCCCTTTTCTTCCCTAATATACTGTGTTCTTGAATGGCAGGAACTGTTTTGGTTCTCTGAATTCCCAACAACTAGCACAGTACACCTCAGTAGACAGTAAAGTCACAGAAAAAATGACTATCAACTTGTCTCTCCAGGAAGTATGTTATAGTAGAAAAGGTACTGCATTAAGCACTACTCATAACTACCTGTAACTCAAAAATTCTGAACCTCTAATAAAGGAAGGCAATTATATAGACCTCTAAAGTTCTCTGTAACATTGCTTTTGTTTTTATAAATTCTTGATAACAAAACTATTTTAAAAAGAATGACCTTTAATTCAAATGCTTATTAATTTACACTGGATTTATCTCAATTCTTTAGGTTTTATTATAGAGACATTCTATGATAAGTACAGTGGCTATCCAAGAACAGTTTTTCTAACTTGATGATGTTAGATCTCTTTTTCTTTAAAAAGTTTAAAATTAATTTGTTTATTTTTATTGGTGCCTTATAATTATAAGTAATAGTAGGATTCACTGTGCTATATCCATACATGCACATAATATAATTAGATTAATCTCATTCCGTAGTATGTTCCCTTTCCCTGATCCACTTACTCTACAGTACTGATCTTCAATTATTATTTTAGTGTGCTATAATTACATTTGTGTGTACATATATGTATACATACATACACATACATACAAACATGGGATTCACTATGGTATACTTACATATGGATATATATAATTTGGTATATTTCATTTCCCAGTACTTCCCCATGCCCACCCCTTCCTTCTTCCCCTACTCTTCTCTATTGATCTAAGGATCTCCTTTTTTTCTCAGCTTGACTGGCATGTGATTTGCCCTCCTTGAGACTTTCTCTTTCTCCTTTTTACCTTTTGCTTCCCTTCTATTCCTGTTCTCACTTTTTACCCACCTCCAGAATTGGCCAGGAAAGGTTTGCTACGTGACAGTAACTAGTGGTGACAAAAGGGAGGAGATGAATTATAGTAGTCATATAATTTGTTTTGTATTCTCTTACTTGGAGTGAGGGCACACTGGTCTTTACAAAGACTTCAACCCCAGTCCCTCATTCACTACTATTCCTTCCACCCATATCCCATCTTGTAATTTTGGACAAACAAACATAAACAGAGGGGAAAGCCTTTTTGCTTCATGGCTAGTTCCCTTTTTCCTTTCCAGTGTTTTAAATAATTATGTCCAATAATTTTGAGAGTTTCCATTCTTAAAATTTATCATATAGAGAAAGAAGTTTCTGTTTTCCAGTGAAGCAGAGAAATCTGTCCCTATATAAAAACGTCTTCATGTGGTAGTTTCTAACATTAGGATACTGTTAGTACTATCCACATGTTATAAATTAGGTATGTGCCACCATGCTTAGTTTGCCAATGTGCTTGAAAAGATCAATGCTATATTAATTAAAATGTTTCCAATACAGACAATATTTATTGAAAACAATTTGAAAAAATATACAAAAATAAATCAAGGCTATGTGCTCTATTAGAAATTTACATTCTAGGAAACATATAGTAAAAGATAAGCTTATTTTCATTTAGGTAATGAAATGTATGCTATTTATAGCTTTGGTAAGATGGGGGAGAGGGGAGTACCATAAATCTTGGTTTACACTAGTCATGGAGTAATTACAAAAAGTTCTTTCATTCTCAAAAGTATCTCAGTTTGGATGATGGTAACGAATATGGTCACCCTACCTCTAATGTACTCCTACTGGGGACTGAACTCAGGGGCACTCAACCACTGAGCCACATCCCAGCCCTATTTTGTATTTTCTTTTTTTTTTTTTTTAGGTACACGATCTTGTTGAGTTGCTTAGTGCCTCACTTTTGCTGAGGCTGTCTTTGAATTCTTGATCATTCTGCCTTAGCCTCCTGAGCTGCTGGGATTATAGGTGTGTGCCACTGTGCCCCACCTAATGAACACTTTTAAACGAAACTATTAGGTTTGAAGGAATAAAAAGAAATATGAGGTGTTATCTGCTCTCAGTGCTTACACTTTAGTTGGAGAGACTGAATAAACTTTTCAAGTCAAATAATAAAAAACAAATAATTAACAGGGAAAAAATATTAGAAGAACTACTACAAAATTGCACATTGTTATCTGGTAAATTAATGGCATATAATTGGTATTATAGGGTTTCAGAGGAGATGGAGATCATTTTCTATTAGCACCACCACCACAGCACTCACTACCACCATTTATTGAGTACCTTACTTGTGCCATGTCTGGTACCGAGTACATTATATGTATATTAATCAAACCTCACAATTATCCTATTAGGTATACTATTCTTGGTGGGGATGGCAATTTTATTGAGGAGAAATGTATTTACAGAGGTTAAATAACATGTGCCAGATCATATGGCTAGTATGAGGCAAGAGTTGAGATTTAAATTCATGTTCTAATTCCATAGCCAGTGACTTTTTTTTCCCCCCCACTTAGAATGGAAATTTATTGTCTCACAGATTTGGAGCTTAGAAGTGAAATCTTAAGGTTTTGGGAAGGTTGGTTCCTTCTGACGGATTTAAGGTAGAATCTGCTCCAAGCTTTTCTCCTAGCTTATGACGGTTTGCTGGTGATCTTTGACATTCCTTGGTTTGTACATCTCTGCCTTCATCTTCACAAAAGACTCTTACCATATGTATGTCTGTGTATAATTTACTCTTTTCATAAGGATACCAGTCATACTGGATTAGGGGCCCGTCTTAGCCATTAATTTTTCTATTGCTTTCCTCTTTACATATGAAAGCAATTCGCATGAACTGGGGACAATTTTGCCACCCAAGGGTATTTGGTGATGTCTGGAGACATTTCTGTCTAAATGGGGGTATGGAGAAGTGGCTTGTGGGTAGAGGCCATGGATTCTGCTAAACACTATATAATTCACAGGATAGTCCTCCACAGCAAGAATTACCCAGCCCAAAAATGCTAAGAGGATGCTCAATGAAGGAAGGTTACAAAAATTCTGTTAAAGGTTAAGATCTAAGTTCAGTCTGAAAGCACTAGTAGGATTTGTACAGGCTGGAATAGTGATTATAGAGGATGAAATCTAGATTAAAAAAAAAGTACTGACACTACAACACAGATTTGAAAGACAGTAATTCAGATGACTTTGAAAGATTAAAGGGAAGCAAAGTTGGAAGGGAAGTTGGAACAAGACTAGGAAACTGAAGTTTTCTTTTTGAAACACTAAGGAACCTTGAATAGATTCACTGATGATTTCTAAGCAGGGAAGTAACATGAACAATAAGATTAATCAAGAAACCATGGTGAAGAGTTTAGTTAGGATATTACTGCATTAGTTAAACACGGTATTCAGAGTTTGTGCTTTTGTATGGTGGTAATGAGGAAGATAGGAAGAAACCATAAGCATTATATACTACTATGTATCATAATTGTTTGGTCACAAATGATAACAAATTGCCATTCTTACCTGTAATGCACTGAAACTGTCCATCTTCTCTTCTTATTGTAAATGCTTCCCCAGGATTAACTTGTACCAGAATAACCTTAAAATGAGGGGGGAAAGTATTACTCAAAACAATAAGAGTAAATCAGTATATAAAAATACTAACATGATTACATGAATGGTATGAATCTACATTGTGTACAACCACAGAAATGAAAAGTTGTACACTTGTGTACAATGCATCAAAATGCAGTCTGTAAAAAAAATTAATTAAAAAAATACTAACTGTTGACAATAAGAGAGCAGATATGAGTTATTTAACTTTATGACACTGAGAAGGAAAATGAAGAGTACACATTTATAATGCTGTTAAAAAAAAAAAAGGTATTATTTCACTTTCCTGGAAGCCAGACATAAGCTAGAAGTAAAGGAAATAAAAAAAGAATATAGAGGCAAATTTTTATTAGACGGTCAAGAAACTACTCAGAAACAAAGATGGAGTCAAATCCCAAATATGTGGATTATTTATGGGAATTCAACAGTAGTTAAGTATTGTGCTTTTCTGAAGAAAAAATTGATAGGTAGAGCATGAGTTGTACAACATCTTAAGTTATAGCTGAGAATGCGTTAAGTTAATCATACCTTTTTTTTTTTTTTTTGGTGCTGGGGATTGAACCCAGGGCCTTGTGCTCGCAAGGCAAGCACTCTACTGACTGAGCTATCTCCCCAGCCTAATCATACCATGTTAAGTAGTTTTTTTACTTATCAAAAAGGTAAAATACAGTTTAATTTCATGACATTTAAAAAACTGAGAAAAACAGAAAACTGGAAAAAAAGAAATCTTTCTATCCCAAGATAATGTTAATATTCTGAAAAAGTTCTTAAGTCTAGATTTAATTCTGTATCTTTTTTGAGTTCATTATTATAAAAGACTTCCATGTTAAATTATTCAAAGTATTTCATTAAGTGATTAAACCATAAATTACTTAACCATTCCTTTAATGTAAGGAATTTATGTATTTTTCATTATTATGAATAATGCCAAAGTGACCATTCAGATATGTAGTTTTTTGCTATGGTTAGTATTGTTTCCTTATTATTCCCAGAAAAGGAATTCTGGTACCTGCTGCTAAATTGCCCTTTAAAAGGGTTTTATTACTTTATAGTCCCTCTCCATACTATAAGAACATCCTTCTACTGTTTTCTGTGTAATCCTGAAAATTATAGTTTTATAACCCCTGCTGCTTCAACAGATAAAAATAAAATATTACTATTGTTTTAATTAGAATCTCCCTCCTGCCCAGCCCCACTGTGCTGGGGACTGAACCCAGGGCCTCACACATGCTAAGCAAGCCACTCTACACTGAGCAACACATCCAAATTTGTACTTCTTTGTTTTTGTTATGTTTTATCCTGTTTCTTCAGTAAATTGTCTGTTTATGTCAGCTTACTATTTATTTTCTGGGCTTTTAAGAGTTCTCAGTGACTTGACTGAATTGTCTGTTAAGAATACTGTACTATACTATACGAATATTGTACTGTTAATGTTGCAAATGCTTTCTCCTTTTACTTTATTTTCCTAGTCAATGTTACCATTTTTTTCCTTATGATATCTTCTATTTCTTCTATAGTTTGCTGTCCAGTATCAGCAGCCAATATCAAACACTTGAAATGTGGCTTATGTGTACTGAGATGTGCTCTAAATGTGAAATAAACACCAGATTTCAAAGGCTTTCTGTCGTTATCATCCTATTCATTGGCATGTTTCTATACTGTGGCTTTTACTGTTGCATTAATCTTATTCCAGTACTCATAACTTCTTGTTTCTCTTATAGACCACCCATCTCTCAAATGACCCTCCAGCCTATTGCTTCTCAACCAGTCTTTTACCATGGACCCCAGATTTCTAAACAGGAAGGGTCCATGTCACCTTCTTCCAGCTCAAAGCAGCCAGAGTGGTCTTTGTTCCATTTCCTATAGCAGTAGGGCATCCCTAAAATTAGAGGGGGAATGAAGCCAGAATTAAAGATAGGCCATTAGTGTAGAATAGGCAATTGGGTTGAATGGAGAAAACAGAAGCCGGTTTGGATCTGGGAAGTTGGAAACCATCCCTGGGAGACTGGAATGTTCATGTCTCCAGAGCCCTTGGATACCACTCCTCCCAAAAGGGTTGTTAATGAAGAACTCCTGAGTAGAGAGAGCTAGGAACCCATGCCCTCTGGGCTGCTGCTCCCTTCTTGCCTAACACTACCCTTTGGCCATTCCAGCCCACCTGCTCACCCGCTGGACATTCCATCTACATCTCCCAGTCATTATACAGGATCAGGGGAACTGAACAAGAAAAAGGAGAAGAATGCAGGAGAACAAAGGAAACTTTAGATGTATAAAAAGGATAAGACTTCCTCATCATACTGTTTCTGTCTTTGGGTCCCCTTCTTCCACTTGGGAGAAGTCTGTTTTACTGTCCTTTAATAAAGCTTCTTTCTACTCTAAACTTGCCTCAGTGTGCTTCTCTGGTGTTAACTTCAACATCTGAGGAAGCAGGACTCATCAAGGTAATTGATAACCAGTGGTATCACAAAACACCTAACAATGTAAAATACTAATTAATAATTTTTATATTGATTGCATGTTGAAATAATATTCTGGACATATTGGGTTAAATAAAACATTACAGTTAACTTTGCCCGTTTTAATTTTTTTAAGGTGCCTATTTAAAAATTTAATTTTATGTGGCTTGTATTGTGTTTCCATGGGACAATGCCAAAAAATTTTTAAAATTGGTGCCTCAAAATTATACATAATAGTGAAATATGTTGCTACATATTTGTACATGTACACAATATATAATGCCGATCTAGAGGTTTAACAAGTATTAGTTTCTATTTTCTTCTAGTTTTTGGATAATTTAAGTGTTTATGTTTCTTTGATGTAACTAAAATTCATCTTGAGAAGATTTAAACATATTTGTTTTTCCAGAGATGTAACGAATATAATTTGCTAAATATAAGATACCTCTCTTTTAGCACACAGTCTAATCTTCTAGACTCATTCATATTTATTCTAGCAAAAGTAGCTTTGGAAAAATGTTTAATAATTTTAAGCAATGTAACTTTAGATTTCTGATAGTGCACCTCCATTACTACTCTTGTTAAATATTTCTTTGATATTGACTGATGAGAATATCAGAGCACAAAAGACTATCAAATACATATGCACATGTGTACTTAATAGCTTTATAGAGAATACAAAATTTAAGCAGAGTCCTGAAGACGAGTAATAATTAGCTAAGCAAAACAGTGGGAAGGCCTTTCAGGTCCACAGAAGAATATATGCAAAGCTCAAGGACTGGAAATGTCACGAGAATTTATCATGTTCACTAAACCAAAGGAAGTTCTATAGCTCTATATGGTTGGAGCAAGGGGAGAGGGGATAGTGGTATGTCAGAACAAATGGGCATGGTGAGAAACACAGGGAGAAAGTGGATGGGAGCCAGGTTAGGAAGAGTCTTGTGAGTCAACTTAAGGGCAATTTGAAGAATTTTATTTATACAGGCATAGTGTCATGGAGAAATAATATGCCACAGCATAGCACCTGTATCTATGAAGATATATTAGGAGGGTAAAGCAGCTAGGTAGGTTTCTTTTAAAGCATTCATTTTTAATTTTAAAATTTATTATTTCCTTTCTTTCATTTTCCTTAGGTTTATTTTGTTATTTTCTAATCTACCCAGCTGAATACTCTTTTTGTTCTCTCTTTACTAATGGATGTGTATGGATGTAAGAGTAAATTTTACTTAACTCAGTGTAACCATACAGAGTACTTTCATTATTATTTTTGCTGTTTTGTTCTTGATCTCCTCTGTAGTCCAAGAATTTTTTAAAAAATTTGAAAGTGGGCTGGATTTCAGTTTTGCTATTATTTCCAACACATTTTTAGCAATCTCAACAAATCCACTGTTCTTTAAAAATTTTTAAATGCATCCTTTTAAAAAATAACTGTTTATATTATATGTGTGTGTGTGTATATGTGTGTCTGTGTGTGTGTGTGTATTTTTTTAATGTGATGCTGAGGATCGAACCCAGTGACTTAACACAGGCTAGGCAAGCACTCTACCAATGAGCTACAACCCCAGGCCCAATACGTTCTATCTTACTCACTTCTTTTCTCATTAGTTTAGAATTTGACAGTGGTGGTGAACTGCTGATGGATGCTACCTGAGAGATGTAGTTTAGTGGTAAGTACATTGGGTTCAATCCCCAGCATACCCCTCCAAAACAAAAAAGAATCTAGTCATTGAGACACTTAATATACTTGTAGAACTGTATATTCAATAAATACTATTATACTGGCTAGACACACTAACATCATTTTTCCAAGCTTACTGGTCTTGTCCTCTAATTTTAATATAATTTTTAAAAAATTTACAAAAATTAAAATGCTTCTCATATCTTACTATATGTTTTCTACATTATAAAACTGGAATACATTCATGGGAATACATAATGTAAATGAAATTCCCCTTATTCCCTCTTAAGTATAGTTCCTAGTTAATAAAATATTTATCTCTCTAGAAATTTATTATGTATGCAGAAATACATGCCTCCCTTAACATATACCATTTTATTTTACACAAGCTAACTAGGTCTTACTGGACACATTCATTCAATAATATTTACTGAATTCCAACAATGTACCCCCAGTTCTTGACTAATACAAAAGTGAACAAAATTGGGAGAATCCACGCCTTTGTGGAGTTTATACTCCAACGGAAGCCACTGGCAATTAAAACAAAAACTCAGTTAGGTAAGGAAGTGTGTTTATAGTGGTGGACCCCAATGAACCACACCTCTTAGCATTACTTCTTGTGTAGTCCTCAATGCTGACTTTGGGCTTGACCACGTCACTTGGTTTTCCTAAGTATTTAAGGTACTGGGCGTTGTGACTACTGAATAGTTCCTTCCTGGATTCCTAAGCTACCATGAGGAGGTCCAGATACTCTGCTGAAGATGACCCCTGGAAAATGGAAAGAGTGTGTTCCCGATCAGCCCATTACAGATTTCTAGCACCATTTGAATATTAGGTGATGGCAAGTCAATGAGTGCCTATTGTTGAGACCAGTGGAAAAACTGCCCAGTGAGCCCTGACCAAAAGCAGAAATTGGAGCAAATTGAACGCTTGTTGAATCAAGGCATTAGGGTATGCGTTGTTTGGTTACACAGTGACAGAAAAACTGACTGAGGAATTGAGAAGTATGATGAATTTTTAAAAAATTTATATAACATTTAACAGCAATATATATACCTTATACATTTGAGCATATTTCTATTTCCACAAACTACTTATTATTGTCTTTTACTTGTTTTTCAGTTGGGTTTTTGTCTACTGATTTTTAAGTACTTAGTATGTCAAGGAAATTTATTTTCCTATTTTTTTAAATAAAAATTTTGTCTTGCTACACCAAAGGTTTTTATGTAGAGAAATTATTATATCGTTTTTTTCCTTTAGAGTTTCTAGGTTCCATTTTGTACTAAAAGAGACTTTTTACTACATGATTACTTTAAAAAACTGATCCATGTTATAGTACATTTATGGCTTCTTTAAAAAATGCTTAAATCTCTGCTAAATCCTGAAATCTGTAAGATTTGGCTTCAATGTTAAAA
Source organism: Sciurus carolinensis (assembly GCF_902686445.1). Lineage (NCBI taxonomy): Eukaryota > Metazoa > Chordata > Mammalia > Rodentia > Sciuridae > Sciurus > Sciurus carolinensis. The sequence goes on from NC_062217.1 coordinate 39,631,094, forward strand.
AACGTTAGCTAATCGTGTAAACAATTAATCAAGAATGTTGTACCCATAATACTCTCCCACAGTACCTAGCAATATAGTATGTTAAGCAAGAATTGTTCATATTTACTGGATCAAAACCTGTTGAATACCTATTATGTACTGGTTATACTATAGAGTTTACAAAATACTAATAGTTCTCATAATAAAATCATCTACTATATAGCTGGGGAAAAGAAAGAAAACCAAACGACATATATAAAACTAGTATGTTCTGACATTAAGTAAAAAATAAGACAAACATCTATTTTAAATCATATGAACTACAGGAAAAGTAGGAGGTGAAATTTATTCATTTCTCTAAAAATAATTTATTGAACACCTACTCATGGCACACATTCTGATAGCTACTGCAAACATGAAAATAAATCCAAGTCCTCAAGTAGTTCATAGTCTAATAAGGGAGATAGGCAGAACTGTCATTTGACTTTAGAGTGTATAAGTGGACTAACAGGGATGTAAACATGCATTTTCGGTACCCTCTCAGCTCAAGATGATCAGAGAAGATTACTGGAGGAGATGACTAACTACAAAGAATTCAGAGGTCAATTAGAAGTTAACAAAATCAAGACAGGGAAAGACTATTTCAAGGACAGAACACACAGCATTGTGTGAGGTCATAATAGCAGGAAAGAACATGGGTAATTTGAACAAGGAGAAGTGTAATAGTTTATCTAATGTTTAAATTAGTTTGAGAAAAATAATGGAAAAAATCAGATTGCAAAGATAAGGGTGCTGGATCAAACAGATCCTTTAAGAATTAGACTAATGAGTTTGAACAGTTAAGTTTAAGTAAGGCTATCAAATAGGAAAGGTTCATATCCAAATTTCATGTTTATCCCACCTTATTTTTGAAAATTTCAAACTTACAGAAAAAAATTTCAAACTTACAGAAATTCTTATTTCTGTAAGAATAGGTCAATGAACACCTATATACATACCTTTCACCCAGATTTACCAATTATTGTGTTGCCACATTTGTTCATTCTTACACAAGTTGTTTTTTGCTAAATTGTTTTGGAATACCTGAATGGTGTCTGATCACTTGGTTAAGGTGATGTTAGGTATCTCTATTATAAAGGTTCTGTTTCCCTTTAAAAATTTTTAAGTATCAGTATGAACTCATGGATTCTTTTAGAAATCGATGTTATAATCAATTCCTGTTAACTATTAAAAATTTTACCTAAGTGAAAGTCACATAAAATTAAGCATATTAAGGTGTATAATTTGGTGGCATTTGGTGTGTTCCCAAGGTTGTGTAACTACCATCCCTAATTCCAAAACATTTTGATTACTCCAAAGAAAAAACCTTACTCATTAAACAGTGTACATTCTTCCCTCCTTCGAGTCCCTGGTAACCATTTGTTGGTTTTGTCTCAGGTTTCTATTTTGGATTTTTCATACTAATAGAATAACATAATGTGCAACTGGCATGTTTTTGATTTTCATCCAGGTTGTAGTACTGCACCAGTATTTCAATTCCATTTCACTGTATGAATGAATGTACCACAATTTATCCAATCAAACATTGATGGACATTGGGGCTGTGTTCAGCTTTGGTTATTGAGACTAGTGCTGCTACATACATGAATATGTACAAGTATTTAAAAACCTGTTTTCAATTCTTTTGGTATATCTAGTAGAAATGCTAGGTCATATGGTAATTTTATGCTCAGCTTTCTGAGGAACCACAAACTTTCCCCTCATGTCCACATCATTTTACATACCTACCAGTGATACATGAGGGTACCAATTTCTCTATTCTTGCCAATGCTTGTTATTCCATTTTTTATTATAGCCAATTGGGTAGTCATGGAGTTGTATCTCATGGTTTTGATTTGCATTTTCCTCATGACTAAAACATTTGGGTATCTTTTTATGTGTTTTGTACATGATTATTTGGAGAAATCATTTGCCTAATTTTAACTGTGCTGTCATTTTTGTAAGTTGTAAAAATTCTTTATGTTATGGTTACTATGCCTTTGAAGACAAAGGATTTGAAAATATTCTCTACCATTTTGTAGGTTGACTTTTGTTCTCCTGATAATGTTCTTTGAAGTGTAAACATTTTTAAACCAGTAATAATCAAAGATGACTGAGAGAAAAAATGCAAGTGGAAAAAGTAGTTACTTTTTTTGCCTTACAAGATTTTCAACTCTTGGGAGAATTTGGGGCAAGTAGTCGGCTTTAAAATGAATTTTATAAATACCTCTCTATGCAAGTTTTATTTAGGGCAATATTAAAATTATGGTTCTTCTCCCAGATCTTCACAAGGATGGCTCTTTATCAATACTCTGGTATATCAAATAACACCTCCTCAAAGAGTCCTTCCCTGACTGCCAAATTGTACAGTATACATCTGCTTCATATTGATGTATTTTATTTTTTAACCTAGTACTTATTACTATTTAAAATACTTTGTACAATTATTTGGTTAGTTTTATACTGAGCAGTTCCTATTCAACTAGAATGAAAATTCACTACGAAAGCAAACACCTTGAACCTGTAATTCCAGTAACTAGGGAGGCTGAGACAGGAGGATCTCAAGTTCAAGGCCAGCCAGGACAACTTGGTGAGACTATGTCTCAAAATAGAAAATAAAAAAGGCTGGGTATGTAGCTCAGAGATAGAGTGCCCTTGGGTTCAATCCAAGGTACTGCCAAAACAACAAAAAACTATACCCTAAGAATCTAGGTTAATAAACCTTTGTTCCATGAATAAGCAGCTGAACAAGGAGGACTGGGAGGTATGTAGATTCATTCATTCATTCAAAAAACATTTACTGATGTCTTATTACAGTGAGGCTTATTTCTAGATAATTGGGCCAGAGTAGTAAACAAAACAGACAAAATTACCTACCTTCAAAGTATGGCAGAGAAAGTTTTAAGTTCAAGTTATGTCACCAATACTAATGAGGCAGTTATTTCTAAAAGACTAAATTGAAAATGTGTAGTCAGAAGAAATAACATATATAGATTATGTGTGGTTGAGAATCACTTCACTGTTGACAGCAACACAGATCAAAGGAGGGTTATCTTTGAATAAAGGTTCCTGCCTAAATCGTAAGCCACTCAGATTTCCAATAAAAAAATCAACAGATTTTTGTTCAAAATGTGGAATTCCAAAATATAGTTCCAAAATGTAGAATTCATATCTTCAACTACCTGGATTTTAATGACATTTTACATTTATCTGCCACAAATGTAGAATTTTCCAGAATTTCATTACATAAAATAATACAATGTGATGAGTGGAGAAAAGGAGAACTACACATGACAGATTATTTTACCTGAGACAAAATAGTCAAAAAATCATATCCAGCATAATTATACATGAGTTAGTACAACATCTCAATATATATTACCTAATTCAATGACCAAAAAAATCTTGTGAACAAAGTAACTCTCAGAAATGTGACAGGTGAGAAACCCTGGCAAATTATTCATCATTTTATGACTCATATTACTGATGTTTCTATTAGCTTATGGAGTATATTTTAAAAATACAATATCATGAAATGATTGGGTAGTACTTTATTGGATTTTTAACAACTAAATTCTTCAATATCATCAAATTTAACAGAAAAACCATGCTCTTAAGTCTACTTATCTCAAATGTACTCCTCATCGTCTAACTCCAACTACTTCAAAGAATCAGAATTCAAACCTGACGTTTCCATTACACTATTGTAAAAAAGTTCTCCAATGTTTCTCTACTCATCCTCCCCACCCCCGCTTCTTATATTTGTAGCAATAGATTTGGTGGCATGTCTGAGATCTTACTCTATTAGTGCAAAACATCAGCTGGCAGTTTTCTTTGCCAATGCTGAGAACTTCTGTCTGGTTTTAGTTATTAGTGTTAACAGTGAGTAGACAAATGAAAAAACAATTATCTGAATATATACCAATAGCTCCCTCAAGCATCTTAAACAGAGATATGTAAAGTTAATGAACATTTTAAGTGTACTCTTAATTTAAATATTCACTAATACATTACTTCTTGAGTCACAGACAGACATAGGCTTAAAACTTATGTTTTATACAGGTGACTACTGCTTAAGGGCAGATTAACATTTATGATGACCATAAATAACGCCACACTATGTAGGCTTTTAAACTGGTAAGACACGGACATATGTATTATGGAAATATATTTTATATATGAATATAAAACTATTACATTAAAGAAACATAAAAAGGGTATGATAATGAAAATGTCACTCAGTAAACTCATAAATATGCCCAGTATATGCATTAATGAAGACTACAAAAGTCTAGAAAAATATAACTAAATTTTAATGCTCCCTAAATTCCTTAATAAATAATAAAAAAGCTATTGATAATGGCTTACAGAATTATGGAAGAGAGTGAAAGAAACAAATTATAAGATAACCAAATAAAAAACTTGGGAAAGTTAAAACATATCAAAAATAATTCCAAAAAAAAGTTTTGCAAAAAGCACAACATAAAAGATGATCCTGGAGTAAAGAAGGCAACAGTAATACAAGAGGGCATAGATACCAAAGATTTGGCAAAAACCTTTAAACGAACAGACCATACATTTTGGGAAAAGTCAGAGCTAAGTAAGAGATGAGATATCATTTAGTTCAATCGAGAATTTTTTTAAGTAAACTAAAAGGTGATTACTGGTATTATTCAAAAGGTTACTTCATTTTACAAAATGATTCAACAAGTTTTTTCCTTATACTTCCCTCCAGTGCATCTTAACTTAAAATTCAGTTTACATCAATCAGGCACTTCGAGTGAGGCAAATTCAAATGAATATTTATAATGAAAAATGTAGGACTTGGGTATCAACTTGGAATCTGAACTAATGAATAAAGGTGCTAGTGTTTTAGTTATTATGCTTTGTCTATACAAATAAACTTTATTCAAATGTCAAGGTATAATCATTTATTAATAACATTTGCATGTATTTTAAAGGAAACAATAATGAGTGAATATTTTAAAAACATTTTAACAGCTGGGTATAAATTATACTTATTATCTAATTTCAACTGCTGCTAATCACTGCTAAATATGTGCTTGAAAATATTCTTTTACATTCCAATGATTGTTCCTTGGTCCCTGCTTATTTTTACTTGAAGTCTAACTTCTTTAAGTAAAATGAGAATGAAAAAAATAACCACTTTACATGTGACCCATAGCACCATTTAAGTCTATCAGATAAGATATGCACCAGATGGAAAGTTGTACTAAGATCATCCTAGAATTTTTTCCAAAATACTGTACACATATTTAGGTCCCTCTCTTGAGGGTGAGGAGTGTGGTGTTTCTCCCCTAATCTGAATTCCAGAAATATAATGAGTTTTTAAATATAATTACTCCTAAATTGCAGATGGCAATCAGAAAAACCGTATTATTACTTATTGCTCTAGAAAGTATCACTACTTTTTAATTTCCAAAAAGATTTAGTAAATGATGCAAAGTTAGTGCAAATATTTTAGAATCTCTAAAGGAAAAAAACAGAAAAAAACAAACAGTTTTAAGTAATGTGTTCTGTATGGTTAACAAAAATTTAACTTTTTCAACTTAGAAAGTAATTTAAAAGTTTGTTTCTACACCACTCTTAATTGAAAATTTTTATTAAGATATTTACCTAATTATAAAATATTTAATTATGTATTGGCTTCTAAAAATGTCAGCTATATTTTTATAAAAAATGATCTATGAAACAAAAAAAAAACGCCCATTCAAAGGACACACAACTTACATTCTCCACTGACACTGTTAGGTCTGAAGAGAATAAACACTCATTGAAACTGCAGAGGGTTAATCAGAACAAGAAAATCAACCAGAATTCAAAAATACATATTCATGTTTCCAGTATTTAGAAATGAATTATCTTGGCTATTATATTAGTTTGTTAGGGTTGTCATAACAAAGAACAATAGAAATATATATTTTCACAATTTGGGGGGGGTGGGAATCAAGGTCTTGGCAGGATTTCCACCCCCCCTACCCCCCAGTGAGGTCCCTGGCTTTCAAAATGCTGTTTTCTTCCGTGTCTTACATGTTCTTACCTCTGGCATGTGTCTGTGGTAATTTCCTCTTGTTATAAGGACACTATAGCCATCCTGGATTAGTACCCTCCCTAATGAACTCATTTTAATTTTGTTTGGGTTTTTAAAAATTCTATCTCCAAATACAGTCACAGTCTGAAGTACTAAGGGAAAGACTTCAAAATATGAATGGGGGGGGGCGCCACAATTCAGCCCCTAAAGGTAACAACTCATTACAGAAAGCACATAAACACTTGGAAAGCCTAATCCTCTTAACTCCTTCTTATCCAACTGCTTGTTTATGCCAACTGCTTCCCAAAGAAGTTGAAAATAATAAGGGAAAAAATCCTTTGGGCCTGTATGCCTGAATAGTTGATAACATACCCTTTAGCAATGATTAGCTAACTAAACCATTCAATCCTTCAATCCTTGATGAAGACCATGAAATTAACTCAGTACTCAGAGTGTTGATGTGATGCTTAAATGAGTTAATGTATTTTAAGTATTTAGGACAGCGAGTGGTATACAGTAAGCATTACCTACATACATGTTAACTGTGACTCTAAACACTACATGAGCAAATCATTTAATCAGTATACATCTGTGTCACTTTGACTTTTCTCTAGCCTACCAGTTTACAAGAGAGAATAGTCTAGGAACACAAAATTCATGAGATTTCCCCTGAATTGGCTCAGTATCTACATTCCCATTACTTTACATATTTTTCCTTGCTGATATTTTAGCTATCCATCTGTTATCTTCCTTTCAATGTAGTGTTACAATGGTCAATAGCTTCATCTTCATTTCCTGGTATGTGACAGACTTACTATTCTCTCATTTTTTTAATATGAAGGACAATTCTTTAACTTGACAGATTAATTAATTAATTAATTTGGACTTGATTTCTACTAACTGAAATTTTCCTATGCTGAATTGGGGTGTCTTGACCCCTCTGAGAACTAAGGCTGTGAACAAAGAACCTCTTCAGGAAATTCTACTCATCCTTCAAGGCTCTAATACCCTAAACTAGAATTAGATTATTCCTACTCTTAGGTCCATGGCATTTTGTATACCCTTCCATTATAACACTTAGCACTGAACTGTATTCGGGTGTTTACAGGTTGTCATATCTGCTATAACATGAGCCTTTCATAAGACTTCAATCAGTTTATTTTTCTTAGCGAGAGAGAAGTGGCACATCTCTAAATGGCCTAAACCTTTTCCTCTGGCTTCAACACCAGTGCTCACAGAACTGTGATGATGAAATTGTTCTTTATTTGTGTTGTTGTAATGATAGCCTCTAGCCACATGTGGCTATTCCGCACTTGAACAATAACTAGTGAAAATGAGAAAGAGAGTTTGTAACTTTACTTAACTTTAATTAGTTTAAATAGTCACATGTGGTTAATGTCTCTGCATTGGACAATGTACTCTGGACAACCCAAATTTCCAAATTTCATTTCTAATTACTTTTACTTGCCTTAAGAAACTACAATAGTACTATATCTAAATTTGAGCTCATCACCTGAATTTACTAAGAAAATAAGGCGGGAAATTCATTACATTTGAATATACTATTAATTCACAAACAAGTCTATTTTTTATACAATAAAGTGCTATTAAAATGATTTGATTACAAGAACTCTGAAATCAAGCTTTAGCTGCAATTGACTATCTTGTCAACCTGTGAGCTGACTGATGTAACACACTTCAGCCTAAATCCAAATATAGATTAAGGTTTATAAATAAAGGAAAATTATCAAATTAATGACTATTTATTTATTTATTTATTGGTGTAGTGCTGGGATTGAACCTAGGGCTTCACGTATTCAAGTCATAGAACTTTACCACTGAGCCACATCATATCCCCACAGTCTTCAAAACTAATGAATTTGAACTTGTTTTTTAATATGAAGGCTAATGAACTTAAGAATATATGTTTGATGTCAATAATTAGACAAACAACTAAGATCAGTCAACCATCCACTCTCATTTAAGTCATTTTTGACAATGAGCTTACTGCATGTTAGGCACTCTTAAGGATTCAGGGATACAAAGATAAATTAGTAAGGGAGACAGTTATAATCAATTACAGTGTTAAGATAGAAGAGTACAGGGTATAATATGCAATAATTAGAAAACACCTGAGTCCCTTTTGTGTTGTTTAGGCTCATTTGTCTTTGTAATCATGTTTTAGAAATAAAGTCACTATGAGAGAAAATAAAATGTATTTTGAGTGGGATAATTCTGTGTTCAAATCCTACTCAGTTACTTATGATGTGCAATTACTAGGCAAATTATTTAAACTCTGTGAACTTTAGTATTCTTTCCTAAAATGGAAGTAGCAATATTTATGTGTTTCTGAAGGTTTAAGGAAACACTATATGTGTAACACCAGCACAGAGCCTGACACATACAGTATACTCTAAAATAGTATTAATATTTCTTTCCAAACCAATACAAATTAATTATCCAAACTTTGTGGAATAATCCATTTTCTGAAAATGGTAGAAAAATTATTTATTTTCTGATACTTACAAATATACAATGTGTGCATGTATATGTGTATACAAGTATGTACCTGCATACACTTACATATGTGTACATATACAAAGGATTTATATTCTTTCCTATTTCAGAATGGCTTATAAATACTTTTCCTTATTCATTTACTTAGCCTACTAAAAAAGGGTTATAACTGCACAAGAGTGCCACATATCTCACTGAACATGAATACACACACACACACACACATACATAAGTAAAATGAGGGTTGGCAACAATTAAATCTTTAGTTTATAAAGTCAGTTTTATCAGAAGGTCATTATTAAAATGTTCCCCTTTTAAATAAGAAGATATTAAAGGAAACTTACAAGATTGCACAATAACCATAATATTGGGTCAATTCAAATTGACCCAGGTGTCATTTGGGTCTGCAAGTTTTTTAACCATTCTAATACTACTCTTTGTTAACTGGCATTCAAAATAAGTGCAGGTATCAAGATTGCCCAGAGAATAATAAAAATATCATTACCTTAAAGCAGTGTTTTATTTTATTGTTAATAAAAGCATTTTTATACTCATTTATTTTGCCCATTTTAGGACTGAGTTTAAAATATTAATTCACTGTTCATACAAATTTTATCTGAACATTAACATGTACTCCTTTAACATGGAACATTTCCAGTTCAGTTTCACATGAATTGCCTACATTTGAAAATAAACTATCTTTAAAATAAAATTTATGCTTATGTTAATAACAGTTTACCTTAAATGCTGACAGTCTTCTCACAGAAGAATACATTTCTTACATAAATTTCATCAATATAATAAAAGCAATTAATTATGGCTGCTAACTTGCAAGTTTTTATATTGAGATTTAGAACTAAATGAGAAATACTGAGACTATCTAATATATGACAACATAATAGGACTGGATCAAAATAGTTATTGAGTAATTAAAAATAAGTTATTGAAGTTTCAAAAGTTTTATGACAAAGTTATATGAATGACAAATGCTGTTAGGTTATTTTGCATTTTTTCACAAATTATCTAAACAAAAGTATATACAGTGAAAGCCATTTCCGTCATATTAACAAGCTAAGATATAATTACTGAGAACACTTTTGAATAATTAGTGCCTGTAAAATACTGTTTATTTCAGGTGTCTTATAGCAATTTGTCATAGTTTTCCTTTTTTCCTAATATAGCTTTGAAAATCTTCACCTTTATAACTTCACAGAGTGTAACCAGACTGATCATTCTTAATAGATTCGTGAACTCTGAAATTCTATACTAAATTATAAAGATTTAAAATAGATTAGAAAAACAGCTGTTATAAAGATACCACAAATTTCAACCTAGAGATAAATGTTAAAATATAATTATCTTGGCTGGGCATGGTGAAGCACACCTATAATCCCCAGTGGCTTGGGAGGCTGAGGCAGGAGGATCATGAGTTCAAAACCAGACTCAGCGGGGCTGGGGATATAGCTTAGTTGGTAGAGTGCTTGCCTTGCAAGCACTAAGACACTGGGTTCAAATCCCCAGCACCGCAAAAACAAAACAAAACAACAACAAAAAAACCAGACTCAGCAACTTAACATGACCCTGTCTCTAAATATAAAAAGGGCTGGAGATATGGCTTAGTGGTTAAGTACCCCTGAGTTCAATCTCTGGTACAAAAAAAACAAAAAAGAAGGAAACACACACGTATATATAAAATTATTTTACAATAAATATAAGACACACGCTAAAACAACCTCATTTATACAAATAATTTACATGTTTAAAGTATTAGTGTTCCAATAGTTTTAACTACAAAGTTATTCTTAAGACTTAAAAAATTTAAACCACAGTATTTTCTAAAAATACAGTTAACTATGGATTTAGTAAAATTTTAGTGAAAACATTCCATAGTTTTAATAGTCTAAAATTGGCAAATTTGTGATTTTTATTCCCTAACAGAGCTTACATTAAAAAATATATCATGATCTTACTTATAAACACATAAGATTTAGATACAAATTATAAAATCTGATTGAAGTGCTAAATCATAAACATAGTAAAACCACTTCTAAAACCTTAATACTTTACTTACAGTTGCTTGCATCCTCTTTAATTTTCTCATTCAACTGCTGCTATCACAGTTACCAATGGCTGCTATAAGATTCAACGGTTTCTGCTCCAGATGTTCCAATTTGTTCTGATTCACTAAATAATGAGGTAATCTTCATTGGCAAGCTGGACTTCATATTACCTTTAGTCTAATAAGGTAACATTTAGAAACCATTTCGGTCGCATCTTATACCATTAGAGCTATCCAGTGAAAATGCATGTAAACGTAGGATGTTAAAGGAATAACCAATTATCAGTATACTCATCAATAGCAACCTCCAACCTCACTATCAAATTAGCCAATGTTCAGTAAGCTTCCTATTGTACAGGAATGTATCTGGTCACCATAGCAACTAAATCAACAAAGAGCTGTAGTAGCATCTGTTTCTGTATCATTCAATGTCAGTTAACAATTAAGAATTTGAGTATGCTGTTTCCAAATGTGTTCTGTTTTAAAGCTATATATCTAGTTATTTTATCTTTGCTCTCTGATTTTGGAGTATGTCAATATATTTATAGTTAACATATGCTATATGGAGCTATATATGTAAGGAAATAGTGCCTACTATTAAACACCATGTATCTAAGAATTATAATCTATTAATGCTTTAACTTTGAAACTGATTCCACAACTTTAATCCACTTATCGAAGTAAGATTGGTAACAATAAAAAATAACTAATTTATGGATCATTAATGATCACATTTAAATCATATGAACACATATCTAAAATGTAAATGAATTTTAAAAATACCTTTATTGAGACAATCTCAAAATCTTTATAGGATAAAAATCTTTACAGTTCTAGAGAGTACAATACAGTGGTTTTTTTAGCATACAGAGTTGTACATCTAACACCATAGTACATTTTAGAACACTTTCACTAACTCAAAAAGAGTTGGCTTCTTTCCTCTGGCTGGCTTCTTTCATTTAGTATAATGTTTTCCAGGTTCATCCAGGTTGTATATTGAAGTATTTCCTTGCCAGTTGATGGCTGAGTAATATTCCATTGTACAGGTACATCACATTTTGTTTATCCATTTGTCTATAAGTGGACTTTAGGAATGCTTTCACTTTTTGTCTATTTGAATGAAGTCGTATAACTTTTTTTTTTTTTTTTTTTTTGGCATGGGAATGTTTTTATTTCTCCTACAAGTGGAATTGCTGGGTCATATGGTAATTCTATGCTTAACAAAGGAACTGCAAGAATGTATGAGGGTTTTAATTTTCCACATCCTTGCCAGCATTATTGTGTATTTATTTATTTTTTACAGTACTGGGGATTGAACTTAGGGGTGCTCTACCACTGAGCTACATCCCCACTCCTTTCTATTTTTTGAGACAATTATCTCGCTAAATTTTCCAGGCTGATCTCAAACTTATGATCCTCCTGCCTCAACCTCCTGAATCTCTGGTATTACAGGTATGCACCACTACAAATGGCTTTCTCCTTTTTTATGCTGGTCACCCTACTGGGTGAGAAGGAGTATCACATTGTGGTTTTGATTTGCATTACCTGATGAGTAATGTTGCTAAGAATCTTTCCATTTGCTTATTGGATATATAAATAATTGAAAAACAACTTCTCAAATCCTTTGTCCACCTTTTAATTAGGTTGTCTTTTCATTTGAGTTGTGTTATTTATATATACTGAGTACAAGCCTATTATCAGATACATGGCTTGCAAACATTTTCTCCAATTTTTGGGGATTTTTCAGTTTCTTGATAGTGTCTTTTAACACAAAAAAACACTCAATTTTGAGGAAGTACACTGTATTTTCTTATTCTTTCCTTATGCTTTGGGTGTCTTAACTAGAAACCATTCTATAATTCAGAATCATGGAGATGAATACCTGTGTTTTAATTTTAGAGTCTTGAGTTTAGCTCTTATTTTAGGTTTTTGACTCATTTTTTTAGTTAATTTTGTATATGGGATGGTAAGGCTGACTTCATGTTTCTACATGTGAATAATGAGTTAAGTCAACTTCACTTGTTAAAAAGATTATTCTTTTCCCATTGCTTCAATTAGGCACTTTTGTCAAAAAAAAAAAATCAACTGACCATAAATGTAAAGCTTTTTTTTCTAAACCATGAATTCTATTCCAGTGATTTATGTCTATCCTATGCTAGTACCACAATGCTAGTTTTCCTTACTGTAAGTTTGTAGTTAAATTTTAAAACTGGGAAATGTTGAATTCTCCAACTGCTTCTTTCAAGGTTGTTCTTGTTACTCTGGATGCCTTGCATTTCCATATGAATTTTAGGCTCAACTTGTCAATTTCTGCAAAGAAATAAGCTGAGATTTGGGTGGGTAATATGCTGAGTATGTACACTTTAGAGAGTACTGCCATTTAACTTTAAGTCTTCAGATCTTTGATCATGGGATGTTTCTCCATTTCTTTCGTAATTTCTTCTAATGATGTTTTATAGATTTCAGAGTGTAAGTCTTGTACTTATTTTTTTAGATTTATTCCTATTTTATTCTTTTTGACTCTATTGTAAATGAAAATGTTTTCTTAATTTCATTTTCACACTGTTGTCAGTATTTGAAGATACAACTGATATTTTGAAATTGAACTTGTATCCCACGACCTTGCTGAATTTATTAGTTCTAATAGTCTTTAGTGGATTCTTTAGGATTTTCTTTTTATAAGATCAAGTTATCTTTAATAGAGTTTTATTCCTTTTCCAGTCTAGAGGTCTTTCATTTCTTTACTTATTTGCCATCTATAATTTCCAGTACAAATGTTGAAGAGAATGGGTGAGAGGACACCCATGTCTTGATCCTAATATAGGAGAAAAGCATTCCCCTTTTTCATAACTAAATATAATGTGTGTATTTGTGTGTGTGTGCATGTGCTTGTGCTTTGCAGATGCCTTTCATGAGGTTGAGGAAGTTTCTTCCTGCTCCTTATTTACTGAATATTTTTTCTTCTTTTTTCAAGTCAAATGATGTTGAGTTCAGTCAAACGTTTCCTCTGAGCAGCCTACTGAGATGACTGTGTGGTTTTTGTTCTTCTGCTATTATGTGGTAAAGTACAATGATTATTTTATGTATACTGAACCAATTTTGCATTCCTGCACTAGGTCCCACTTAGCTGAAGTGTATAATTATTTTACAAGTCACTGGATTTGGTTTGTTAGTATTTTGTTGAAGATTTTATGTTTATATTTACAAGGGACAATGATCTATAGTTTTCTTGTGATGGCTTTGCTGGTTTAGGTTTGTTAATTCTTCCTTAAATGTTTGGGAGAATTCACCAGAGAAGTCATTTGGGTCTGACTTTTCAATGTGGACAGTTTCTGGGTGAAATTCAATCTCTTTATTTGCTACAGCTATATTCAGATTTTTATATTTATTCTTTGGATTTAGATTTGGTTATTTCATGCCCTTCTAGATATTCATCCAGTTCATCTAGGTTATCTATTTGTTGACATTCAATGATTTGTACTATTTTCTAATAATCCCTTTTGTTTCTGGAAGATCTGTGGTGATGTCTCTCCTCTTCATTGCATTTAGTTTGCTCTTTTCTTTCTAGTTGCTCAAGGTGGAAGGCTGGATTATTGATCTGAGATTTTTTTTTTTAACACAGGCTTTTGCAGTTAGAAATTTTCCTTTAAGCAGTGTTTAAATGCAACTCATAGTTTTGTATTTTATATTTTTGTTTCCATTCATCTAAAAGTATCATCTAATTTCTCCTGTGATTTCTTCTTTGGCCAATTAGTTATTTATGAATATATAGTTTAATTTATATTATATGCAATTTCCCAAATCTTTGTGTGTAACTGAGTTCTAATTTCATGCCATTGTGTTTGGACATTGTATTATTTCTAGCTTTTAAAATTTACTGAGGTTGGTTTATTTTTGTGGCCCACTGTTATGGTTTGAATATGAGGTGTCCCTAGTATGTTTGAGACAAGGCAAGAATAGTCAAATGAAATGAATGGATTATGGGAGTCCTTAACCTCATCTTAATTAGGATTAATTCACTGATCTGGATTAACTGGGTGGTAAGTGTTGGCGAATAGGGTGCAGTTGAAGGTGGTAGATCAGTGGGGAGTTACTTTGGGATTTATATTTAGTTCCTGGTAAGCAGAACCCTACTTCCTATGCCATGTCCTAAACTGCTTTCCTCTGCCATGCCCTTCTGCCATGATGTTCTGCTTCATCTTGGGCCCAGAGCTATGGAGTCAGCCAACCATGAACTGAATTTCTGAAAACTGTGAACCCCACATAAACTTTCCTGCCTCTAATTATTCTTGTTTTTTTGGTCACAGCAAGGAAAAAGATAACTAAAACACCTAGCATAAAACTACCATGAATAATAATCCATGTGGATTTGAAAATATTATATATGTTCCTGTTGTTGGGTGATATGTTCTACAGATAGATGTCTGTTAGGTTTATAGTGTTTATACCTCCTACTTCCTTGCTGATCTTCTGCTTAGTTTTATTCATTATTGAAAGCAAAGTCTCCAGGTATACTGTTTAATTGTCTTATTTCTTCCTTCAAATCTCTCAATTATCACTTCAGGTATTTGGGGAGATCTTTTATTAGGTAGACTGGCTTTTTATCATAATAAAATCAATAATGCCTCTGGTAATGTTTTTTGACTTAAACGTGTACTTCTTTGATCTCAGTACAGCTTCCTTAATATAGAGACCTTCATTTCTAGTTTGGTTTTAGTTAGGATGGTATATTTTTCCATGCACATATTTTTTCATCCTTTAATTTCAATCAGTTTGTATCTTTGACTTAAAAGTATATACTTTGTGAAAAGTACATAGTTGGATCATGAATTTTTACCTCATGCCAATAACTGTATTTTCACTCATATACTTAATATACCCATAGTTGATTGATTAATTAATTACTGATAAAGTAGGATTTACATCTGCCATGTTCCTATTTGCTTTTTATATATATTATGTCTTTTTTGTTCCTCAATTCCTGTTACTGACTTTTTTTGTATGTATACTAAACATTTCCTAATGTTCTAATTAGAATTCTGTTGCTTCTTTAACTATATTCTTTTATTTTCTTATTAGATACCTTGATTACAATTAACTTCTTAAATTTATAACGATGTTGTATCTATCAGTGCCAAATGTTTGTAAAACTTACTCTACAGCTGTCCCTTTCCCATCCTTTGTGCTATTATTAATCTAATACTAACTATATCTTTATATATTGTAAGTCAATCAACAGTTTTGTAATTTATTGCTTTCTGAAAATTTCTCTTAAATTAGAAATATTAAAACATATATATCTGTCTAGTTACTTTTACTGATACCCTATTCTTCATATGGATTCAGTTATTGTCTTATGATCAGTCCTAGTAAATCCAAGGAGACAATATTGAAAAAGCATTCATTAACCACCACTATAAGCTAGGTGCTGCCATTTTTAAATTACTTTATTAGTATCAACTGAACTATTATTTACTTAGAACCAAATGTTTTCAAATTTTGAATTTAAGCTCAATTTCCTTTCTTATTCAAAGTGACTGAGACTAGGGATCAGAAGATCTAGATTCTGGTCTTGATGTTGCCATTCAGTGTGTAACCTAGGACAAGGTAATTAGCTGTGAAGTTTAGTTTTTCTATCTGTAAAAATATAAGTTAGACTATTTTTCTGTATTCCTTTTCAGTTTTGAAATTCTGTAATTTTATACTCATTCCCTCTCTTAAAGAAAGAAAGAAAGAAAGAAAGAAAGAAAGAAAGAAAGAAAGACCAGTCCCTCCTTTGTTTCCATTACCACAGCTGGAATCCTCTGAAAGATCTACATTACTTTGAAGGGAGATCAGTAGAGGAAAGGGACCCAAGGGGAGGGAGGAAGAGAGGGGAAGGACAAATACTGAGGAATGATATTGGCCAAATTATATTGTTATATTGTGTGCATGCATTAATATGTAACAATGAATTCCACCATTATGTATATTAAAATGCACCAAAAAATATGGGGAAAAAATCTGCATTACTTTATGTGAGAGTGGACAGTGAAGTCAATCAATTCTTCTGATAGATTTGAGAACAGATTTCATTCCATTTCATTTAATGATGTAGTTACCCATTAGCCAGAATTTTTTTTTTTTTTTTTTTTTTTTTTTTTGTGGTGCTGGGGATCGAACCCAGGGCCTTGTGCTTGCAAGGCAAGCACTCTACCGACTGAGCTATCTCCCCAGCTCCCAGAATAATTTTTTTTATAAAGAATTAAATTAAATACATATTGAACAAATGCAGAGTAAATTAACTAAGGATATTTTAATCTGTAGATACAATAAACAACCTCAACTATTCAGAGGGTTGTCACATAAGGGATGAAAAACTTATTTAGTACTCCTACGAAGGGCACAACTTGAACCAAGGGATAAAGAAAAGCAACCAATAGGCTGCAGGAAGTTGTACAAAGTGTATCATTTTGTAATAGCATCTTTCCACACATAATACATTCCACACTATCATTCTTTGGAAAGGTGATACTAGAATTTAAAATTTCACATGAACATCTTAAGTTGTATTTTCACACAAGCCCTTTACTGCCAGCAATGGATGCACTCACATTTTGTGATAAATCTAAAATTAACAAACTGACATACTAAGGAAATGATCTAATTATTCCTCAGCTATATTTCTGCATTCTACATTAAGACTCGGGAGGTGGGGAAAAAATACAGCATATTCACCAGAGTGTAATTTACAATCTCAGCAATTCAGATAGTGCCCCTAAGGGCAATCATCCTCAAACTCCAAATGGATCATCATGACTATCAATCAATGGTACAGAGTATGGTATATGCTGCAGTAGGGGTGACAAATGATAACCAATGTTCTACAAGAAGCAGGGGAGCTTATTTTATGAGTCACTACAGAAATAAACTAACCACATAATATTGATGGCTCCAATCGAATTATATTACAAAATGAGAATTGTTTAAGGACAAAATATATACCATATATTTTATACATGTATTTCACATACTTAGTAAGGAATGTTGAGTTATTTAAACTCCAATAAACAAAAATAAAAAATTTTCATTTCCATAATGGTCAGTATACACAATTCTGAATGGATCTTCAACTCACAATTAACCAATTTTTAAGGAAAGCCATGTAATTGGGCCATCGGGCTAACTGCTATTTATTGGAGATTGGTGGAGCGGGGGCAGGTTCTGATAAGGGAATAAACCTATTAAAGGAAACATCTAGGTTGACAACTGGCTTTATGGAAAGAGTGCTTTTTGTGATGGAGTTGGACTTGCCATCCTTGCTATAATGTACCTTTCACTGCCACTTCTACACAAGTCCAACAAAGGTTGCAAAAATCACTGTTATTGAGGTACCAGGGCCAATGCTTGTCTCCTTGTTGCATCTTTAAGTGCTACTATTGTTGGCTGTGTGGTTTTTTTCAAGTATAATCAAGTATTAAGTACTTTAGGTGTTTACTTGCTTATGGTATTATGTGTGGTAGGGAGTATGCACATACACAATTATAAATTTTTAGGAACAGAAATTATCTTATACTTAATGTATTCTTTGTTCAACTTAACTTAGCAGTAGTTACTTTAGTAAGTGTTTATGAAATTGAATCGTATTTCAGTTCCTAAAAAACGATTGAGAATCATGACAGCTAACCAATTTAAAATCTGATGATTTATGGCTTGCCACACAGTCCTAATTCCTACCTATCTACGGGAAGCAGTCACAGGAAGATATTTAGGAGACAATTTAAAATACTGAAGAAAACAGTAGTGGCAATAAAATATTTTTTCTAATCGTATTTTGTGGCAAAGAAAAAAATGGAAAAAACATGAGCTACTATTATTTAAAATAATAATTATTAAACAACAAGGCATCAGTGTGAATGGATTGGCTAATTTTGGATTCATCCAAACCAAATATTTTAAAAACTAACACATGGAGAAGCTCCTCCTCATATCCCTCACAAAAACAAAAACAGAAAATAAAACTTAGAAAATGTTCTTACTCATTATTATTCAAATTTATTTTCATTTACACAGTAAGTACATGAATAGTCTCTCTAAAATTCCAATAAAACAAACATTTACCATAATAGCTAAATGAAAAGGACTGACAATTCTAAATGTTGGTTTGGCTACAGATCAACTGCCAACAATATAGTGCTGAGGGGAGTATAAACTGGTATAATTTCTTCGGGAAATTACCTAGAGATGGGCAGTGGAGATTTTGGAGGAATAAGAAGAAATACTTTTGGTGTTTGAGGGAATCTGAAAAGGAACTCAAGTGATTTTTAGGTGTTCTGGAAAAAGTAGAGATAATAAAATAAAAGCCAGCTCTCATTCAAATAAACATATTTCCTATGATCCCTGCATTCCACTATCAGCTGTATGCCCAAAAGAAATGCATGCACATGTATAACCAAAGTCAATTGCGATAATGTTCTTGAAGCATTATTTGTGACAGCCCCAAACCGAAAATAACCCAAATTTTTATCAACAATAGAATGACTAAAGAAATTAGGACATATTCATTTAATGGAATATTAAAAGCAGCAAATACTATGCTATAGGTAGTAACATGTGTGAATCCCATACATGCAATGCTGACCAAAAAAGGTACACACACAAAATAATATTCTGTAATTTTATTTACATAAAATTAAAAACAAAACTAATCTTTAGTTTGAAGTGGAAGAAGGAAAGTTTTCTGCATCAAGAGTTTTCTGTAATGTATATGTACATTTGAAATTTCATGCTTTTTCCTTTTTTCAATTGCTAGGGCTTTTAAAAACTGAATAGAGTAATAAATTAACAAGAAAAAATGTTAAAAGGACAAAAGGGAATATGGATCAATTGTAAACCTTTCTGAGATCAGTCCCTGTTATAATTTCTTATATGCCTCCTGTTATGTGTTTTTATGTGTCTACATGCCTTTTATTTTCAAAATGTGATTTGAAAAAAAATCACAGAAATGCAGAATTTTAGGAATCTGAATATTGAGTTTTTATGTGATGGTAAAAAGATATACAACAGTGTTTTGAACATACAATCATTATAGTTTATCAATGAAAAGGGAATGAAAAGAATTGAAAAGAACTCAACTTCCATTTCTCTAACATCTGTACCATTTTTCATAAAAAAATCATATTTATATTTTTATTTTACTAGGGGCACTCTTGTGCTGAGCTATATCTTCAGACCTTTTTATTTTTGTCTTGCTAAGTTGCTTGGACCTTGCTAAATTGCTGAGGCTGGCCCTGAACTTGCAATCCTCCTGTCTCAGTCTCCTGAGCTGCTAATATTACAGGCCTGGGCCACCACACCCAGCTAAAAGCACCTTACCTTATATATAGTTCATGTAAGAACGCAAAAACTCATGGGAAATATCATTTTTGTAAGATTTCTTCTTTTCATTTACAATTTATTATAAAAAGCTTATAATCAACTTATTTTATAGAATTTTCAGCTCTTTATAGATAATTTTTAGTTGAATGCATGTATTCAGTATTGCTTTCAAGTTATTTTTTATTTCTTCCACACATTATGTTGAACTACATTTCTTGTAAGTTGATAATTTCCATAAGACTCCAGGGTACAGGAGTTGATGAACAATAGAGTCACTTAAAAAGAGAGTTAGGAAATATTTAAAGTATAGGAGTTAACAGAATATCAATGCTTTTGTTGATCAATCCAAAAATCTATCAAAATTTCAGGACCATAGTTCATTTAAGATGTTTCTTTAGAGTCTGATGATTCTTTCCTAAGTCTTGAAAAATATTTTATTAAAATGCTATTAAACACATAATCTTATCATACTAGCTTGAATTACATGAAAACATTTCACTGTTAACAATTTAAATGAAATAATTTATCAATCAAGCACTTAATTAGCTAATTTTTATTTTCTTTGAAATATTTAACAATGAACAAATTAAAAGATATTGTCCCAGTCATTCCATAAGAATACTAATATTATTTTGTTCCCAGTATAAAATTAAATTCTAATTTATACTCTTTGGAACTTTGTTCCCCTTTGGACACCTTAAAATTTATACCCAAATTGTATGTCTAATTTTCTTATTATCTAGAACAAGAATTAGCATAACATTTTATACAGAGATAGTATTTGAACATATGTGAAATTAATATTTTTTGGATCAGCATATCTGAATCTTTATTATAAAGTTATTTTTAAAAATATGTACTTATTTAAAAACAACAACACAATAAAGGGCTGGGGAGGTAAAGCGGTAGAGTGCTTGCCTAGCATGTATGAGACCCTGGGCTCAATCCCCAATATCAGTACCAAAAAAAAAAAAAAAAAAAAAGCAGATTATTATATCTTTTCATAGGTTTTAATGTCGAAGGAAAGTTAATAAATAAAACTACAATTTTGAAGTATTTGATCTTCCCATGAAACACCACAGGAAGTGCCATGGCACAGGCAAAACAAACTAATGGAAAAGAGAAGACTGGTTTAATATTTAAATTCTAGTTTTTCAAGGTTTTTAAGAGTGAGAAAGTTAGCAAACGGTTATTTTATTTGCCAGGCAAAACTACTGTGGTGAGAAGAAATAAATTTGGGCTGTGAAATCTACAACTGAGAGTTTGGATTAGAATTTGGGGGCACAAAATTTTTATCACAAAGTTGTGAGTTACTGTCTTTTAGAGCCCCAATAATCTCACCCTTAAGGATTATAGCTTGGTATGAAGGTATCAGGTTTTTAAAATGCATATTTTTACAAATTATAACTTACTTAAAAATTAAAACTGACCACTTTTAAAAGTTATTTTATCTGATTTTTCATTATTAGTGGAAGTTTTCCTTCTCTCAATTAAAGCAAACATAGCTTTCATGGAGAGGACCAATATCATCAGGCAAAAGCAAATCTGAGAAAGGAATCATTTAAGATTTGTTTTAGGTAGTATATTGAAGCACCTTTACTTTTCCTTGCTCTGCTTTTTTCATTTCTGCTTGACAGAAAGGTTGAATATTTTGATATCTAAACTCTGGAATATAAAAGAGCTTATTATTACCAATGAATATTTTGGGGACAATTCTCAATCAAGTGTCCAACCAAAGAGACTATTCTACATAAAAACTTATCACATATCAACAAAAATGATACAGGTCCCAAGGTAGGGAAATTCAGTGACTTGTGAAATGGTCTGAAATTCTGAAGTAAAGATCTGAGTCAGAAAACATACCTTCTTTTTATAATTATTCATCCAGCAGTCTTTGAATGGTTTTATTCTATATATGCAGTCACGTATTTATATAAGGTGGGAACTGATTATATTGCAGACATTGGTAAATAATAACCACTTTGTATTCCAAAGTTTAGATGTCAATAAATAAACTAAAATGACACTAGAAAAATGTTATATTCTGTAACTTCAATCTCAAAAAACCAAAGGCCAAATGTTTTCTCTGATATGCGGATGCTAATTCACAATAAGGGAGGAAGCAAGGGAAGAAAAAAGTTACTTTGGATTCGGCAGTGAAGGGAAGGGAGGGAAGTAGCGGTAGGAAGGGTGGTAGAATGAATCTGATATGATTACCCTATTTGCATATATGACTATACGACTAGTTTAATTCTACATCATGTATAACCAAAGAATGAGAAAATTATACTCCATTTGTGTATAATGCATCAAAATCATTCTACTGTTATGTATAACTAATTAGAACAAATAAAAAAGAACAAAAACAAAACCTACTTTGTGATCATTCTGCATTTTTATTCTATAAAAACCCCATTTGGATGATGTCCCAGGGAATGGTAGAGTATGAACCTCCAAATATCTACTGTTACCATAATGGCAGTGAGAACACAGGTAAAATGGTCAAAAATCAACTTTTCAGAACTGTGGAAATTAATCAAAGGCTTGCAACAACAGCTGAATCTTTGTATGAATGGTGAGCATTGTACCATTTTAATTTGCTACATTTCCTTTTCCCTCTACCTAGCTTCCTGGTAACCTTGAAAACTAATAGTCTCAAAATCAGAGTAGCAGTGAAAATCAGCAGATCACCAGCCACTGGAGTAGACAGAATGGTTTGGAGCTCCATAAATTTCCTTTCCAAGAACTGTCATTATCTGACCTATCCCAGAGTTCTTTGGAAATTCCCAGTAGCAGGGTTTGTCTATCCAACTGGATTCAGAACTCCCTTATTGCAAACAGCTGTACCCTTGTGAGTCTGTCTAAAATAATCCTGGCAGTTCATTAACATCATAGTTGCCTGAGGTGATACCAACAAATGGGAAAATAAGTGGCTGACCAAAAACCTTGAAAAGGAAAAGCTGGGAAGTAAGATGTCCATAGGCAGCTTTGAACATGTCCAACATGTTCAAGGCAAGGTACAGTTTCATTTTGGCATCACAGGGCTACTTGTGCTATTCGGGTGCTATATCAGAAATTATGAACACTTCTCCCACCCTGCCATTCTCAGTACCAATAATCTCATTCACACCTATGGCTTTGTTATCCTTAGTATTCTGATAATTTCTACATCTCTGGCTTAAATAATGTATTTTTCAAGAAATCTAAACTCTATTTGTGCAGCAATTAAGACCATATTACATGATTAGGGAATCTTTCACTTAGCTTTGAATCCTGGTTTTTGCCTTTCAGAAGCTCTATTACTTGATTAACCTAGTAACTGAACATTCCTCTAATTCTTAGTTTTATAAAGTGAAAACATTCGAGCTAGTTCTTAGGATACTATGATATTTAAATGTAAAGGCCCTGACTGTATCTGGTACATGGTAAGAACTCAAATGGTATCTATTATTTTTATTATCTTTTAAATTATATCCCCAAATACCTCAAAATCAAATGAAGTTCTTATATTCCCTTCAAATCTCAAACATGCTGTTACTTCCATTATCTTAATTATAGAACTCAATTTTTACCAAATATTTGTTGCCTCTTCCTAAAGTAAGATTTTCCTTAGCCCACCGATGGCAGGTTTGTGGTAAATGCAGTGAATGGAGGTCAGAATATTGTTCACCATGACACCAGCAACACCTACACAGAGGCCAAATATCAAATGAAGGTTATACGGGCTTAGCCACACTAATTTTTGGAGGACATGCAATATGAATGATAAGCCTTTGAGATTTAGGCTGTCTGTTGCCATAAAAATAATCTTGCAGCCAGGCAGGGTGGTGCATACCTGTAAGCCAAGTGGCTTAGAAGGCTGAGGCAGGAGGATCCAAAGTTCAAAGCCAGCCTCAGCAAATTAGCAAGGCCCTGAACAACATCAAGACCCTGTCTCAAAATACAAAGTAAAAAGGGCTGGGATAATGGTCAGTGCTTAAGTGCCCCTGGCTTTAATCCTGGTATCAGACCAAAACAAAACAAAAACCCATAACAACAACAAGATTATCTTGCTTCTCATGACTGATAAGATTTATCTTAGTGAATGGTCTTGTTATCTACCTGAACTTTCAAAGAAAATACCTGGCGAAATTTTTATTGTCTCAAGCTTTGTTCTATGAATTGTTTATTAATTATAGCTCTGTAATATTTCTCAAATTGTACATTATTAACAAGACCATAACTCAGGTTTTGAAAACTTACTATGATACTTTCTTTCCCCAGCTTTGTGCTCTTTAAACATTTCAATCTGCCTGGGAAAGACTCCACAACCGCCCCCCGCAATAGCTCTTTTTTTTTTTTTTCTTTTGGTACCAGAGATTGAACTCATGGGTGCTTAACCACTTAACCATTGAGCCACATCCCCAGTCCTTTATTGTATTTTATTTAGAGACAGGGTCTCACTGAGTTGGGCCTTGCTAAATTGCTCAGAGTGGCTTTGAACTCCCAATCCTCCTGCCTCGGCTTCCTGAGTTGCTGAAATTACAGGCATGTACCACCTCACCTGGTGACATAAATAATCTTAAACAGCCAACTATAACAAAATTAATTTGATCCCAAGAGGTAGAATAGAAATCATCCCACATAGTATAATATTCCCAAGAAAGTAAATACAAGAGGTGAAATATCTGTTGTTCTGAATTTCAAAAAATAAAAAAAAAATTTTTTTAGCTGTTGATGGACCTTTATTTATTTATATGTGGTGATGAGAATGGAACCCAGTGCCTCATACATGCTAGGCAAGCACTTTACCACTGCGTTACAACCCCAGCCCATTCTGAATTTTTAACATTAGTCTTATGCATGACACTTTTCTCTATTTGTAACTGTTTTTCAGTTTAATCCAGCATCAACCACATGTTGTGTCTCCACAGGCAAACTTTAACTTGGCATATTTTTGAGTTAAAATAAAGGAATGTCAACTGTCAAGTTTACTGTATTTCTACCTCTAATTGTCATTTATCTTTGTTTAGTTTCTTTTATACATTCTACATGGCTATTGGTACATGCTTTCAGATTTATAGTTTTGTATGCATCCTTCATAATTATCTTTCTAGTTTTCTGTCTACTGCTCACTATTTCTATTGATTTAAATCCGCATATTGATAGTTTCTTTAGTTTTTAAAACATTTGAGGGCTTCAATTGGATCCAGCAAACATTTACTGAACTCCTTAAGACTTATTTCACACTCATAGCTACAGCTACTCTAAGATACTATTTCCTTTTTTTTAGAGAGTAAACATACAGGGAGAAGTTAAAATTTTTTGGCTTAGGTCACCTGAATCAAATCTATCAACTAAATCCAGTGCTCTTTCCATTCACCTTTAGCTCTTTCCTGCTAATTACAACACAAGGATTTTCTCTGCTTCCTGAAATCTGTTTTTTTGTTTTGTTTTACTCTACCCAAAATCTTATCTTCTAGAACTTCTGGTCCCACTTAATCCTTTAAATCTTACTTCAGCAGATTCTTCCATTCCCAGATCCTACACCACTACAGCTACATGATGCCCAAGGTGCCCTCAAATTTTCAAGAAAATTCTGCCAACAGATTATCTTTTTGAAAGAAATGAGAGAAAGAAGTCTTGAAAGCACTGTGGTGTTTCAGCCTGGTGTACTTTCTCCTTAACAGAATATACAACATAGCAATCACATCAATGTATTGTAACTTGCTGCTTAATAGATGTGGTTTTTTTTTTTTCTTTTTAAATTATTTTTAGCTGTAGATGGATACAATATCTCTATTTTTTTATGTGGCGCCGAGTATGGAAACCAGTGCCTCACACATGCCAGGCAAGTGTTCTATCACTGAGCCACAACCCCAGCCCTTAGATGTGTTTTTCAATACAGAAGACAATCAACAACTTGAAACCAGTGACTGTGCCTGAAGCAAAAAGTGATAACAGAAAACACTCCAAGAGTTTCATAAAAGTAAATCAGTATCAGCCACACATATTATTTTTGTGTGGGAAAAAAAAAAAAAATCTTAACAGACTTAAATTGACCATGAAAAGCAAGTCAGGGAAATGAAATTGCTGCTAGAAACTGAGCACATGTAAAAATTAAAACCAGGACAAGATGCTTTTTTTTCATGCTTATATAAAACAAACATTTAGAATTCAAGCCAACCACTAATGATTTTTTAATAGCAGTTAAGATAGTAGCCCCTAATTTTGTCAGAAAATTTTAACTGTCTGTATAGATATAAAACTATGACTAAAAAAAAAAAAAAAAAAAAAAAAGCTTCCCAAGGCGGCAGTATCAGTAACAGGAATACAAACTTTCTATGATCTTGTTCAAGTGTTAGTCTTTCTGAAACTCATTTTCTTCAATTTGCAAAAATAAGGACAGGTATACACACCTACCTCAGAGGATGGCTGAAAGAATTAAAATTCACATGATATCTGTTATATAATAAGTACCCAAACTATTCCTTTTCCTCCTCATTATCATTTGTAATATCCTTAGTCTTTGTTTCTTCACCTATCATTAAAATACCTAGCATATAAGGTAGTTGTGAAAATTAAGCACATTGCCTAAAGGTACTTATGAAAATCCATCATTCCCATCCCCTTAAGACACTGGGGAAATGAGTCAGTGCAACCACAGAGAAAAGCCCTGTGTTGGGAAAACATATTAGCTTTTTAGGAACTGAGTATTTGCTTTTGGAAGGTGGGGTCTGGTGATGGGCAGATATGGGAAGAAAAAGAAGATAAATTTTATTATTTTATTATGTAGGGGGTGATTTAATTGTATCATTATGTCATAACTTCATAATGAATTGAAGGAAGGACTTATAATAATCATTAAGGTACAAGGATTAGTAAATTGTTTATCTGAAGGAAAACAAAAATAAACTTGGTGGCAACTTAAATATACACATGAGAAATCTGACCATTAATTAGTGAAACACTTCAGAAGCAACTTCAGAAAGTCTCATTATTTTACCATCTTAAAAATGAATCAATATTTTGAATTAGAGTTCAAAACATGAATTAGCAGAAACCAATTACTGTAAAGTTTAATTCTGTGTTAAATGTTGCACTTTTATGGAAGAAGTAGATGTGTACTAGCCATAAGGAAATAAACACTTCAGTTTCCTTACCTGTTGTGTTCCATCTGCACTTACAATAGGGGCAGATAGAAGAGAAATATCACTACTTAAAATCTGAGTTGTATCCAGTAGTGGTGGATGTTCTGCCATTATCAATAAGACATTAATATGCTGGATAGCCCTCCAACTCTGAAAAACAAAAAATATACAGTCATCTTAAAATACAATACATTCAAGATATGTCTCATTCTTTAGTATAAAGGGATATTATTATTATTTTTTGTACTGGGGTTGAACTCAGGGTCACTTAACCACTGAGCCTCATCCTCAACCCTTTTTTATATTTTATTTAGAGACAGGGTCTCTCTGAGTTGCTTAGTGCCTCACTAAATTGCTAAGGTTGGCTTCGAACTCACAATCCTCCTGCTTCAGCCGCCCTAACTGCTGGGATTATAGACATATGCCACTGTACCCAGAAAGGTTTTATTACTCTTGATGTCTACTTTATAATAAATCTAATCATTTCAGTGATGAAAGTACATACATTTAGAAATCTTTATAGACACAATATGACTCATATAAAAAGAAAACATGTGTCACAGGCAATATTAGTCTACTATATATAACGCCCACCAATAAAACAATAGTAAATTACATTTCAAGATGAGCAAATTGAAAACTGGGCACAATCATAAATAATAAACAATTCCATTGAATATATTCTGAAAGGCAAAAATAAACATTTTGGGGTGTCTATAGTATTCTATCATTCAGTGATAAGGGTCACCATATTTCATTTTTATGAGAATGAATTCATGTTATTAAATCTTCAACTTTTGCAGAAACTTTTACACAAATTGATTTAACTTGAAAATAATTTTCCATTTAGATATATAAAAACTGCTCTAAGACTTTTAAAAAATTAAATACTGGTATCTATTTGAAGATTTCATACTTAAAACCACTGTATGGAACATTTTATATTTCTTAACTGTCTCATAAAAATACATGTCACTTAACCATAGTGTTTATTTATGCATACCTGTGTGTATATATGTCTCTGTGTGTATTATGAGCAAATTAACTTCTGGCATAATCTGCATTGCTAAATTACTTCAAGTCCAGTAAAAATGCTGTATTTTAAATTTTGTCAAATTTCTTTGTGAAATATTTGAAGAATTGTGAGATAGGAAAGAGTCAACGTATTACTTTCCCTCTTGCATGTCACATAATGTGGTGTAAGAAGAAACACCCAGGAAGTTAACATATTTTTGTAAGTAATTCAGCTTTCCTTTTTTTTTTTTCCCATTTCTTTTTTTGGGGGGGGGCAGTTCTGGGGATTGAATTCAGGGGCACTTGACCACTGAGCTACATCCCCAGCCCTATTTTGTATTTTACTTAAGAGACAGGGTTTGAGTTGCTCAACACCTCGCTTTTTGCTGAGCCTGGCTTTGAACTTGCGATCCTCCTGCCTCAGTCTCCTGAGTGGCTATGCCTGGCTCCGTTTCTTTTATTGGTACATTATAGATGTACATAATAGTAGAATTCATTGTTACATATTTGTACATGCACACAATAATATATTTTGGCCAATATCATTCATAATTCCATGTTCTTTGTCTTTTTTTTTTTTTTTTTTTTTTTGGCAAGTGTGTTGCTGGGGAATATATATTTTTTTTCCTAATTAAGAGTGTCTCACTACGTTATCCAGTCTGGCCTCAGACTCCTAGCCTCATGTAATCCTACTTCAGTCTTCTAAATAGCTGGACTACAGGCATGTGCCACCATATCTTGCTCATTGTTCTAATACTTATTAAAAATTTTAAAAATCCATTTTTAAATTTTATCATTGTATTATATTTGTAATATTCCATATGTTTAACTAAGACTGCAGGCCATTATTGTTATTTATATTTTACAATGTAATATTGAGAACAGAACCATAGTTGGGTTTTAAGAGCTGGACTACAAGTTTTACACACAGAAATATAGATTTCTTCTGATTCTTCAAGTTAATTCTAAGAACAGTAAGTGCTATGAAAGCCTGAATATGAAGCCACATGCTATGCTAATTTAATATTACCATTCTACTTAGGGTATTATCCTTAATTTTATTCTTTTAAAAACTACAAGACACCAAAGTTTCATTTATAAACTTTTTGTTGTTGTTGACCATTACACTCCATGTAAAGTAGTTGGTTTTATTTAAGCTTAAAAATTGGAAACTTCAGCCCTGCAACTTATGTGCAGCATTTAATAACCTAGAAATTCCTTTCATTCTTTGTGTAGAGAACAGTATCAGCCTCTTCTTTCAATCCATTTCTTCTAATTTTGTTAGTACTCACTTTCTACATTTTCATTTTATCTTGTAACCATGGGCAGTCTTTTGGTTTTAGTTATGCATGTTTTATTCTTTATAATGTACTATTTAATATACGGGGAAAAAAGTATAGGAATGATTTAATAGTGTTTTGTGAATATCCATGGGATAAATACCCCACCCAAACTAAAAGTGAAGTTAAAAGTAAAATACTTTATGCTCTAACTCATAATGTAGAACATATACTGGTTTAAAAGATGATCTAAAATTTATGAATTTTTAACAACTTTGTATACAATTAAAGATGGCTCTAGCATATCTATATATCAACAATAAACTATAGTGTAGTAAAAAAACTAATATTTGGGAATCTGGGTGAAGAAAACCTGGATATCTTTGTACTATATTCTTGCAAATTTTCTCTAAGTTTGAAATTTTAGTGCTAAATTAAACATTATTTTAAAAATAACTATGCCAGATAGATTACAGATCTTAATGTAAAGGGTAAAAACATACTTATAAAAGATAACACAGAATATCTTTTTAACCATGGGACAGAAAAAGATTTCTTATGGGATATGTGTTTCTTAAGTTGCAAAGAAAAAGATAATATATTTGAACTACATGTAAGTATCTTTAAGAGAATGAAATGTAAACCAGACTGAGAGATGATAATGACAAACACATTTAATTAACAAAGAACACATTTATAGGCTTTCTACAAATTGATTAAAAAGAAAATAGAAAAATAACAACAGATTTGAATATGCTCTTCATAAAAGTAGAAATTCCAGTGGCCAATAAACATGAAAGTATTGTCATTAATTAGTAGGAAAACACTAATTAAAAATCATAATGTCATTATGCATCTAATATTAAAATGATAAAAATGAAAAAGACCAACAATATCAAATGGCAGTAAAGGTATGGGATAACTGCAAACCTACCAAGGGTTAGAAATGAAAACTCAAGAAATCACTTTGGAAAATTTTATATTATCTACTGAAGGTGAACAAATGCATACTCTGTG
Organism: Sciurus carolinensis; assembly: GCF_902686445.1. NCBI lineage: Eukaryota > Metazoa > Chordata > Mammalia > Rodentia > Sciuridae > Sciurus > Sciurus carolinensis. The sequence continues at coordinate 39,661,538 of NC_062217.1, forward strand.
AACCAGATATGATTCAGCTATTTTTTTATTACTCTATTTTTCATTACTTGTTGGTATTAATCTCTCACTGTGCCTAGTTTATAATTTAAGCTTTATCACAGGTAAGTATATATAGGAATAAACATAGTGTATACAGGGTAAATCTTTTTTTTTTTTTTTTTTTTTTTTGTGGTGCTGGGTATTGAACCCAGGGCCTTGTGCTTGCAAGGCAAGCACTTTACCAACTGAGTTACATCTCCAGCTGATTCGGCTATTAGACTCCTAGTGTATACTAAAAAAAAATGCATGCACATGTGGACCAAATGACAAGCATAATAAGGTACACATGAGCATGATTTGTTAATAGCATAAAAGCATATGCAACCTAAATGTCCCTTAAAAATCAACTGTGGCTGATTTATTCCATGGACTACATACAACAATAAAAATTAACAAACTGGTGACACAGGGAATAACATGGATACATTTCACAAATAAAATGCAAGTGAAAAATATGCACAGAATAATATATACTACACAACTTTAAGGCTCAAAAAACAAGATCAGGACAGTGGTTGTCTTTGGGAAGGAAGAAAGAATGAGGACAGGAGAGAGGCATGATGGCAGTTTCTGTGGTGATGGTACTATTCTGTCTTGATCTGGAGACTGTTATATGGTCATTACCACTGAATTATTAACTGAGCTGTATACTGATTACATATGTACTTCTCTGTGTATATTATTCTTCAACAAAAGAATGTTTAAAAAAGTTAAAATGGCCATGTGATAATCTCAATTGATGTTGAAAAAGTATTTGGCAAATTCGACACCCTTTCATGGAAAAAAACAAACTAGGAATAGAAAGACTCTATCTCAAAATAAAGGTGCTATATGAAAAACCCACAGGGAAGATCACACTCAATGATAAAAGCTTTTCCTCTAAGATCAGGAACAGGCAAGGATGCTCACTTTTGCAACTTTTTCAACATAGTGATGGAAGTTCTAGCCAAAGCTGTTAGGCAAGAAAAAAGAAATAAAAGTTGTTTTAAATGTAAAGTAAAATGATCTGTTTACAGATATTATATGTAGAAACCCTAAAGATTAGAATTAACAAATAAATTCAGTAAAGTTGCATGTTATAGAATCAATATACAAAAATCAGTTGTGTTGCTACATATAGCAATGAACAAACTGAAAAAGAAATCAAGATTCCACTTATAGCACCAAAAGAATAAAATACTTAGGATAAACTTAACCAAGAAGGGGAAAGGTACACTAAAACTACAAGACACTGCTGAAAGAAACTGAAGATACAAATAAGTAGAAAGATATCCAATGTTCACATACTGAAAAACTTCACACTGTGAAAATGTTCACACTACTCACAATGATCTATAGATTCAATGTAATTCTTACAAAATCCCAACAAAACTCTTTTTGCAGGAACAGAAAAATATTCATCCTAAAATTCATATGACCACAAGGGACCTTAAATATCCAAAACAATTTTGAAAAACGAGATGGAAGATACACTTGCTGATTTCTAAACATATCATAAAGCCACAGTAATCAAAATTGGGTGGTACTGGCATAAAATAAGACACATAGACCAATGAAATAGGGAGCTCAGAAATAAACTCCCACATATAAAGTCAAATGATCTCCAACAAGAGTACAATGACCATTCATGAGGGCAAGGACAGTAACTTCAACAAACAGTGTCTTGAAAACTGGATTTCCACAAGCAAAAGAATGAAGTTGGACTCTTAACTTATACCACATACAAAAATCACTGAAAATGGCTTAAAGATCTAAAATGGTACAAACCAAGACTAAAACTCCTTAAGGAGAAAACAGTGGAAAACCTGCATAACACTGAACTTGGCAATGACTTCTTAGAAATGACAGCAAAAACATACACAACAAAAGCAAAAAATAAACAGGACTTCGTCAAACTTAAAAATTTTGCACATCAGAGGACAAAACTGACAAGAGTGAAAAGGCAACCTTCAGAATGGGAGATAACATTTGCAAACTGTCTTAAACAGGTTGCTGTATCAAAACACCACACAATGGATGGCTTAAAATACATCTCTCTCAGTTGAGGCTGAGAAGTCTAAGATCAAGGTTCTGGCAGACAGGGGTCTCTGTAAGGGTCCTCTTCCTGGTTTCAGATGGCTCTCTTCTTACTGTATTCTCACATGAGAGACAGAAGTACCTCTGGTGTTTCTTCCTCTTCTTATAACAACATTTACTACATCATGGGGGCTTCACCTTCATGACTTCATCTTAATTATCTCCCAAAGAACTCAACTGTAATACCATCACATTTGGGGATGTGAATTTTGGGGACACACACATATTCACACTACTAAACACCAATACAATCCAGCAATATTTTGCCCCTTTATAACAATGATCATCTTTTCTCCACTATCCAAAAACATATTTCTCATTTCCACCTGAAATGTCATTAGAACATCCTTTATCACCCATGTTTCTACTAAAATTTCATTCAGTATTATCTTGGTGTCCTCTAAGAAGATGGAGGCTTTATCTCTAGCTCTCCTCTTTTCTTTGTGAGTCCCTTATCAGAATTGTCTTTAACAGTTCTTCCTTACAATCTCAGCTTTTTCTACCATGTACCTGAACACATTTCCAGCCTTTACTCAGTACTCATTTCCAAAATTGCTTCCACATTTTTAATGTATCTGTTACAGCAATACTCTAGCTCCCTGGTACCAACTACCATCTTACTCTGGGCCTACTATAACAAAATACCAGTGTCTGGGTGCCTTAAAAAACAGGCACTAGCTGGACATGGTGCCATATGTCTGTAAAGCCAGTAGTTCTAGAGGCAGAGGCAGGAGGACTGCAAGTTCAAAGCCAGCCTCAACAACTTAGTGAGGCCCTAAGCAACTTAGCAAGACTCTGTCTCAAAATAAAAAATTAAAAGGGCTAGGATGTGGCTCAGTGGTTAAGTGCTCCTGAGCTCAATCCATTATATCAAAATAACAACAACAAATGAACAACAAAAACAACAGACACTATTTCTAACAGGTCTGGAGGTTGAGAAATCCAAGATCAGGGTGACAGCATGGTTGGATTTTGGGGAATCTTTTTCTGGCTCTCTCTGAATTCTCACATGGTAGAAAGGAATGGTCTCTTCCTCTTCTTATTAGGACACTAATCCCCTCATGGGGTCTCACTCTCATGACCTCACAGAAACCAAATTATCTCCCAAAAGTCTCACCACCAAATATCATCACACTGGGGGCTAAAGCTCAATGTATGAATTTTTCTTTTTTTTTTGGCACTGGGGATTGAACTCAGGAGCACTCAACTACTGAGCCAGATCTCCAGCCCTATTTTGTATTTTATTTAAAAATAGGGTCTCACTGAGTTGCTTAGGGCCTCACATTTGCTGAGGCTGGCTTTGAACTTTGATCTTCCTGCCTCAGCCTCCTGAGCTGCTGGGATTACAGGTGTGTGCCACCACGCTGGGCTCAACAAATTAATTTTGTGAGGATGCAACAAACGTTAGATGTAGAAACAGTACTGTTTCCTCAGTCACTGTCATAAATAAATCTGCCCTAGTTTTCTTACTCATGTATTCTGCCCATTTTTCTTCTTTAGCCATGTCATTGTTATCCACTCATTCTATCTGATTTGATTTATGCTGCTGTTACAACAATAACCTAGACTAGAGTCTAAAGTAGCTAATGTGACAATGAAGTTTGGACTGGGGTTTGAAACTTAAGCTCTTCTTATCTAAAAAAACATGTGGAAAATACAAAGTAGGCCCACACCTTGGATTACAGTCACAATATAACTGAGGGACCTACAGGAAAAGCAGGTACATTTAGATTAAGAAATTCAGTGTTTCTGGTATTTTGATGTGTCAAAATCATAATCACTAAAAATTATAGGATACCAAGGTCATATCTGAAATCATAATACTATTGTGTACTCCAAAGAGTTTTTTTAATTTATTTTTTGATATACAAGACAGTAGAGTGTATTGTGACATATTATACCTATGTGGAGTATAACTTATTCTAATTAGGATCCCATTCTTGTGGGTGTACATGAGGTAGAGTTACACTGGTCATGTATTCATATATGAATATAGGAAAGTTATATCCAATTCATTCTACTATCTTTCTTATTCTGATCCCCCTGCCCCATCATTCCCCTTTGTCTAATTCACTGAACTTTTATTCCCCAACCACTTATAGTGTTATCATCCACGTATCAGAGGGAACATTCTGCCTTTCTTTGAGATTGATTTATTTCACTTAGAATGATAGTCTTCAGATCGTCATTTACTGGCAAAAGTCATTCTCTTTTATGGCTGAGTAATATTCCATTGTGAATATATACCGCATTTTCTTTATCTATTCATCTGCTGAAGGGCACCTAGGTTGGTTCCATAGCTTAGCTACTGTGATTTGAACTGCTACAAACACTGATGTGGCTGTGTCACTGTAGTATGCTCATTTTAAGTCCTTTGGGTATATACCAAGGATAATTGGGTAAAATGGTAGTTCCATTCCATGTTTTCTCCATGCTACTTTCCACAGTGGTTACACTAATTTGTAGTCCCACCAGCAATGATGAGTGTACCTTTTCCCCCACATCCTCACCAACACATATTGTTGCTTATATTCTTGATAAATGCCATTCTGACTGGAATGAGAATCTTAGTTTTTTTTTTTTTGGGGGGGGGGTACCAGGGATTGAACTCAGGAGCACTTGGCCACTGAGCCACATCCCCAGTCCTAATTTATATTTGTATTTAAGAGATAGGGACTGAGTTGCTTAGTGCCTCACTTTTGCCTGCCTGTCTCCTTAGCTGCAGGGATTACAGGCCTGCGCCACCACACCTAGCCTCAGTGCAGTTTTAATTTGCATTTCTCTAGTTGGTAGAGAGGTTGAACATTTTTTCATATATTTGTTGGTCAATCATATTTCTTCTTCTGTGGAGTTTCTATTTAGTTCCTTAGCCCAATTATTGATTGGCTTACTTGGGGTTTTTTGGTGTTAAGATTTTTGAGTTCTTTATGTATCCTGGAGATTAATGCTCTATCGGAGGTGCAGGTGGCAAAGATTTTCTCCCATTATATAGGCTCTCTATGTTCTTGATTGATTACTTTGCTGAGAAGCAGCTTTTTAGTTTGATACCGTCCCATTTATTGATTCTTGATTTTACTTCTTGTGCTTCAAGAGTCCTGTTGAAGACATACTGTCTTAGGAAGACAATATGATGGAAAGTTGGGCCCACATTTTCTTTTATCAGGCATAGGGTATCTGATATAATTTCTAGGTCCTTGATACATGCTGAGTTGAGTTTTGTGCAGGGTGAGAGACAGGGGTTAAATTTACATATGGATTTCTAGTTTTTCCAGTACCATTTGTTGAACAGGTTATCTTTTCTGGAGTCTAGAAATGGCTCTTAAAAAACAGTTTAAGATCAAAGGCCAAATGTTTTCTCAGACAAGTGGATGATGATACATAAGGGGGGAGGGGGCAAGAGAGGAATGAAGGAACTCTGGATGGTGTAGAGGAAAATGAAGTGGGAGGGGGTGGGGGAAGGAAAGTTAGTAAAATGAGACAGACAGTATTACCCTATGTATATGTATGATTACATGAATGGTATGAATCTGCATTGTGTACAACCACAGAAATGAAAAGTTGTACCCCATTTGTGTACAATGAATCAAAATGCAGTCTGTAAAAATATTAAAAAAAAAACACAACACATGTAAGTAATTAAATGCATTATTCACTACAGTTTCCACTTTTTTTCAAAGGCAGGGCAACAATGGGGATTGAACCCAGGACACTTCATGCACAGAAGGCTCTACCACTGAAGCTACATCCCCAAATTTCCACATCTCAATGTGAATTTTTATGAGTATTGAGACAATTGTGCTTTTTTCTTTTATATTTATAAAAGAAATCTATATTCTTTTACAAATCTATATAAAATGTAAAAGAGGAATAGGAAGATGGAAGAAGAGGGCTATCAATCATTTTAAATGATTAATATAAAATAGGTGAAAAAGGATGACTCTTAATCATTCAAAAGACTTATATTTAAGCTGGCTCCCTATTTTTCTGTCTCTACTACCACTTTTTCATTTCTGTGGACCTTGCAAGTACAAAAAGAACACTAGTACAAGATATGGTATAAGAAAAGACTGCAACTAAGACTATTTGTCAGAAACAATATTCAACTAAGATAGGCTGCCCTTCAACATTTCTGGAGAATGTCTGGAAAAATATTTTCCACAGAAACATTGTAATAAGTGAAGATTAGGTTTTCAAATCATGCTAAAAAAAAGCTCAATTTAACTTTCCTCTTTCTTAAATCTTTTTACTGTGAAAATTTGACATATACACTATAATAAACATAACAGTATAATGTACTCATCACTCAGTTTCAACTGTATCAACTTGTGGTCAGTCTAGTTTCATCTATACCACCACTCACTTGTCTTGTATTATTCTGAAACAATTCAGGGCATTCTATAATTTCATTTGCAAATACTTCATTATGTATCTTTGAAAAGACTTTTTATAGCAGCACAATTCACAATAGCCAAGCTATGGAACTGGCCTAGGTGTCCTTCAACAGATGAATGGACACAGAAAATGGGGTTATCTATACCCAATGCAGTATTACTCTGCCATAAAGAAGAATGAAATTATTGCATTTGCTGGTAAATGGATGGAACTGGACACTATCACACTAAGTAAAATAAGCCAGATACAGAAAGCCAAAGATCAAAGGTTTTCTCTGATGTGCAGAAGCTAATCCAAAATAAGGGGAAAAGAGAGAGAGAGGGAGAGAGAGGAAGGAAGAGGAAAACTGGGATTCCATCAAAACTGAAGAAAGATTGGGGGACCATATGAAAGGGAACGAGGGAGAGAGAGAAGGAATGGGATAAGGAAAGAAGAGTGGAATGAATCTATGTTCATGTATGAATTTGCCATAGTGAATCTCACTATAATTTATGTCCACAAAACACTAACAACAACAACAAAACCCCAAACAAACAAAAAAACAAAACAACAATCAACAAGAGATCCAAGATGGTGGACTAGAGGGAGGCTGCATTCCTTGTCGCTCCATAACTCAGGTTTCAAGCAGAGGATATCTGTTTCTTGGTGAGGCAGTTTTTGCTGCTTATTGTTCCCCTGCTGTTTACCTCATTTGTCTATTGTGATCACCTGCAGTCTGCCAGCATATCGACTACTTTTTGAGTGCAGATTGCTGACTGAAGCCTACCATTCGCCATTTGCCTGCTTCTTGCCTGTCCATCGCCTGCCTTTCACTTACCCATTACCTACCAGCTGAGATTCACCAGCTGAGATTCGCCTGCTGATCATCCGACAGCAGCCAGCAGACCAACCACAGATCACCTGGGGAGCACCAGCTGCCTGCTGTTGCCCAGAAGTTCACTGTCCCAGTACCTGCAGGTTTGATTACACGTGGCTGATGCCATTTTGAGACAACAGCCAGGACCTGTATAACCCCTGGCCGGACAGACTGAGCCCCATCTCCAGGACCCCTCAGCCAAACTGACCACTCCCTGCCGCCAGGACCCCCAGACCCACTGATGCCCTACCACCAGGACCCCCAGACCGACCGACTATGCCCCTGCCTCCAGGATCCCACAACCAGACTGATCCCACCCATACCCCGTGCTGCAGCTCCCCATTTGCCAACACATTTTGAATCAAGAGCAACCATCTTGGATAATCCTGGAAGCCATATCTCCCATCTTTAGGTGGGGCAAATCTCATCCTGAGACACCTGCTGGAGACTGGAAGCTCATTGTCAGGTATCTCTCATGCATCAGACTACTGAAGACTGGGAGGTTTGAATACTATATGACTGTTATAGTGTAGATTTTTTTTTCTACTTATTGTAAAATTTTAAGTTTTTATTTCTTTACCTTTCTTGCTCTCTTTTCCTTTTGTTTACCTGTTCCCTCAGAGTCTCTTTCGCCCTTTTTGTACGCTAACAACCAATTTCTTTTGATTACACTCTCACTCTTTCTATTATCTAGAACTTCTATATACTCCTTTCTTAGCCCATTAACAGCTACATCCTACAATCCTCCCCATCTTCTTTGTCCTCCATTAGAAACTGCAGATCTTATTGCAAATCAATTTGTTGTACTGTAGATAATAATTGAATGCATTCTGTTTATTATGACAATACTGTTAACATCCTCATAGGGGCTCTTTGGTTTAGGGTTGCATATTGTCTGAATTGGGCACTGCTAATATTGATCTCCCCCTTAAAGAAAAGGTTTTGGAAACCTATATAGGGTTATTATATTCCTATAGGGGGAAAACTGCAATACCCCAGAGATCTGCACTGCTAGAGGGGAAGATACAAAAACAACATGAAAAAACAAGGGAAGAAAATGATCCAAACAAACCTAGATTCTATATTAATAGAATCCAATGACAGTATGCTAGAAGAAATGTCAGAAAAGGACTTCAGAATATACATAATTAAAATGACTTGTGAAGCAAAGGATGAGATAAGAGAGAAATGCAGGCAATGAATGATCACTCCAATAAGCAGTTGAAAGAGCAACTGCAGGAAGCAAAGGATCATTTCAACAAAGAGATAGAGATTCTCAAAAAAATCCAAATTGAAATCCTTGAAATGAAGGAAACAATAAACCAAATTTAAAAACTCAGTGGAAAGCATCATCAACAGACTAGACCACATGGAAGACAGAACCTCAGACAATGAAGACAAAATATTTAATCTTGAAAAAAAAAGTTGCCCAAACAGAGAAGATGGTAAGAAATCATGAACAGAATCTCCAAGCACTATGGGACATCATGAAAAGACCAAATTTAAGAATTATCGGGATTGAGGAAGGCACAGAGATACAAACCGAAGAAATGAACAACTTATTCAATGAAATAATAGCAGAAAATTTCCCAAACCTGAAGAATGAAATGGAAAATCAAATACAAGAGGCTTACAGAACACCAAATGCACAAAACCACAACAGATCCACACCAAGGCACATTATAATGAAAATGCCTAACATTCAAAATAAAGACAGGATTTTGAAGGCCGCGAGAGAAAAGCATCAGATTACATATAGGGGGAAACCAATATGGATATCAGCAGATTTCTCAACCCAGACTCTAAAAGCTAAAGGGGCCTGGAACAACATATTTCAAGCTCTGAAAGAACATGCTTGCCAACAAAAATCCTACATCCAGCAAAACTAACCTTCAGATTTGAAGACGAAATAAAATCCTTCCATGATAAATGAAAGTTAAAAGAATTTACAAATAAAAAGCCTGTGCTACAGAATATTCCCAACAAAATATTCCATGAGGAGGAAATGAAAAACAACAATGTAGATAAGCAAAGGGAGAAACTACCTTAATGGAAAACCAATCAAAGGAGAAACCAAGTCAAGTTAAAAGCCAAAAATAAGCCAAATGACTGGGAATACAAATCACATCTCAATAATAATCCTGAACGTTAATGGCCTAAACTCATCAATCAAAAGTCATAGACTGGCAGAATGGATTAAAAAGAAAGACCCAAAAATATGCCGCCTGCAAGAGACTCATCTCATAGAAAAAGACATTCACAGACTAAAGGTGAAAGGATGGGAAAAAACCTACCATGCACATGGAGTCAGTAAAAAAGTGGGGGTTTCCATCCTTATATCAGATAAAGTGGACTTCAAGCCAAAGTTAGTCAGATGGGATAAACGAGGACATTTCATACTGCTTAAGGGAACCATAAATCAGGAAGACATAACAACAGTAAATATTTATGCCCCAAACAATGGTGCACCCATGCACATCCAACAAATCCTTCTCAATTCCAGAAATCAAATAGACCACAACACAATAATTCTCAGTGGCTTTAACACACCACTGTCACCACTGGATAAATCTTCCAAACAAAAACTAAACAAAGAAACCATAGAACTCAATAACACATTCAATAACTTTGACTTAACATAGAATATTCTATCTACAACAAGTGAATTCACTTTCTTCTCAGCAGCACATGGAACCTTCTCGAAAATAGACCATATGTTATGCCACAAAGCAGCCCTTAGGAAATGCAAAAAAACAAATACTACCTTGTGTTCTATCAGATCATAATGGATTGAAATTAGAAATCAATGACAAAATAAAAGACAGAAATTAATCAAACACCTGGAGACTAATATGCTACTGAATGAAGCACGGATAACAGAAATATCAGGGAGGAGATAAAAAAATTCTGAGAGGCAAATGAGAATGACGATACAACATATCAAAATCTCTGGAACACTATGAAAGCGGTACGAAGAGGAAAATTCATTGCATGGGGCACATTCAAGAAAAGAACAAAAAGTCAACAACTAAATGACCTAAAATTACAGCTCAAAGCCCTAGAAAAAGAACAGAACAAAACAATACCAAAAGTAGTAGAAGACAGGAAATAATTAAAATCAGAGCTGAAATCAATAAAATGGAAACAGAAGAAATAATTCAAAAATTTACAAAAAAGTTGGTTCTTTGAAAAAGTAAACAAAATAGACAAACCCTTAGCCACACTAACAAAGAGAAGAGAGAAAACTCAAATTACTAAAATTCGTGATGAAAAAGGAAATATCACGACAGACACCACTGAAATACATATAACATAATGAGAAGCTACTTTGAAAATCTATATTCCAATGAAATAGAAAATACCAAAGACATCGACAAATTTCTAGAGACATATGATCCACCCAAACTGAACCAGGAGGACATATACAATTTAAACAGATCAATATCAAGCACTGAAATAGAAGAAGCCATCAAAAGCCTACCAACCAAGAAAAGCCCAGGACCAGACAGATTCTCAGTCGAGTTCTACAAGACCCTGAAAGAAGAACTCATTCCAATACTTCTCAAAGTATTCTAGGAAATAGAAAAGGAGGGTACCCTACTGAACTCATTCTATGAAGCTAATATCACCCTCATACCCAAACCAGTCAAAGACACAGCAAGTAAAGAAAATTCTAGACCAATTTCTTTGATGAATATAGATGCAAAAATCCTTAACAAAATCCTGGTAAACTGCATCCAAAAACATATGAAGAAGATAGTGGACCACAATCAAGTGGGGTTCATCCTGGGAATGCAAGGTTGGTTCAAAATCCGTAAATCAATAAATGTAATCCATCGTGTCAATAGACTTAAGGAGAAGAATCATATGATTATTTCAATAGACGCAGAAAAAGTGTTCAACAAAATACAACACCCCTTCATGCTCAAAACACTAGAAAAAATAGGGATAGTAGGAACATACCTCAACATTGTAAAGGCTATTTATGCTAAGCTCACAGCCAACATCATTCAGCATTCCCTTTAAAAATTGGAACAAGACAGGGATGCCCTCTTTCACCACTTCTATTCAACATCGTCCTTGAAATACTAGCTAGAGCAATAGACAGACTAAAGAAATTAAAGGGATACGAATAGGAAAAGAGGAACTCAAGCTGTCCCTATTTGCTGATAACAAGATTCTCCATTTAGAGGATCCAAAAAACTCAATGAGAAAACTTCTAGATCTCATAAATGAATTCAGCAAAATAGCAGGATATAAAATCAACATGCATAAATCTAAAACATGTTTATACATAAGTGATGAAACATTTGAAAGGCAAATGAGGAAAACAACTCCGTTCACAATAGCCTCAAAAAAAAAAAAAAAAAATACTTGGGAATCAATCTAACCAAAGAGGTGAAAGACCTCTACAATGAAAACTACAAAACATTCAAGAAAGAAACTGAAGAAGACCTCAGAAGAAGGAAAGTTCTCCCATGTTCTTGGATAGACAGAATTAATATTATCAAAATGGCCATACTTTCAAAGGCACTATACAGATTTAACGCAATTCCATTTAAAATCCCTATGACATTTCTCATAGAAACAGAAAAAGCAATCATGAAATTCATCTGGAAGAAGAAAAGACCCAGATCCTGGGCAGGAAGAGTGATGCAGGAGGTATCACAATACCGGACCTTAAACTCTACTATAGAGCAATAGTAACAAAAATGGCACGATATTGGCACCAAAATAGACAGGTAGACCAATGGTACAGGATAGAAGATTCTGAGACATACCCATATAAGTACAGTTATCTCGTACTAGACAAAGGTGCCAAAAACTTACAATGGAGAAAAGACAGCCTCTTCAACAAATGATGCTGGCAAAACTGGAAATCCATATGCAGTAAAATGAAATTAAACCTCTATCTCTCACCCTGTATAAAACTCATCTCAAAATGGATCAAAGATCTAGGAATTAGACCTGAGGCCCTTCACCAAATAGAAGAAAAACAAGGCCCAAATCTCCATCACACTGGCTTAGGATGAGACTTCCTAACAAGACCCCCATAGTGTAAAAAATAAAAGCAAGAATCAACAAATGGGATAGATTCAAACTAAAAAGTTTTTTCTCAGCACAGGAAACAATAATGTGAAGAGAGAGCCTACAGAGTGGGAGGAAATCATTTCCACACACACTTCAGACAGAGCACTCATCTCCAAAGTTTATAAAGAACTTAAAAAACTTTACACCCAAAATACAAAGAACCCAATCACTAAATGGGGCTAAGGAAATGGATAGACACTTCACAGAAGATATACAGGAGATCAACAAATATATGAAAAAGTGCTCATCATCCCTAGTAATTAGAGAAATGCAAATTAAAACCACCCTAAGATTTCATCTATCTACTATCAGAATGGCTATTATCAAGAATACAAGCAATAATAAGTGTTGGTGTGGATTTGGGGGAAAAAGGCACACTCATACATTGCTGGTGGGGTTGCAAATTGGTGCAGCCACTCTGGAAAGCAGTAGGGAGATTCCTCAGAAAGCTTGGAATGGACCCACATTTGACCCGGCTATGCCACTCCTTAGTTTATACTGAAAGGTCTTAAAATCAGCATAACTACAGTGATGCAGCCACATCAATATTCATAGCAGTTCAATTCACAATAGCTAGACTGTGGAACCAACCTAGATGCCCTTCAATTGATGAATGGATAAAGAAACTGTGGTATATATACACAATGGAATATTACTCAGCCATAAAGAAGAATAAAATTATAGCATTTGCTGGTAATGGATGAAGTTGGAAAATATCATGCTAAGTGAAATAGGCCAAGCCCAAAAAACCAAAGTCGAAATGTTTTCTCTGATAAATGCATGACAATATATAACGGGGGGGGGGTGGCAGGGGGAAGAGAAGAATGAAGGAACTTTGGATGGTGTAGAGGGAAATGGAGTGGAAGGGGGTGGAGGACAGAAAGATAGTAGAATGAAACAGAGTATTACCCTATGTATATGTATGATTACATGAATGGTATGCATCTACATTGTGTACAACCAAAGAAATGAAAAGTTGCACCCCATTGTGTACAAGGAATCAAAATGCAGTCTGTAAAAATAAAAAAAGATTTTAATAAAAAAACAAACAAACAAAAAACTAAATAGAACAGTATAGGAGAGGGAAGGGAACAGGGACAAGGAAGAGGGCAGGGAAAAGAGTAGTACTGGAAACTGATTAGAGAAAATCATAATCTAGGCTTTTATAATGAAGTCAAAATGAGTCCTAATATTATATATAACTAAAAAGAACCAATGATTTTTTAAATTTTTATCATTTCAAAAATAAAATGTTTTAAAAACCACACATGTCTTTAAAAGTGACATTAACTTGGTCACATTTAACTGACAAACCTTTTCAGGTTGAAATATCAGGTCAATGAATGAAGGTTATTTAAATATTAGTGACATCACATTTTAATATCCAATTTGACTAGAAAAATCTCAATTTCTAAGATTAATAAATCTATTGATATGGTGAAGCTAAGTCTTATATATCTTTATTCATAACTGCTATTACGATAACTAACCAGTCATCATTAATATTTTGTCTAGGAGCACATTCTGGGACATTTCACTCTCTAATTAAAAATCAAAAAACCCCCCAAAAGACTAAAGTCGTGTGAGGATTTGTATTTTATTATAAAAAAATTTAAGCCTATGGGAAAGCTGAAATAAATGAACAGTGAACACTCATATTTGCCATATAGGTTCTACAATGACATTTTCTTTTATCACATATATTCTTCTTTTTTAAAAATGCAGTTCGAAGTTGCAAATATCAGTATATTTCATCCCTTATCACTTCTGTATGTCAGTAATTAGAATTCAATATGTTTAGTTCTTTTTTTAAAGGTAAAATGGACATATGAAATGCACAAATTTTAAGAGTACTACTTTTTAGAACAAATTCCACACCTACTAGTATCTTAAGCATCTATAAAATTCTACTGTCGCTCTAAGATCATAGGTTTAAAACTTTGGCATGTATCAGAATCACCTGCAGGTAGTTTATTAAAACAGAATGCTGGTCTAACATTCAGAGTTTCTGATTCAACAGGTGTAGGGTAGGGCTCTAAAATACAAATTTCTAACGAGTTTTCCACTAAGCTCATTATGCTAGTCCCAAGATAATGCAGATCTAAGATAAACTAATTTTTACATAAGTAGTAATCTATAATAAAGATGTCAAGTTGATAACAACGTAAGGTGTAGCTCATTCTTGAAGGCCCCATTCCAGATGTGAATGCATTCTTAACCTCAATTAGAAACAATCTAAAACTAAAACTAAACGTCATTAGAAAGTGTTTGTAAAATAATCAAGTTTAATGAGATTCTGAAAATACCTTTGGAGATTTCAGTCCTATCAATATACTAGGAGAGTACCCTATATTCTCAGTTTGAAATTGCTATTTCTATAGGTTATAAAAACAGAATGTTCTTGGAAAATGCAGTTATGAGATAAACGTATTAAACATTGAATATTTACAAAGTGCCAACTACTGGATTTTTAAAGTAGCCTCACTTAAGTAGAACTGACATACATCAAACTCATGTTTTAAAAATGCACAATGTGGGCTGGGGCTATAGCTGAGTGGCAGAGCACTTCCTTAGCATGTGTGAGGTGCTGGGTTCAATCTTTAGCACCACACAAAAATAATAAATAAAATACATTCTGTCCATCTACAACTACAAAAAAATTTTTTTAAATGTATAATGGGATAAATTTTGATACACAAATACAACTTTGAAACCATTACAATATCAAGGTAACAAATCTACCCATTTTCAATCAGTCTTAGATTTTCCATACTGACTAAAGATGTTGAACTTGTTTTCATATGTTCATGGTTATTCACATAATTTTTTGGTTTAACATCAATTCATTGTGCCCATTTTGTTACTGGATTGTTTGTTTTCTTGAGTTTTGATAGAGCTTTATACACACACACACACATATATAGAGAGAGCGAGCGAGCTTTATATATATCCTGGACATTAGCTTTATCTGGTAGCTGATTTGCAAAGCTTTTCCTCTCAGTCTGGCTTGTTTTTGTATTATTACTATCTTTTGAAGAGCAGAAGTTTAAAATTAGGAAGTTCAATTCATCAATTCATTTTAATCGATGATACCTTTGACACTGTATCCAGAAAATATTTGCTTAATTCAAGAAAATCTAAAGGATTTTTGCTTTTCTTTAAGAAATGTTAACATTTTCGGTGTTACAGTCTACTTGTTTAATTGAGAAATGGGTACTAAAATATCTGCTAAAATGGCATACTTACGTATTTCTTTTTAGTTATCACATATTTTGAAGTTCTTTTATTAGATGCATAAAAATTAAGGATTGTATGTTTTCTTAATGAATTAATCCCTTTAAAATTATGAAAAAAAAACCCCAGTATTCCTGGCAATACTCTATTTCAGTCATCTAACTGATTATCTAACACAGTGATTCTAGTTTTCTTTTGGGTAGTGTTAGCACAGTGTATCTTTTTCAATCATTTTACTATGTGTCTTTATACTTAAAGTGAATTTCTTACATATGTCATAGAAGTGGGCTTGATTTTTAGAATTCTAATCCAAAAATCTCTACCTTTTAATTGTGTTTTGACTATTTACATGTAATGTAACTGTTAACATGTTAGGATTTGTGTCTACTCTCTTGCTATTTGTTTTCTATTTGTCTCATTCTCCTTCTTTATCTCTTTGCTTTGGATCATTTCTTATACCTTGTCTGTCTTGTTGGCTTACATGCTAACTCTCTGTTGTAACCTGAGTAGTTGCTTCCGTGTTTGTAACATGCATCTTTACTTATCACAATCTACATTTAAGTTACACTATTTTAGATATAAGTATTCAAACCTCCTAATAATAAATCTCCAACCTCTCCCCTTTTGTTGTTGTTTTTCACAATTGTTATTGTGCATTTTACTTTTACATGTTACAAGATCCACAATCATTGTGCTTATTTTTGCTCAACTATCAATTATCTTTTAAGAAAATCTAAATAATAATAAAAAACTTATACCTATTCCCAT
The DNA here is from genome assembly GCF_902686445.1 of Sciurus carolinensis. NCBI lineage: Eukaryota > Metazoa > Chordata > Mammalia > Rodentia > Sciuridae > Sciurus > Sciurus carolinensis. Next base: position 39,677,994 of record NC_062217.1, read on the forward strand.
AGTTACCATTATTGGTACATTTAGCTCCTTGTGCAGGTGTTAGGTTTCCATGTGGTTTCATTTTCCTTTTGCTTGAAGTAATCCAATTAACATTTCTTTTTAGAACAGGACTGAAGAGGATAAATCCTTTCAGTTTTCAAATGTTTGAAATCTTTATTTTACCTTTGATTTTAAAGACAATTTTAATGGCTAAAGAACACTAGGTTGATAGGTATTTCTTTTTTCATTTTGTTTTAGTTGTAGGTGGACATAATACCTTTATTTTATTATTATGTGGTGCTGAGGATCGAACCCAGGGCCTCATGCATGCCAGGTGAGCACTCTACCACTGAGCCACAACCCCAGCCCCGATAGGTTTTTCTTTTAGCATTTTAAAGCTACTGCTCCAATTGTGTTTCACCTTCCATTATTTCTGATAAGAAATTTGATGTTATTCTTATCTTTGTTCTGTTTTTCTCTGGCTGCTTTAAGATCTGTTTTCTTTTTACAACTTATTATAACTAATTTGATTATTATGTTCCTTCATGTAGTTTTAGTTATCTTTCTTTTGTTTATTGTGTTTTCTTGGATATTTTTATCTCATTTGGAAAAATTCTCATCATTTCTTCAAATACTTTATAGTTCATTTAAAAAAAAACTTTTGTTAGATGATTTCTATTGCTATATCTTCACATCTACTATTTTTCTTTGGCAAGGTCTAAACACACCATTAATTCCATCCAGTGTATCTTATTTCTGACACTGTAATTTTAATCTAGGAGAGATCTCTACTTAAAATGTTCAGTCTTTCCAACAGTCATAACTGTTTTAATGATCATTAAATTCATCATCTTTGTCATCTGGGTGCCTGATTTTTCTCCTAATTATGGTTTGTATTTTCCTGCGTCTTTGTAGACTCAGTAATTGTACTGAATGTCAGGCATGTGAATTTTACCTTGTGTACTGCTAGATTCTTTTTTATTCCTACAAATAATCTAGAGCTTTGCTCTAGATGTGGATAAGTGACTAGGAAATAGTTTGATCCTTTGGGTCTTATTTTTGCAGGCCCAGAGTTGCTTTTAGTCTAGGATTAATTTATTTCCACCTCTAAGGCAAGATCCTTTGCAATACTTCAAATGCTATGTGAATGAGGTTTTTGATGGCTGGTGTGAAAAGGCACTTTTTCTGGTTCTGCATGAACTTGGATATTGTTTGACGGCTCTTTTCTCAGATGTATGTAAATGTATAAATTTATCAGTACTTTGCTGACTACTTAAAAGGAAACCCTTCACCCTATCTCTAAAGTTTTTTTTTTTTTTTTTTTCTCTATGCAGCTCTCTCCTCAGCAAACTTTATTCCCTTGGATTCCTGGGAATGCTAGTGTTATTTCTTCAAATGAGGCAGTCTGCCAAGACTTAACTGGGTTCCCCTCCCTATGTTATGCCCTGGTAACTTTCCCCAGGAAGCTGAACCAATCACAAGGCTTGCCTTATTTTCTCTTATCTGTTGCTCAATGCCTAATGGCTAAAGTGCTACTGTCCCATGTAATTTGTCCAGTTTTTTGACCAGGCAGAAAAGTAAATTCAGTCTTTTACTCCTTCTTGACAGGGGACCTAAATTTGCTACTCTTAATTTTTAATGTATCCAGCAGACAATACAAAAGTGAATGTATTTATCAAAAGTAGGACCCAAATAGCTATGCCTTAGAAGTATGATTTTTAAAATTATTATAATTACTAGCACATATTATTTAGATAAATTAATGGGTTTCATTGTGACATTTCCATATATGCATATAACATGCTTTGGTCTTATCTACCTTCTCTACTACACTCTACTCCCCCTTCCCCATTCCACTCTTCTACTTCCCTTTCCCTAATAGTCCCTCTTCTACTTTCAGGTCACCTTCTGTCATTCTTTCTAGTTACCACATAGAAAGTATGATACTTGTCTTCCTGTGTCTGGCTAATTTCACTTAACAGGGTGACCTCTATGAGTTTTTTAAAAGTATGATCCACAGAGGGAGGGAGGAGGAAAGGGCAAGGGGAAGCACTAGGGAAAAAAAAAACTACCAAATTATGCTATGTCCAGCTGCAAATCCTGAGTTTATATATATACACACATACATGCACATATCTATAAAATTATATACATATAATTGTAGTACACCAATTAAAATAGTAATAATAATAGAAGGGAGATCAGTATAGCAGAGCAAGTGATTTGGGGGAGGGATGATAGAAGGGAAAGGAAAGGTACTAAAGAATGAGATTGATCAAATTATTTTATGTGCATGTACAAACATGGCATAACAAATCCCACTATTATGTATAACTATAATGGACCGATAAAAATAAACTTTAAAGAGTAAAAAAAAAAATTGATCCACAGTTCACCACTTATTAAAGTCAGTGTGCTCTAGATATGCCCAGAACTAAAAGAAAAACCAAAGTTATTGATTTTTAAGAAAATAACACACAATTCCTTAGCTCTTATTTTCTGTGTAAGACCTTGGGTTACTTACTAGCAACCTGCAGAATGAATTCTAACTTAAAAGTGTCATCCACAAACTTAAATACATACAATTCTAGGGTTTATTAGAGTCACTAATTCAGGATTCTACTAAGACTGATTGGTATGCAAGGTGATGGGATCCCTACAATTTGTGGGGAAGAATACTTTGTTATCTGTGGATCTATCATCACTGCTTTCTTTAACTGGTAATAGTTTTTGTGGTATCTTCAACTGGTCTGACAATTTCAGGCCTGAGTGACAGCTTCTTATAAATTATTACAGGGTTTTTAATTATAAATTACTATCTTTTAGTTTCACCATTCTCACACTCAATTAGTTTTTGGAGAAAGTTGTTTAACACTATAGTGTACAATGATGCATATCTGCAGTTAACAATATTTTTGATTTACTACTTTTATCCTTTTAGAAGTAGGTGTCCAATTTCACTTATATGGTGACATTTCATCAGTCATGTGCTATTTATGAATTTACACTATTTAAATAACAATGTATTTTCATGATATGTATAATAGTATTTTTATGTATAGGGCAGTGACTGTAATCAGTTTTATAATAGGCTGAACCATATGAAATTGACATTTAAGGTCAAAAACTTTAAAATAACTATTTCATAAGGTTTAACCTAATATAAGCAAGTATATGTAATCATATTCTTGTAAGAGAAAGGCTAGTTTACATAGATTATTAGCAAATTTATTATAACTAATGTATTGTATTCATATTCAATTCCTTGTCCACTGGAAAGGTGGAAGAAGTACAATGGGTAAGAAGGGTAAACCTCACCCCTAAGTGAACAGAGGATTAATAAAAGGGGGAGGGCTTCAGAACCACTGTCATTACCTAATGCATGAAATATTATATAATTTTAGGCATTCATGAGATACACCCTCTGCTTTCTCACTATAAAATCACACTTTAATAGTTATTAAAACGAAAATCTGATTCAAATAAATTCCAAAACAACTGTTAATGAAAAAGATTTAACAAAGATACTTCTAGTCAGAAAACTATGGCAACGCGAGCAAGAGTTGTTTCCAAATCAATCCCAACCCATTAAAAAATTGATAGTGTACACCTAAGACCAGCTGATTGTTCTTTAAATGACATCTTAAATTCCATATACAGCTCTAACATCTGGAGAATTTGGATTACCTTTAGTGTCGAAGATAAATACCTGAGACAATTCTATTTTCACCTACAAATATTTTATGCCCTTTCTAGAAGTACTATTTTTATATTAAAGATTGCTCACTTCAGTCTTAGAATTTCACATTCTTGATTATACCCATCAGAGTGACTCTGGATGTACGACTAAACCAGCAGTTTCTAAATATTTTCTGCCCACAGCAACAGGTTTTGAATTCCTATGTAAAATCTGCACTACTGTTTCCTTCATTAAATCTTTACAAATAGAGAATTCTATCATAAGAAAATCAAGAAACACTTTTTATTTTTCATTAGAAGACACACTTGTTTGTAGAACTCAGTCCTTTATGAGTCAATCAAATTATCTATTTAAAAATCCTTTGTTTATAAAGGCCTGGGTTAAAAAAAAAATAGTTGCCTCTGAACATACACATCTTCTCCCATTTAATTTATTCATTTATTTATTTCTTGCAGTACTGGGGACTGAACACAATGGCACTCTACCATTAAGCCACACGTCCGTGGCACAGTGATAGTGGTAAAAAGTAATAATACTTTTTAAATTTTCTGACAGATCTTGCCAATTACCTAGGCTGGGCTCAAACTTGTGATCCTCTTGCCCCAGACTCTGGAACAACCAGGATTACAGGTGTGCATAATTGTGCCTAAACCTCATCTTATTTTAAAAAAAAAAAAAAATATTCCTTCTCTTTACTCCATCTTTCTCTCAAGTTGTTGACTTGTCTCCTGACCTTTAGCACCAATTTTCTTAAAATACTAGGTTCTGGGGCTGCAGGTGTACCACAACAGAGCACTTGCCTTGCATGTGAAAAGCCTTGGGTTTGATTCCAACATGACACACACACAAAAAAAAAAAAAAAAGAAGAAAGAAAAAAATTAGTTTCTGATACTAGCAGCAGGGGAATTAAAATATCCAGGCATATGGAGAACAAATCTATATTGATAATCACAATTTCTTTTTGGTAGCGCTGGGGATTGAACACCAGGGCCTCACACATACGAAGCAAGCACTCTACTGAGTTATTTTCCTGGTCCCACGATTTTAAAAAAGAAAAATGCTTTTATAATAGAAACTCAGAAAATAAACTGCAACATTGTCTGGATTGGCGGGTATGTTTATAAAGATTATGGATCACTAGTAAATTCTCACTTCTTTAACCCACTTTATCTAAGAGCACCAATGACTTTAGATGCCAACTGGAAAGGCTTTGCAAGTGAAAGGAGGTGCTATTAAAAATTACACAGAAAAATAGACATGAACCAAGGCCGTCCAATTAGAAGGTATGATGAAAGAAGGACCAATCATAATCACTGAAGTCAAATCTTCATATTTTTATTACATTTGTTATATCACAACCTGCTTATACTTAGAAAAGTACACATCAACATTAAACTTTTTCTTTCCCCCAAAATTCAAGTTCCTTTTCTGTAGCCACCAACTATTGTATGTACCCTTACGGACTTTTGTGCTGTACTTACCTGTGTATATGAAGTTTCTCGCAGTAATTGTTAGGTAAATAAAATCACATATGTTGGTCAGTGTCTTATTTTTTTCATACGATATATCTTCATTTTTTAAAACAGTCTTACTGATGTTTTAAGTTTCTCAGGTTACTGATGTAGATGAGCATCTCTTCAAACTTTTACAGGCTATCTATATTTCTATTTCTATGTATGTACTGATTATATTCTTTCCCATTTTCTACAAGGTTGTCTTTTTAATATTGATTTATAGGCAAATCTTATGAACTCTGAATTTATTAATTTTATCTATTACATGTCAAATATTTTATCCTGATCTCTTGACTGCATTTTAAACTGGTATCTAATGACTCACTTGAAAAGGCCATCATCTCAAAACTTTTTAAAAGCTATGCTTCTAAAACTTTTGCCATTTTTTTAAAAGAAATATTTAGTTCATTTGGAAGTTAGTTTTGCAAGTGCCAAGAAGTGGGTACCTAACTATCTTTACCCCAACTGGATAGCCAATTTTTCCATACCAAGTATAGAATAGTGCTTCCATTACTCAACCATTTGTCATCTTTTTCTTCTTACTTGTGGATCTTCCCTTTTGATCAATATGCTTATCCCTATTCCAAATAATTATTTTAATAACTGTACTTTACAATAATGTTTTGATCTTCAGTGGGTATATTTCCTTTTGTTATACTTCTTTTGTTTGCCATTCTTGTACCCTTCTTAATTTTGAACCATCAAGTTTGGCAAATTCTATTTTTAAAACCCTATGAATTTATGATTAGACCTATACTGACTTTATAAACTAATCTAGTGTAAACTGCCATTTTTATATTATTAAGTTGTCACATTTAGGAATGTAGTATTTCTCCATTCATTCAGATCTTCTTGGTTCTTCATATAATTACTATGCATTTTACAAATTCCTTAAGTATTCTGTAACTTAGACTGCTTTTTCTTAATGTATTCCATAGTCTGTTATTGCTGGTATATAAGAAAGTGATGTTTACTTTATGGTTAGTCACATAACTGAAACCTTTTATTAATTTCATTAATTTTCAGCTGATAGTCTTGTATTACCTAAGTAAGCAGTCATATCAACTATAAATAACAAAGGTGGCATATTTCTCTCCCATTATCTAAACGTTAATTATTTTTCAGGTTTCTTACTACACTAGCTAAGACTTCTGGACCAATATTATATTCCTATCTTTCAATAGAAGTACTTCTAATATTTCACTATCAGAGTCTTTATAAGGTTATTTCTTGTTGAGTAAGAATCTTTGTAAGGTTATTTCTTGTTGAGTAAGAGTTATTAGAAGGGACAATTTAATTTTAGGAATGATATTTTTAGCACCAAAGAGTTTCCCCTTAAATCTATTAACATAGTAAGTTATACTAATGTTTCCTGATACAGAATCATCATTACACTCCCTAGATTTGATGTATTAGCACTGGTATGATTTAACAATTAAATGGAATCAGAAAGCCTGGGTTCAAATCCCAGATTTTCACCTACTAGTTGTATGACCTTTGGCATGTTAATGTGCTTCAGTTTTCTCATTTTTAAAATGGTGATAAAAGCATCTACCTCAGTTGTTTTAAGAATTAAGTAAAGAGATGCATGTAAAATTATTTGGACCAGCACCCAGAACATAGAAAGTGTTTAATACGCATTGGTTATGTTATTTACTGAGTACCCTGTATTTGCCAAGCATTGGGTATATAGCACTTCAAGAGTCAGCAAACTAAGGCCTGTGGGTCAAATCTGGCTTGCTGCCCATTTCTATAAATAAAGTTTAATTAGAATACAGTCACATCCATTGTTTGTAATTTATCTATGGCTGCTTTTGTTCTCCTATAGCTCAGCTTAATTAGATATAAGAGCCCATATTGCCAACAATGCCTGAAATACTACTACTTGCTCTTTGTTTAAGAACTGCCAAGCCTAGCAGTAATGTTCAAACCCAAGTAGCTCATGTTCTAATAGTTGAGTCAGACAAGTTAAAAAAGAAAAAAAAAAAAATATATATATATAAGGTTACATCAGGATACACAATTATGACATTCTGTGAGTAATATGCAAACACAGCAATTCAGTATTAAAGGTATGGATTTACAAAGAAAAAGAAGACAAGTATTCTATTTTTTAAAATTATTTAAAAATATGTAATTATTTACCTGTCTTTATCTCTTATCCTAGTCTGTGTATTTCTAGAGAGAAGAGAGTAAGACATTCATTTTTGTGACACTCAATATTCTAAGTATCTAGGACATTTAAAGTTTGCAATAAACAGACAATGAAAATAAGAATAGGATACCTAATAATAATGATTAGACACGTCTGCTTAAGTTCTAGATAAAAATATTCTATGGCAATCATTGTATTTGCCTTTTTAACTGGGCTCTATCTTAATCCTTGTAACAATGTATTCTGAGAGACAGGTACCATAATTACTCCACTGTAAAATGAAGAAATCAAGGCTCATAAAGTATTATGTTTATATGAAGCCAGGGAGAAGACAACAAACCTATGTCTTTGCCTAAAGTGAAATGTACATATGTTCTTCACACTCTATTATAAAGTTGGGAAGTGGAGGGGAATGATGATATAGTCACAGCATATCAACAGAATATGAATTCTCAAAAAGATAAGAGAGATTTTAATTGAAGTAGCAGAAATAGTGATACCAGGGCTGGGGTTGTAGCTGAGTGGTAGACCACTTGCCTAGCATGTGTGAGGCACTGGGTTCGATTCTCGGCACTGCATATAAATAAAACAAAGGTCCACTGACAACTAAAAAAAAAATGTAAAAAAAAGAAAGCAATATGATTTTAATTTCTAAAATTGAGGAATGATTTGAATAAGTTCACGTTTCTAAAATATTAGTCAGGAAGAACACTAAAAGATGGCTGAAGGAAAAGAAAATTGCCCCATGTTTTAACCAGACCACTCTATCACACACAGGCCAGTTTTTCCAAGGTTCAAGTAATGGACAAAAAATAAATCTGTCATACTATAGTACTTAAAGAATACTGTACTGGTAGAAATAGTTGGTTCTAAGAGTTACTAAAGAAACAAAGGTTCGTACGTCAAACTATTACACTAATGTAAAAAAAACTGCAAATGAAAATATTTCATGAAAAATTAAATTTTATGAACGAAGACATAATTAAGAATGGCTATCTTAAGAAACCCAAACAATTCAGAAAATTTAATCCTAATGAAATCACAAATTATAAATTCTCACTTTTTTCATTTAAGCAAATTTTAGGAAAAACTTACTTTATGGAAAATGAAATGACTACACCCTCATGCTATATCTTAACCAAAGAGTTGTTGTATATGACATTTTGTAAAGCAAATTCCATAATATACAAGTAGAATATCCCTTACCCGAAATGTCTGGAAACATAAGTGTTTCAATTTCAAATTTTAGGATATTTGCATTTACCATGTAATGAGATATCTTGAGAATGGGGCACACCTCTAAACACAAAATTCATTATGGTTCACATACACCTTATATACCTAGCCTGAAGGTAATTTTATACAATATTTTTAGTGCGCCTGCATTTTGACAGCAACCCATCACATGAAGTCAGGGATGGAATTTTCCACTTGTGGCATCATGATGGCAGTCAAAGTTTCATACTGTGAGGCATTTTGTATTTTTAGATTAGGGATGCTCAACCTGTAATAACTTTAAAGTTATTTTAAATGCTTTATTTTAAATGCTTTAAAATAACTTTAAAGTTATTTTAAAAAAGTGAAGTCTTAACTATGATTTCAAATGTACTTACGAAACATCTGTTTGGAACCTCCAGTAGGAAGATTTTTCCCTTCCAAATTCTGTGGCTGCAGGTTTACTTAAGAAAACTATATACACAAATCAATTAAAATAATTCCTCACTGGGGAAGTAGACAGTGAAGGAATAATATAACTTTAAAAAATCATTCTGTTCAAATATGTATTAAAAGTGGATTCTCAAGAAGAAAAATGAAAAACAAAACAACTCTTTTCAACATTTCTGACAGAGGCTGATTAATACATACAATCTATCAGATTTAACTTTTATGTTAAGGTTTATTACAAAGCATACATACTTTGTATTTCTAGCAAAAAGCATATAAAGAGTCTCAAGAAGTTGAGAGAAGAGATAAGTCAAGTCAGAATTAAAATTATATTTGTAAAATCAGAGTACCACTATATACCTGGCAGGTTTGTGTAGGATTTAAAAAATTAAAAAATAGGCCCTAAAAACCAAAGAGATCTCAACAAGTGGATTTAAAAAACAAAAGCCATAAGGAATTCACCTTTTGCAGTTTTAACTTCACTTTGTAAAGAACATCTGAGGTTATCTGGAACAGAAGATCAGTACTCCTTTGCAAAAAGGGACAAAGGCACACTGGATATGGACTATACTGAAAGATTAATAAGAATGGTAAGTTTTTCTATGTATTCTCTTTGCCAAGAACGCAGTTAAAACTTTAGAGTAAACTAAATATTAACTGGAAACATACTATGTTTACAGAACTTAGAAGGATAAAACTTAGACTTAAGATTTCTGGTCTTATTAAAAAAGGGGGGGGGGCATTTTTGTCCAATACAGTAGTATTAATGTAAGCACATTTCTTTGGGTCCTCACAATATTTATAAGGAAAACAAGATAGCTTTAATTTTCTCTACTTTAAGAACTGAAAAACAAAGATAAGAAACCTAACCTGAAACCAATAGGGCTGATGAATGGTGAAGGTGGAACTAAGATTTAGATCTGAGTCATCATCCAAGGCATTTTATCTTCTACTTAGGAAATGAAAACAGCAGGAATGGGGAAGCTGTTTCAAGCACTGACAAAAGTTGGGGTAGGAGGGAGTAAATTATTAATTTCTTCTTAAAACCAAAGTCAAACTTTCATTAGGTACCAATTTATGAAGGTTGAAACTTAGTTCAAAGGGTCTGCATTGCCTTAAAATTCAAGACATTTACCAAGGATGGAAAAATGATACATACAAAAATTAACTTAAGTCTTTCAGTTTTGCCTGGTTTTAATGTTTTTAACAGGAAAAAACCCCACCACTGATTCTATCCAGGTAGCACCCATCTAAAAACATTTTTATTTTTCCCAGCACCTAATATCAACCCTAATATATGGAACCTATTTACTAATGCCTGTTGAATGAAAGCATGCTCTTATGCTACATTCTTTATCTCCTGATACAATAAAATATAGAGTAACCTTAGCTAATTGATTCATGAAGCTCTAACCAGAGGTACCACTACTAACCTGGTAATAAGACAGGAAACACAGGAGGTTGAGAGAACAGCACCGCCTTAGAAATATGCTCTACATATTTAGAAACTTCAACAGATGTTTCATGTAAATGAATTTTCAAATAACGAATACTTATCCTTTAAACCACCACAGCTTATCTTAAAATAATTTTAATGGAAATAGTTTAAAAGGGGGCTAGATATTCTTTCTCTGCTTTAATTTGTACCATATAACTTTTCTTGATGACTCAAGCTCATCAATGTAAATATCAAATTACACTGTCCCACACAGTGACTTCTTGGAGTTAATACAGGATCTCCAACTGTTTGTTCTTTCACTAAGTCACCCTAGACTACTTTTAAAAACTAGGTTCCCTACTGCCTGCTCCTCTGTTGTCACTTATAAGTCACCAGTACCCTAGCCAAGGTTTCTGAAACCAGTTTAGTTTTTAAAAAATGTTAAACCATCAGTCAGTTAATATAATTAACCTTATACAAATTCTATGAAATCACTGTGTAGCTATTTTCACTGCTGTAAGGCCCAGCTCAAAGGCTTTTCTTTTTTCACTTCCTAGTTCTGAGACCTATTCCAGGCCCTTGCTAGAAGTTTGGTTACAAAATAACAATTACAGTACTACTTATTTAGCATTATTTTCTTTACTTTCAGTATACCATATAGAAAAACACATAAAGCATAGTTAAAAACACACCAAACAACCATGTAGGCAAAATAAGATACTTCATAGTATGTGCTCTATGGACAATGACTTAGCCAATTATTGGCTAGCAGTCTGCAAACCAGGTCCAATAGCCAAATCCAGCCCACAGACAACTTTATTTTTAATGTGGTCCTTGAGCTAAGCAAACAAACAAGAATAAACAAGAATATTCCACAGAGACTATAAATACCTTGCAAGGCCAAAAGTAACCATCTAGTACTCTACAAAAAGTTTGCTGACCTTTGACCTAAGCTATACAAACACATATAAGCTACTAGCTATACATGAAGGTTAACTATCAATGTACCAAACAGGATGCTTAATTCTTTCATTGATGGGTTCCTAATGATATAGCCAAATTGTTTTGCCCAGTTATTCCTACTTTCTGATCACAGTCTTTGGCTTAGCTAAAATTGCTACCTAACCTTTCTAATACTTGTCCTTGGATGCTCTCAGACTGATCTCCTTGCTACTACTTCCAACTCTGCCTGTCAATCTCTTTTGAAATGACAATTCCTTTGATATATAAATCCTTCCTAAGTTTCAAGTTTGACTTCCTCCAAATGCCAGGACTGTTCTAGCTCTGTGCTTTAAATTACAGTTGGTACCACACACTTTAATAGTACTACTGTAAAGGTTTTGCTAATGATCTCCTGTGTAAGTCTAGTATCCCAATTCTTTTGTAACTACTTGAAGGCACATATCACACTGCTTTTCTATCCTCATTTTGATAATATTTCATTACCCTCTGGGCACATGCCATCTCCCAAGTGTATTCTTCTATCTTGGAGAAAAAATAGTCTGAGAACATGTAATGGGTGATAAGAAATGGAAAACATCAAAAGATGACACCTATACAGGAACCTGAAAGAAGATCAGAGGCTATACTGCAAACTTAGAAAATAAATATTAAAGACCAGCAAAAACATAATAGTGGAAGGAAAGAAAGTTAAGAATCAATACATAAAAAAAGACCACTGTAAAATATTCTGAAATAAAGACCAAAGTATTAAGAATATTATAAAAACTCATAATACATGTAAAAGAACAAAATTTGCCTTTCAATGCTACTGGTCAAATTTTCTTTTAAAAAGTTGTTGTTGACACTGATACACTAGAGAGCCACATTTCTTGTTTTGCAATATGACAAAAAAAAAAAAAGACTCAATAGACTAGGCATATACAGTAATCTAAATACAGAGATTTAGAATTTATTTGAAGTCTTTTAGAGATTGCTGAAAAGAAAAAGAAAAACAAACAAAAACCCCATTAATCACTTATCTTTTGACTACCTGGGTAATAAATTTAAAAATCATGTGCATATCCTTCATCTCTAAGATACAATCTAGACTCACTGTATGGAAAAAATGCACCAAGAATGTTTTATTAAAAAAAAAAAAAAAGCCTGTTTTGGTGACATCAAATTATAGTAGATGTATTGCAAAACTATATCACCGAATTGTATTTAAAATATAGGCAAAACATCAGGTGCACAAGCCTTGCTATATGAACACTTTAAAAACACAAATGTTTTAAAATAAGCATTACTATTACCCATAAGTCTAAACTAAATTATAAATTAAATGTCCTTTGCCTAAGTAATTACCAAAAACCATCAAGTCTTATTAATTATGCATTCCCTCTTTTTATCCCCCTGGGTTTTACAGAATCTCTCAACCCTTCACCTGCCTGGCCAGGGAAGGAGAAATTTTTTTCTTAATCAATAATAAGATATGCTTAATACTATACTGTAGAAATTTAACAAGTAAAAGGGATCATTAAATGCATGGTAAAATAAATCAGCTTTCAATAACAATGAAGAAAGAAGTGATGACACAAATCTGACCAAAAAAATCTGCTCCCCCCCCCAATGCATATCATTAATTTTGGAAAAAGCAAACTACCCTTATAATCATGCTTGACTGAGTTGAGTGTTAACCAAGAGCTATTTTCCTGAACATTCCATGATTTGGAGGATTCAGACAAAAGAATGGGGAGTTAACATAAGCATACAAGTGGCTGAGGGTAGACAGCCTGGGATAAAAATTTTCACTTAACCTACACATAGAAAACTGAGAGACGATCTGTGAAGGGGAAGAAGAAAACAGTAATTTTAATAGTACTGCAATTTTTAAGTATAAAATTTAACATAGAAATTTTAACAAGATTGTTTTCCTGTCAAGTCATCATCCCGTCTTCCCACAATGGGTATTATTAGTGATAGCAAGAATTACCAGTGGGCTAAAATGCTAAAAATAAAATTTTAGGTTATAGTTTATAAAAGATACGTTAAAAATCTTTACCAATGCTTTCTGATAGGCCCATCATCTGTCTCAGTGGGTACTTTAACTCCTTACTTGAGATAAATTAATTCAAAAAAGAAAACATTAAGGCAGTAAGGGACTCATTATCTTTAACATTTTAAGGTGTTTTAAACAAAACTTACTAGATGGCAAGAATTACAGACTTAGTTAATACACAAAAACTAAATATTTATCCAAACACAAAATCAGAGCCACAAAACTCAATTTGTTTCTGCCTAACATATGGCTCCAACTCCTGAGTGGCATATGTTTAGTGCTGGTGCTGGTAAAAAGCATATGATAAAATACTACAGAAAGAGTTCAACTGTTATTTCATTCTTATAATACAAACACACACACACACACACACACACACACACACACTTTGGTTCAAGAACTAAAAATACAGACCACAGTAAGAAGCAAAATTTTGAGGCTCAGTTTTAAAAGTCCACAGTGAACACATAATTAGAATAGCGCTGTAAAAAGAAAACGAAAATCCTCCCAGTTTGTTAATCTTAATAGATGGTCAGCCACAAAGGTGTCCAAAGGAATTTACATAAAATCTCAAAAGAATATCTCTAATTCTCGATCCCTAGCACACCAGCAACCGTCACACCCCCACCTCCAAATATCCCAAGGCTGTTTTAAAGCCAACAGTTTAATAAAAGGATTAACGACCACACTTATTAAATCATCCACCGTTCTGCTTGCAATTTGACGTCGAAATTATTTGTTCATCTTCCTTTACCTAACGCAAAGCCGTGTCAAAAGTTCAAAGATCCAGGCTGTTAAACAGGGCGAGGGTTGCAGCCTCCGGTCCACCTCCCGACTGAACAGGTGGTTAACTCACCTGGGGAGAGGAGCCGCCAGGTACAGGCAGCAGCCACACCGGATCAAACAAGGGCGGGTTTTCGAGGTTTTAACCCCCAGGGGAGCGGGGAAAACGCTCTCCGAAAAGCGTTCAAGTTCGGCGGCTGTTGGGCGGCCAAAGCCGCAAGAGCGGCGGGCGCAGGGTGATCTCTCCCGAGGGCTGCGCGCCCGCCCCCTGCCCTCCGGAGCCGCGACGCTCGCCGCGGGCCGCCGGAGAGGGGGCGGGGAACGGAGGGGAGGGCGGCCGCGCCCCCGCGAGCGCGTCCGGGCGAGACTCGGCCCCGGCAGGTGCGGGGCAAGTCGACGGGTCCCGTGCCCCGCCCGCTCCCCTCTGCGCAGCGCGCGCCCGGGATGGGGTGGGGCGGCCGGGCCCCTCGACGGGCCGAGCCTTGCTGGCGTCCCGGCCCTCAGCCGCAGCCTAACGGTTTCCGCGGCGCCTGCTCCGGGGCGGGACGGATCGGGGTCCCCCGCCTTCTCGGAGGGAGTGCCCGCTCTCTCACCTCCGAGTCACGCCGCTCTGAGGCGGAGGAAGGCGGCTCCCCTGGCGCCCCTTCTTCGGGTTCCTGATCGTTCTCTCTGCCTCAGCGGCAGAGCTAGCTCTCGGGGGCCGCCGCGGCCGCTGGCGCGCTGACTGTTGAGGTTGTTTTCCGGTAGTGACGGCGCCGCCTCAGCCCCGCTCTTCGCTCCCTCTCCGCGTAGCTCCCGCTTTCTGTTTCACCCGAGGGACCACGAACGCCGCCGCCGCCATGCTTACTACGGAGCCGGGAGGAGGAGCCGGAGTCGGCGCGCCCAGTGCGGCTGCGCGAGTTCCGCCGACGGCGCCCCCGGCCGGCCGGGACCCCGAGCCCCAGCCCGCGTCCGCGCCGGGGGCTCTCCCCCAGCGCGAAGCCCCGCGGGGCCCCGGCGTGTGGCGTCCGAGCGCCCGCGCGCCTCTGCCCGAGCGCCGCCGCCCACCCGGCCCGGGCTCTCCCGAGGCCCGGCTGCGCCAGGCTGGTCGTAGCCTCCGCCACGGCCAGGCTGGAGCCACACTCAGGAAACGTGGAGTTAATTGACGTTCCCAGGGTCACACACTCAAGTCGCAGTACACATTTTAAAAAGCTCCCCGAGACGCACCGGGTCGGCCCCTCTCCGAAAACACCAGAACTTATCGTCGGCAGGTGCTTTTAGAGACACTCCCCCAAGGACTAGGAAGCCAACTGAAGTGGGCTCGGAGGTTTCCAGTCCCGAACATCTGGAGCCCGGGACCTCGACAGCGCCCCAAAATATTTACAGATCTACTTCAGGTGGCAATAAAGGGATTGGTTTCTTGGTCTCTTAGCCAGCCAAATCTCATGGAAACCCATTACCTTAATTTTTACAGCCGCACGAAGACAAGTGAACGCGGCAGCGATTTCCTTAAACCTCAAGCAATGGGGGGCGCTGCAATAATGCCTAAGGGCCGACTGGCGGTGCTGACTTTCGAGTTTCCACCGGAAGGCTTGGGGAGGGGGCAGTCTTTGGGGCTCGGAGTCCTACCCCAGGCTCTGACCTTTCAGAAGTGGTGACGGATGAAACCAAGCTCCACGACTGACTTCATTTAAATATACTAATTGTGCCTCCATTGAAAATGGCCATCCTAAACTAAAAAAAACAAACAAACAAAAAAACACATTTTACAGAAATCTGTTAAAAATGTACGTGTTCATGCATCCTTAGCATACCATGGTTAATGGAATCCTTTGTTGGTGACTCGCCATAAGTTAAGGTCCCCGGGGATTGCAGAGGGATAGAGTCCCTACTTCGTTGCTTTTTTTTTTTTTTTTTTTTTTTCTCTCTCTTTGAAATGTTCTCATCACCTTTTCTAAGATCTGTCACTTCTTCTCATTTCCTCATCTGCCTCTTTATCCACTTTGATCCGTCCTCTCATTCTTTCTACTTTACTGTTTATTTTTTACTCTTTTTCTTCTTTTCTCTGATGCTTTTCTCTATGGCTCCGGGTGATGATTGATTGGATATTTATATCTACAGCCAGTTAATAAGAGGTCTCTTTTCTTCCCGTCAGTAAATAGCCGAGTGACTCCATATCAAATGGTATCTTGAGATATTTTCATTGCTATTCATTATCAAAAGTTCTTTCCCTGAGAGAAGTTTCCTTTTCTCAACTTCTAGATATGGCCCTTTTCCAGACAAAATTGCTGGAAAGCTGATCATGGAATAACTGAAGTGTAATTGTCTATTGTTTTAAAATATAAGGATGTAGTAGAGTGTGGGTGAGTTTCTCCATACAGCTGCTTAGCTCTGTTTGATCTGAGACTTAGCTAGTGGTTTCCACACTTGAGATAGTAATTTTCAAAGCTTCCTACTGAGGTACTTTTTAAAAATGCAAAATCATACAATCCACCCCTCAGGATTGGTTTATCAGGGCGTTTAAGAAATGACATTAGAAATAAACTGATATTTTTAAAAATTGTGTTTGGAGCATACCTACATGAATAGGCAGAGCAAGAAAGAACAACTATATTGAAGGAGACGAAAGGCATATAATTAAAAAATACCATTGAAATAGATTGTGGTATGATATATAGTGCTGTAAGGTGGAGCCAAGCCAAGTGAACTTGGAGCTTTATCTTCTGTAGAAAGAATGAAACACACACGTATTACCCTAGCCTGGGCTCCAGAATGAGTGGGTACTCTGGGAACACAGAGAGGGACAAAAATTTATGTTGACTTCAGACAAGTTGCTTCTCTTCTCAGTGCTTTATTCTCCTTATCAATAAAATAAGAGCCATTTTCAACCTTTATCTTTATTGAACTCTCACAACACTCACTACGTTGACCACTGTTCTTCCTTGTACATTTCTTCTTCCTTTGGTACTGTATTTTCTTGGTTTTCCTCCTACTTTTCTGGGCACTGCTTCTCTAATTCCTTGTGGATTCTTGTTCCTCTCCATAGCTATTAAAGAGAAGCTTGGAATTCATTTTTAGGTTCTTTTCTGTTTTTTTTTTTTTTTTTTTTTTTTGTTTTTTTTTTTTTTTAATGGTCTCTTTGTCCACACAGTATCATCCATACCCATGGCTTTTGTTATCATCTATTTGCCAGTGATTTCCATGTAGGTGTCTCTGCTCCAGACTCTTCCCCCTAAAGTCCAAATCTGATTGCAACTGCTTTACTGACATATCCTCTTAATGACTCAGAATTGCAAAGTTTGGACTGAATTAATGAACTCTTCTTGTTTTCCTTTTCCCTTATGTATTTAATTGTTCAAATCAAACATCTAGTAGTCATCCCTAATGTCCCCCTCACCTTCATTCTCAGTATTTGTTGCAGCACCAGCCTCCAGAATTTTTATCTCCTGAGTCTTTCTAATAAGTCCACTTCTTTCCATTACCACCACTCTAATTTGGTCTAACTGTGATTAATCTAGGCCTCTTCATTTGTTTTCCACTTTGCAGCCAAAATGGTCATTTCAAAATTCAAGTAGGACTACGTCACTTTTTACATGAAAACTTTAAACAGCTTGTCATTGTTCTAGAATAAGACAAGAGTTCTTAAAGTGGCCTATAAAACCTTTCACAGTCTCATTCATATCACTCTCCCCTTAACTTCCTGGGCAGAAGACTTTCTGGCTTTTTTTTTTTTAATTTTTTAGTTGCAGATGGACACAATACCTTTATTTTATTTATTTTTATGTGGTACTGAAGATCAAACTCAGTGCCTTACATGTGCTAGGCAAGCACCCTACCACTGAGCTACAACCCCAGCCCCTGGCCTTTTAGTTTCTCAAGTGTACTATGATTCCCAAGAGTTGCAGGATTGCTATTCCTTCCCTTCTCCTCTCTTTTAACTGCCTTCTCTCTTACTCACCTTTCAGGTCTCAGCTTGAAAGGAACATCCTTGAGAAAAACATTTCTGACTTCTTAGACAAGTTAAAGATCCCTAGTTGATGTCAATTCTCCTACCACCAAGTTCTTTTCCCTCTTAAGATTTACCAGTTTGTGGGTCCGGGCTTGTGACTCAGTGGTAGAGCACTTGCCTAGCACGTGTGAGGCATTGAGTTTGATCCTCAGCACAGCATATAAGAAAAAAATAAAATGAATAAGAATAAGAATGTCTATCAACATCTAAAAAAATTTAAAAAAGATTTACCAGTTTGTAATTACGTTTTGGTATGTGTGAATACTATGTCTGTTGCTCTTTTCATGGGGACAAAGGATCATGTCTATTGTGACTTGCATAGTTCCTGGCAAATAGAAGTTGCCCAATAATATTTTTTGAATGATTGAAGATTGTTCTTTAAGGTTCATTCCAGGATTCTATTTTATTTTATTTTTCATTCCAGGATTCTAGAAGGTTGGTAGATTATGAAACAAGTAAATTATTGGTCACATTCAAGAGGGCATGTTATGTATGAGAGGTGCAGGAATGTATTGTGAGACAATTATCCATGGGACTTATATTTCCGTATGTCTTGTTAGCAAATGCGTTAACAACTTTTATTCCAGACTATCTTTTCAATTATTGTTGTTTGGCAAACAACTTTTGAAAATAGACATAGTGTCTCCCGCCAGAACACAGGGTACATTTGTTTATCATCCACTATAATAAAGACATTATCTCCTTCTGGAATCCAGGTCGAGCAAGTTCTCTTGCAGACCATTATGAAAGATTGGGGTTTCCTAAGCTTAGGGTTCCTCAGCTGAGACCTAAACACCTCCTTGCCTTGCTTAAGACCTAGGAGGCAAAGGAACTGATTGAATATGGCAGGAGTGCCGCCTGCTATGCCAAGAGTAATGTAGTCCTTTGACCCCAAAGCTCCATGCCTTCTGCCAGCATCCAAGATACTATGGCAGATTAAGTTAATAGTTTGTTTGCAAGGAGTATAAAATCTCAGACCCTTCACATTTCTTGACAAGGCATAGCGGGTGGAAGAGATAGAGAGGGACATGAAGGCGGCAAACAGCAAGTGAAGACTTGTCTTTTTAGAAGTTTGAAAGTAAAAAGCTTTGCCGATGAAGAAAGAGCAAGAACAGCAGATTGAGGTGGGAGAGTTGTGTTAACTAAATTCTTAGAGCAAAATTGAGGGTCCTAACTGATCAGAACCAGAGACAACACTATTACCATTGCCCCTATCTTTGGGTGCAAGAAGTAGTTGACTTGGAGTTACACCAGTTAAAGCCAAGGAAGCTTTTGTTTTTCTCTGAGGAGTATGATATGACGTGGGGAAGGAGGGACAGGTTTGGGAGTCAGGTTTGGGCTTGACTTCCAGCTCTGTTATTAAATAATCGATTAATCTTAGGCATATTATCCTGCCTTTTTGAGTTTCAGTTCCTCATCTGTATACTAATGGTCAAATACCTACTTTGCAGGATTAAGAAGCATAATGCATCAAAATGCCTGGTATATGCTTGATGCTCAAGAAATAAACAATAGCCATATGATTAGGATGCCCTGGCTAATTGTGTTCCGGGGAGGTTAGGGAAACCCAGAAACTTCTTCCACATTGCCAGGGACAATTGGGAAGGAAGCTGGCTAAGGTCAACACTGATTCTAAATTCCTGATCCCTTTGCTATGATTTCCCATGGATGGAATAGCATCTTCCCTAAAAGCAAAGGAAACAAAGCACAACTTGACAAGAAGCAGCTTGACATTGATGTTGGCCATCCTCATCACAAGGAGTTTTTTCATTGGTCATCATTCTTCTCACACCCTACCCTACCACTCTTTTGCTATGATCCCTTACTTTAACAAGAACCTTTTCCCACATTTTTCTAAATTCTTAGGGCCTCTATAACCACCTCCCTTTAAAAGCAACCTGGGACAATTCCCAAATTCTTTTTTAACTTTTATTACTCAAATCAATTTGTCTCTTTGTTTTTTGTCCTCACTTTTATCCAGAATAGCTTTGGAAGCCTTACCTCTGTTTCAAAACTAAGAAAGTTCATAAAAGTGATTTCCTAGGGCTGGGGTATAGCTCAGTGGTAGAGTGCTTGCCTAGCACAGGTGAGGCACCAAGTTCAATTCCCAGCACCACAAAGAAAGTGACTTTCTAAACTAAAAAGTAACTCTGGCCTAGAGAAGTAGTCCTTTTAACATAAATAAAAATCACCCCAGGTGATTGTTTAAGAAATAATGATTCCAACCCATGCCTCTTCCCACCCACAGATTTGGATTCAGGAATCTGTATTTTATTAACACTCCAAGAGATTCTAATGATGGCAGTTCATGGCCCATACTTCGAGCATCTGAAAGCAATGAGCTCAAAGAACAGGCTACTTTCACAAGATTTTTTTTTTCTCTGTGACATAGAATTAAAGAAGGATTGATTGAGTTGTTTGAAAAAAATTTTTGTCTATGGTTCAAGGTTTATTTTTAATATTGTTTTTTCTTTATAGAGAAACTAAGAAAGACCAAGAATTCCTTAATCACAAAATGATAATCCTGATAGTCCAAATTTGTCATTGTTAATGATATGGTTTCATAGTATTCTATGGGGGACAATCTCACTTGCAAAAGGGGAACAGACTTATCTGGTTGCTGACCAGGACTTATTGAATAGCTTCCCTATTGAAGGGACTATACAATAATAGACAGATTATAAGGATTTTCACTAGGCTGAAAAAATAAAGTTTCTATGTCTGTCTTTGGGACTGTCAACAGCTCTTTGATGTTTTGTACAGCTTTAGGAGAGTCTTATAGAAGCCTTGGGGTTGAACACATCATGATCATTATCCAGCATAACCAGATGACATATGAATCAATTTTAAAGACAGAAAGAGGAGATAAGTATCTATAAGGATAATAAGGCAGAAGATGACTTGGAATTTAAAAACCTATTCTCAAACTACCTGGCTTTTTCCTCTTTTAAAAAAAAAAAAAAGCAAATTTCAAAACTAGAGCCAAACTTTACCAAGATAGCAATGAGATTTTAATATAAAAATTTAAATGACTTAGGAAATGAAAATTCAGATAATCTAATGTCAATTGTAATTTGCCAAACTTAAGAAAGTTCTTCTTCTGAATTTAACACAAAATAAAGATAAAATAATGACATGTTTCCTATCAAGGAAACTAAAAATTCATGTTTCAGTTGGTTTTTTCACTCTTTTGGATTATTCTAGTTTTACATTAATCAGGCCTTTTTAATTTTACTAGAAATAAATCTAGTAATCTTTTCTAGTAAAATAAATCTAGTAATCTAGAAACCTTTTCTTCAACTTTCAGATCTAAATATTTAAACAAAAATTTCACTTTAAAACTACCAAACTATCTATCTACACGTTAGTAATCACATAAATCTTCATAAAATAACTTATCTTTGTTATTTTTTAATATAATGTAAATATGAGATAGTCATCTCGTAAATAAGGACAGAGATGTATAATAATGGGAAAAACTAGGGAAAGCATAAAATTGAAGACTTAAAGGAATAAGTTGAAATGCAAATTTTATTTATTTCAAATTTTTATCTGTAAAGTTTTTATTATCAAGACACTTCTGAATTTTGATATTCTTTTCTCTTTACATAAAGTCATAAACCCAGTACTATCAATGTTGAAGACAAAGCTAAAATTAATTAATACTAATAATTTCCATTACTGAAAGAGACTGAAGAAGCCCTTACATAAAAATTAGTGAAAGACAACTTTACCAAATAAACAGTAAGCTTCAAATTAGAGAAACTAAGGGCCTAAGACATTAGAAATTTAAATGTAACCTATTTTCCCAAACTCTAGTCGACTAAGAGTAAAAATAGTTATAGTACAAGTCTCAAAGAGTCAAATTTCTTCCAGATGATTCTAAGAATCCCCAGAGATTTGCACAGGTGCACTGTAAGAATCAGTCTTCTGTGACACTCCATGACATTGACCATCTTCCTCCCCTGAGTCATGGAAGTGTTTTCTTCTACTACTTCCAAGGCCAACAAAGCTCTCCAACTGCAGTGTATCTGGGCCTGTGCTGAGGCTACCAACCCCTGACTAAAGGGCACAGATGCCTCTGCCAAGATAGAGGTTTCCTGGTACAACTTCCTATTGCTATTGTCTTCAGCTCCCAAACTACTATGTACATCATAATGAAGCATTTAATCATACACTTGCTATGGTTTGAATCAGTTTTGTCCCCTCAAAACTCATTCTGGTGTTTAATTCCCATTGAAAGGTATTAAGAGGATGAAAAATTAATCTGACTGTGCTAGTTAGAGATGAGGTCTTTGGGAGGTGCTAAGAATTCGATAAACTCATCAAGATGGAGCCCCCATGACTGAATCCTGGTGGATCTCTAAGAATGAGAGAGATCGAAACCACACATATATACCTTGCATGCTCTCTGTCTCTTGCTATGGGATACCCTGAATGACCTAGGAATTCTATCTGGCAAGAAGGCCATCACCAGATGAAACCCCTTGATTTTGCACTGGAACTATGAGTCAAAGTAAACCTTTTTTCTTTTTTCCTTTTGCTATGTTGGGGATCAAACCCAGAGCTGCTTATCAGCTAGACTAGCACTCTACCATCTACCCTAGTCCATCCTTTTTTCTTTATAACCAACCTATATATGATACTGTGTTATTAGCAACAGAAAACGGACTAATTCAGTACTGTAATTTGTTTGCAGTTCTGGGACTTGGGATTAAGCTCATGGAGTGGACTACATATTCCACCAAGCCTTTACTGCTAATGCTAGCACTAACTTCACTTATCTTTATTCACATAGGATGTGTTTTTCTCTTCCTCTGTAAATAGGCTTGCTCTCTGAATTCTACAGACATGTCCAAATCAAGTTCAAATACTAAGGCAAGAAATCAAAACAAACATAGCTTAAGCTTAAGCTGTGACTCCAGCTACAAAATCGATTAGGTACTTTAGGTGAGGGTTTGTATATTAATGAAATGACTTACTATACTAATTTCCTTAGTAACAGTATCTATTGCACATTGATATTATTCTAAGCATCTTACTCAACATAAGAGTTAACTCCTTTCTAGTAAGAATCTATTTTAAATTGATAATCCAGATTTGATTCTAAGAAGGGTCTCTTGCAAGGGGAAAAATCAATCAACAACCAAGAAATATTTATAGAATACTTTTCTAGACAAAAACAAATGCCTGATCTTAAAGATTTCCTTTTTGTGCTGATCATTTTCTGAGCTCCAAGCCCACCGTTTTATACCTAGGTAGCTAGGTCTGGAAACTACATTTCCCAAATTTCCTTACTAGATCCTTCCTGCTAGTATCTGCAAATGAGAAGTTGTAGTAACTAATGAGTGATTAGAAAAGAGGTAAAAGAGAAACAGGACTTATTTTCTATTGCAGTGCTTGTCAGTGTTGTTCCTTCAAAAGATAACAGCTTCAGAAAAAGCCTTGGTGTCTTTTGGCATGCTTAACACTAACTGTGCCACATTGTTTTATGGCTAAGAGAACCAACTGGGTGTGCCCCTTTGTTAGCATAAGCACCAACCAAGACACCTCCCTCAGAGAGCTGTTTAGTTCCCTGGCCTCTGCAGCCTTGGAGATGCTAACTACTTCCTCCAACATCCTCCCTTTTCTCCTTCCTTACATGAAATCTCTTTATCTGGAATACCTAAAGTGGTTTCTGATTTCTGGAATCTAGCTTGAACTTTGATAGATTTTAGCTAGATAGATGAAAAATACTTGGTTAGGGAATCAAAATATACTCATGCAAAAATCCACTTACAGGTACAACGTTTAAATGAATAGCTGAGATCAAATTTGTTATAGGTGTTGCAAAGGGCAAACAATCAGTTGCTATGGGATGGCCAAAAACAGGCATCATACCTTTAAAGTTTAACTTCTTCTATTTCATGTTTGAATGACATTGTGATCAAAGAACTATTAGTCCCATTCCATAGATGAGAAACATTGCTCTGAGAGGTTAAACTGAAGTTCACATACATACAACTAAGCAAGGGGCAGAGCTGGGATTCATATCAAGCTCTGTGTGAGCCTTTCCATTTCTCCTTGTTAGCTCAAAAGGGGTGAAATTTGAGGTGAACCTTGAAGAATAGGCCTCACATGGAATGTTCCAAGCAGAATGTTCTAGTAGGAACAGCAGCTACAAAGGCAAGTAGGAAAATGCCAAGTATGTCTAGGGGTAAGAAGTTGGGACAAAAGTTTGTGATGGAGAGTATGGAGATACAGGGCAGAAAGATTAGGTTGGGGCCAGGTTAAGAAGAACTTTGAGTGGCATATGAGGAATTTAGGAACCATTTATTTTTAATCAGGGGTCAGGGAAGTGGCAAAAGCGAAAAAGCTATTTGGTATTGTTGATTAATGTCCATCTCTGATATTTGTCAAGCTACTGTTGTTATCAAAGTCATTTAAAATAACTAATACATTAAAGCAAAACAAGAAAAAAACCTTTACAGATTACTGCTGTCAAACCAAGTAATGGGAAAAGGATTTTTAACATTGCATAAATTTCCAAAAGAGCAAAATCCAGACATAAAACAATAACAAAACACCTTATAAGGAAAGAAACTGATTTTTATCACAGAGGGGAAAAAAAGAATATTTCTTTTCTTCTTTCTTTAAGATAAATCAGAGTCCTAAAATAATCTCCAGAGCTATGAGAAATGAAATAAGTATTTTTTATACAAAGGTATTATTATTTGACTAATACATCCTCAAGGGATAAAATGAAGAAATATTAAAAGGACAAGCCAACAACACAAAATTAAGAGATTCTGATAAAGTGGACCACAAATCAGCCTGTCAGTGGACTATTATGTTCTGTTACAAACCTATCGTTGAAGCAATTGGATTCAGGCACATTATGGGTTAGATAGACTTTTGTGGGTAGCTTAGAGATTCAACTGTCATTTATAACTTTGTTTCCATGGCAAAATGCCTTTGCAAGTTCTAAACAGCAGACTTTCAAATTAACTTTTGGAATATAACCCATTTGCAACTTGGGGACTGCCTGTGCTTTGAATGTAGATTGTCTATTATAACAACGGTTTTCCATGGCTTTAACTCCATTGAATCGCAGAGGATTTCAAATTAGTTAGTACCTTTCTTTCAAATTCAGTACCTTATTTGGGAAAAGGAGATTTTTAAAAGTAACCCACCTGGTGTGAAGAAAAGGTGACTTCAAAAACTTTTTTCCCATTAAAGTCCTGATGATTAGGAAGTGAACGTTTGTCTGCAAGAATTAGGAAGTACTTGAGTATTTATAGCATTATTAATGGAAGACAGGATTTACATGCAGTTTGTCTCAATAATGCAAAGGTAAGGAAAAGCAAATCCAGATTTCTTTCTGGATCATTTATCACATAGGTGGCAGAATTCTCTTAAAACATTTGCCTAATATTCTTATTAATGACATTTGGATATTGCAGGCAATGTTTTTCTAGATTAGAACTGTAAAGATTATTGTAGGAATTTCCTATTTAACAGAAAGTTGCAGGTAAAGACCTATAAATGATAACGTGTGTAAGAAGTTGTCTTTCTTCAAGAGGATGAAATGCTTATTGATCAGGGAAAGCATATAAAATGCTTGATTGGATTTCCAGTTAATTTTACTCTTTCAACTAATTTCTTATTTTCTCTTTAAAAAGACAATAATTGAAATAGATACAGCATAATAAGGAATCTCTCTTCTATCAACCCATACTTTACTGAAGACTTTAGCTAAGCTCATTACATTCAGAGCTGATTGGTTTGTGAGGCACCTCATATATTAAGTAAAGTTCCAGTTTTCCATCAAACATGCAAGGTAATGAAAGCTGGTGTTCTTAATAAAGTTCACTTGTTATTTTACACCTGGAATTTTTGTTTGTTTGTTTATTTTATAAGCCAGATTTCTTTCTGGTTCTTTTATCACATAAGTGGTAGAAATAATACCATTGATTTTATACACTAAAGAAAACTTAAGTCTTTGAAACAATTTTTTTATTGTAACTCTATTTTTTGACACCTTGTCTTGAAAGGTTGAAAATTTTTATCTTTAGAGTTTACCCAGTCCTTTATTTTATATGTATAGTTTTTCAAATACTCCATTTGGGTACTCCTTATAATTGCAATGTCAAGTCTTTAGCCTGAGAGTCAAAAGCCCTTGATGCTAGTTCTGTCTTTCAAGTACTTCCTGAGGGCTTTATGTGTAGTGTGTTCATTGCTATTCAATTTTAGCAGTTTTTTTATGATTTTCTTTGTAATCCACAGAATTATTTAGGAGTACATTTTTTTCTTTTCAAACATTTTAAAATTCAAATTTATTCTTTTAGGCAAGAGAAAAGTAAGAAATGTAACTTGATTTTGTTTTGTTTTTTTAAAAACCACTTTGATGAGGTATGATTGACATACAAAAGCTGTACATATTTAATGTAGATAACTTGATGAGCTTGAAGATAAGTATACACCCATGAGACCATTGCCACAAATCATGCTATAAAACCTTTCCATTATCTCCAAAAGTTTCACATTTTATTCTTGAGTTGTAACCTTTTTTATTCTGAACAGAGACCATGTTTTTCATAATGCTGTTCTTCGAAGTTGTTAAACTCTCTTTTGTGATATAATATGTAGTCATTCTAAAAATATGCCTTTGAAAAGAATGCATTTTCTCTATTTGGTGCAAAACTATTTGCATCTATTGAATTGAATTTGGTGATAATTTTGTAGTTCAGCTCTTCATTATTCTCATTGATCCTTTTGAGTTTGAGCTCTTAGTTAAAAATTTACCACTGGGATTGTCAGTTTACTAATTTCTCCTAGTAATTAAGTAAGAGATCACTTTACATATTTGGGGGACTCTGCTTAAAAGTACTTACATAGTTGAAAATTGGTATATTTTCTTGGTGGCTCACTCCTTCTTTCTTCTTAATGTTATTTACAATGTGATTTTTATCCAATTAATGGGTTTTGACTTAATTCTATTTTATCTAATCTTATTTTTGTAATTATTCTTTTTTGTCTGATTTTGCCTATCTATCTATCTATCTATCTATCTATCTATCTATCTATCTATTTATTGTTGTGGTTGTGGTGATGGTGGTGGTGGTGCTGGGGATTGAACCCAGGACTCAGGCATGCTAGATGAATTACATTCCCAGTCCCAGCATATATAATTTTTGTATACCTTTATTTTTAGACTTTCTGTGTTTAAGTGTGTCATTTATAAATAACACAGACTTTATTTTTTATTCACTTTGATACTCTCTGTATTTTATAAGTGAGTATGATCTACTTAGATTTATTGTTATTTCTTATTTATTTGAACTTATTTCTCTAATCTTAGTTGAATTTCCTTTATAAAATGTTTTATTTTACCTTCCTGCTTCTTGTTTTCTAAAGTTTTCCATGTCCTTCATAATTTTCTTTGCTGGCTTAAAATCATAGATTATTTTTCTGCTCTTTTAATGGATTTATATGTATATGTATATTTTTGTCCTCTTGTGGAGTACAATAGCTATTTTGGTTTGCTGTTCTTATTGAATGAAACACTTCTTTAAAACCTCTTTTAATGAAGTTTTGTGAAAATGTTGGACTAGATCAAATAATTTCTAACCATATCAGACCCAGACATATCTTTTTTAATAATATAATTTAATATATAAAATTTATAAGCAATCAATACAATGCCACAACTACAACATAAGCATTAGTACAATAAAAGCAAGTTAATGAAAATGATATACATTTTGATATAAAATAAGTGCTTCAAGATGAACAAACAAGATGACTTATGCTATGCTTATATGTACTTATAATTTTTTAGTTTAGGAGAAAGAAAACAATATTCAACTGAACATTATTAGTAATTTAATGTAATGTTTTATTTTATTATTTATCATTTATATCATTTATCACTTATTTTATATTTTACTTCATATTTGACATTTTAATAAAAAGACAAAATACAAACACACATACACACACTTACATAGAATCTCCATGAATGAAGTAGCTACAAGGTATAGGTGTATTACTTGAGACTCAAGTTCCTTGAGTGGTTTTACCATTGATGACATAATTTTCCAAAATGGTGAACAACTCAGTAAAGTTTTAAAATAAAATCCAATTGTCCTTCAAATTATCCATCATCCTGGATAATTTAACATGCATTATTTTTGTGTTTCTATGTAAAATTGAGGTATATTTCAGATTCAAATGATTACAGAGGATTTTCACCTAGATGTATATCTGGCAGGACATCAGTGAGTCATGCAGGAGACAGAAGTTTTGTTGTGTGGGACTTCCCTACCACATTGCAGGCCATCAGTGTTTCTGCCTTCCTGGTCTCTAAGGACCAGTGCCATCCCTTCAATTATTTTGATAACCAAAATTACCTCCTAATATTTCTCAAATGCATCATAGGGTGTATTAGTTCCTCATTTGAGGACCACTGAAATAGATAATCTCCTGGTTAAAGTTCTTAATATGAGGTTAAGAGACCCATATGATTTCAGGAGGTCCACAGACTTGGAAGAAAAAAATCAAAGCACATGCTTTCATGTTCAATATGACTTATATATTGCTTTGTCAAAGGCTGCTGTTCAACGTTCTTATTACAGCTAAGCAACAATAAACTTCACATTAATATACCTCACCTATAGGGCTGGGGAGGTAGCTCAGTTGGTAAAGTGCTTGCCCCTGGGTTCGATCCCCAGCACCGCAAAAAAAAAAAAAAAAAAAAAAAAATACACCTCGCCTCTAATTTGTATATATGTGCTTGTTACTCAGAGTATTAAAGCAGCACATAATAGTGCCCATTTCTTTCTTTTCTTAATATGTTTACTGTATTTCAGCATTTTTTTTTTACTTTTATGTGTTTTATTTTATGCATTTAAAAACATGATTCTTAGACGTGGGTATATAGGCTTTCACTTGAGGCTAAGAGATCTATCATACAAAAAGTCTAAAGTGTTCAACAAAAATGTTGAGGCCTAAGTTGGCTCCTCAAGATGGAGTTAACATGGATCAGAATCAGGACCTCAGTGAGGGAGTATTCAGAAGGAGTGTCCCACAAGGAGTCAAATATCATCATAACTCAGAAATACAATTTGATTACATTTATGTAGGAATACAGTTAGACTGATACAAGACAGACGTGATGGAAGGTGTTCTAAGGTGTTGGATACAATCTCTTTGACCCATCTTCTCTTCCACAGGTTAGATCCTGGGTACTCAAATTTTGGTGTGTATATGAATTTTGAAGAGTTTTTTTTGGAAATGCTGATTCAAATCTATCAGAATTGCTGGAAATGGAGCATTATACTTGACATGCCTATGATTTATGGACCAAAACTCAAGGACCTGGGTTACACATGTACCTCTTGCACAATATGCTAAAGGAACTAGTTGGTACCTGATAGGCACTGAATTTTTTTGCTTGCTTATCTGAAAAGTCCTTCCCTTATTTTGTCCCCTTGGAACATTTTTAGCTGTTAAGCCTAAAGCATGTGTAGACTCCTCTACATTTATTTCTTCTCACTTCTCTTATAGTCCTTTATGCATTTCTCAATGCAATAGAGATTCTTATTATATTCAAACTATTTGTTCAAACATCTGCGTCACTCGACTGAGAATGTTGAGGGCAGGGTCTATTTTTATCCATCATGATTTTTCCCTTACCACATCTTAGATATTTGTTGTCTTGAATTAAAAATGAAGAAATTCTCTTTTCACTGAGAATTCTCATAGATGTTTTTATTCTAAAACCAATCTCTTGTAGATTCAGGCTTCTTCAAAAAAAGCTTTATTTTTTTCTTTCTCTTAGATCACATTTCTTGGGAATATATACAGATACATACACCTACATATATAAAAATACCTCATAGTAACTCTCTCTTTCTGTCTTGGATTTATGTAGTACAATACAAACTTTGAGTGATAGTTATCTAATCAGATCAATGATTAGGGCAATAGTTAACCTATGTTAAAGTTAGCATAGGTTAATCTATGTTAGTGCAGCAGAAAACAAACAAAAGAACTGATCATTACTTAGTTGTTTATTTGACCAAAACAGAGAAAAAAACACATATTCTATCTGGCTTCTTCATTCCTAAACTTACCTACTTAAAAACTGCAGCATTTGAATTGTTACATAACTTACTAGATAAAATAAATGAATGGCTGTATTTCATCTGAACTTTCTCTGAAATAGTCGATACCCCAAAACATTTCACTAAAATAAATCGTATTACTTTTATGGGTAAATAAGAGATTGATTATATAATTTTATACCACATAACTATTTAATATACAGATATTTTAAAAAGGTGTTGTAAATCCACGTTCATTGACATCAAAAGAACTATATGACATACTATTAAGTAAAACACAGTTATAAAGCACATATGTATGTACATACCTTTATACAGAAATACTTATACATATACACAGGCTTCCCAAAAAGATGTTTACTATAACCTCCAATAAATAACAATGGTGGGATCTCAGAAGATTTGTACTTTATGGTTTATAATTTTACATATTGCTTGCATTTCCTGCATGGCTGTGGATTTATAATCTTTACAATATCAAAAAATAATAAAAAATTTTAAAAACCAGTAAAATGGGTGTAATAGTAAGAATGTTCTTATAAAAAACAAAACATTTCCTCCCTAAGAATATTATTTGATTAAATGACACTTTGAGGGGATGAAGCAAATAAAAACATTTTAAGTCATCCAAAATAACTTGAGTACTTGGACTACTCCTGGGATCTCTGAGCTGCCATGAAGAAGTCTTACTTGATCACTATGCACAAAGGTACATATAGGTACGTGTCCCATCTGAGCCCAGCCTTCCAGCCATTTCTACCAAGGCATCAGGAAGTAATTGAAGTCACTTGGATTCTTGGCACCAGTCTCTTGGCTAGTAAAATGCCACCATAAGATCTCTTGGCAACTCCACATGGAACAGGAAAATTACCCAACTGAGTCTGACTTAGCAGTATTATGACAAATAATAAAAGGATTATTGTTAGAAAAGTAAAAATATAAACCATAGTCCCTCTTTTGGGATAGTAGTCCTACCTTGCTACCCACTTCTGAGGCCGAAAGCTGTAGGGTAGCTGTCTTTCAAGGGGTCTAAAGACAGCTTGGGCCCAGGGGCATCATCTGCCAGGTTTTTTGTCTTGTTCCTCTTGAAAGTGGCCCTCTTGAAATTTTTCTAATTAAACACAGGAAGCCACAAATTGTCAATTGGTTTGAGAAGAGGACATTGATTAAATAATATAGGGTTTAATGTATTTCTAAAGAGAACATGTACTAAAATACACAGTTACCAGTGAACACGACCACAGCATTGCAACTTCTGGGGGTTCTATGTAGTTGCACAATAAGGACTTGGGATGCCCTTTGGGAACATGTAATGAAACATAAGGGAGACAGCCTGCTCTTGAAGCATTTATAATCTAGCTTGGGAAGACAAATAAATTCAGACATCAAGATAACCAACCAGTCTCCTGTCTTATATGCATGTCTTAAATGTATAAAACACATGGACAACAAGTGCCAGAGGATTTTAAAGATGGGAGATATTCATTGTAGGCCAGTGTGACCCAGAAAGTTCCTGGAGAGGGTGATAACCTTTGGTCCTTGAAGGTAGGGAGAGAGTCTTACAGGTACACAATGATGTTGAAAATGCCTTCCCTGTTTCAAAGGAGTTCATTGAAGTAGAAATTCTTTACCTATTATGCACTTTACAATTGTTTTCCTACCCCATTATTTAAACAGCATTTCTCTTAGCAGCAAAATTTACACTATATGAAATATTATATATGAGGTAATTAGCTTCTCAAGAGGGTAGAAAGACTCTGGTAGTATACAAGATAAATGCATAAATTAACTTGATCTAGAATCTGTTGTGAAATGATACGTTTGTAAACGAAACAAGGGAAATCTGAGGCCTTTAAAGGTCTTTGTTTTCTAAGTACTTATTTAAATCTTTCTTTCATGTTTTAATAGTACTTTCTTACAATGCTAGAAATTAGATGAGTCCAGCTCAGGAAACAAGGAGTTTTTTTTCATTATGTACTGTTTTCAGCTCCTAGCACAAGGCTGTTCACACAGCATATTCTCATTCCATAGTTGCTGAATGAATAAATACATGAATAAAGAATAAGGAATATTCAGAGGAGAGAAAAAAAGCAAAATCCGGTTAACACATTCTAGTAAATATTTGGGTTGCTGAAAGTGAAATCAACCCATCTTGCTTAAGAATAGTTGGCTTTAAATTTTTAAGAAATCAAGTTTCCAGATTTAAATACTCCTTGCCATTTCTTATTTTTTGATAGATTCAGTGCATTTTTGTAATTGTGTTGTGGAACTGCTTTAGGGTTTAAAATTCCAATATTTCACTGTGACTCACTGCATTCCTTAAAAACAAAGAATTGATAAGGGTTAGTAGCCATCATCCCAATATATAAAGTAGATTAGTAATTTACTAAATTGTTTTTCCCCTTGCCTTCTTTTTCTTTTCTTTCTTTCTTTTTTTATTTTAAAGACCATTCCTTGTCTTCATTTTCTATATTATTTTTCCTGAAATGAACATATGTTCCTTTTGTATCAAGGGAAAAAGAATATTAAATTTTATTGAAAAATATAGTGAATCTTAAAGGATATGAAAGAGCTTAGGAATTTAACCAGTTGCTCACTGTGCATGGTTCAGGATGACTATGTACCAAACATTCTCTCTTTATTTTCACTGCCACCGTTCTTTAACATTTGACATCAATAATTTAGTTGGGTTTGAGGTAAGGGGCTCTCCTACCCTGTTAGGAACAGATTCTAATAGGTAGTTACTGTATTTAAAACTCTTTGAAGAGGAAAGGTGTTATTTAAGTATTAAGCATTGTTACAGACATCCTGCCTTTTAAAAGCTCAAAGGGATAGACAAGAGGACCTGTCTGTATTAGTATTCCAAATTAAACTGGGAAGGATAAATTATTTTTAAACCATCTAATCTCTCCCACATGCCCCCATCTCTGGGTTTGATTTCAGTCAAATCTGTACAAGGCGAGGTGAATCCAACCTCTAATTTTCCTTTTAGTTCTAATTAATATGTTCACTCTAGGGTTTCTCTGTGTATTTGTGCACACAAGCTTGATGGAGTTAGTTTGCTTCTGCTAATGAGGTTTAATAATATTCCCACAAGTAGTGCTACTTACTCCCTCCAAAATAAGTAGGTAATATAGGATCTGTGGCTTTTAGTTTGGGAATCACAAAGCATAAGTCCTATACCTGTGATATAGTAATATAGATTATCTGGACATAATAATCATTCCTGGAAGTCATCAAACGTACCTTTAGAGATTAGTTACTGGGAAGTGTTTTACTCTTTTTCAGGGAATTAACAGCAGTCTTAGTACATTTGCCGGTTAAATTAACAGAATTAACAGACCCTTTGAATGAAGTCAATTTTTATGGCTGGTGTGCTTGATGATTATTGGGACCCAGTCAGCTCATGTAGCTTTTCAACTTCCTTAGTTTCAATTCCAAAGCCATTCAGCCTGAAGCTGGTCAAAGAACTCATGATTTGATGTAATTGACATATTGAGGGTAGAAACTAAATTTCAAAATGATGTTAAGAAGTCACAAATAACACCTTTGAACATCTCTCACAAGTGCAATAAAAGAGAATGTCTAAAATAGATTAGAAACTCAATGGAGAGCATCATAAATTTAGATTGGATAATTAGAGGATATAATTTTTGGCCCAGGGGATGTGTTTTGAATTCAACACCAGTTATTTTTAGTAGAAGGTAGATTCTGAATATTTCAAATGAAATGGCACTATATTAAATTACCTGTTTTAGAATGAGGACCTCTTCCTATTTGTGATATTCCTTTATATTTATTCCTTTATAGTGTGATAATTCAAATTTAGAAGGTTGACTAAGTCGAATGTATAAAATGCCATCTTTAATTTCTTGAGAAATCAAGGTTTTGCAAAAACATGGTTTCTAAGAGTGCTATTTTGCTTCCATGTATGTACATGTATAGGTTTCATAAAAACCAAACTTCTTGCCTTTTTACCAGGGTAGAGTTTCTATTCAAAATATGGTTTTCTTTGGAATGTGTGAGAACTGAAAAAGCATCAATTTCAACTAAAAGCCTGAACTCATTGTATGTGAATATTCTTTCAGTTGTAATAGCATCCTCACATTAAGTGTTCCCTCTGCCTTTCAAGAAGGATGACTCAGAAGCCGATGGCATTATTTGGGCTATCTAGGGAGATCATTATATTATGCTGTTCTCACCTGGGTGCCCTATTAAGATGATTGGGAAAACCATCTTGAGTCACTGAACTTAGTTTATTGATCGCAGAATGCAAATATAGGCGAGGTATAAGGGAATAATACCAAAGTCAATGTTAGTGTGGAAAGTCTAGTCTTAAACTTGGAAGATAAGGGCAACCTAATACTAATAGACATTCCCCT
The DNA here is from genome assembly GCF_902686445.1 of Sciurus carolinensis. NCBI lineage: Eukaryota > Metazoa > Chordata > Mammalia > Rodentia > Sciuridae > Sciurus > Sciurus carolinensis. Next base: position 39,712,706 of record NC_062217.1, read on the forward strand.
GATCTTGTTACTATACTTTGGCCTCCTCTAGGTTGCTGTCTTCAGGAATGACGCTTCCATCTTCCAGCTGATGGGCATATTGGCTGCTGTCAACTCACACTGTGTTTCCCAGTGGAAATTTTCCTCTGCCACAGAGCACCACCAACATCAAGGAATACCCCTGCTATGAGGCAGCTGGTGGCAAATGACCAACTGAGAAAATGGGGATAAAAGACCTGACTCTTTTTTTTTTTTTAAAGTAACTTTATTTTATATGTGGTGCTGAGGATCAAACCCAGTGCCTCACATGTGCTAGGCAAGCATTCTACTACTGAATCACAACCCAGCCCAGGACCTGATCCTGTTACTTCAATTTTGGGCAATGCCGAGTGGTCATCCTAGCTCTGTTTAGGATTGATTGAGGCCTCAATTGCAACAGCTTTGTGGGTCAGCTCCTCTGCTCCCAGCTGCAATTCTCACTTTCTTAACAGGTATATATTCTGAGAGCACTCTCCATGTGAACATTTTGCAATCAGCACCTTATCTATTGAAATTGACACCTCATCTATCCCTAGTTTTAGAGAAACAATATAAGACAGAGATTGTCATTGTAGGCTGGCTTATTGCATTGAAAGAACAAGTGGCTTCATAGGTTGACATTCTGGTAAAAAAAAAAAAAAACAAACATTACTACCACCACCCTGCCTAAATGATGTTCAATCTTACCATGGTCAAACTATTGCCTTGAATTAGTCTTGAAAGCATTTGGTAGTAGAAAACTTTTGCACCTTTAATTAATATGAGTTTCTTTTATTTATTAAACAAGCCCCCAAGAAGAATGCTAGTCTATTGTAAATGTAAGATTGAATAAACTATAGGAAAAGGAGAGGAGCAAAAGATCTTATGTAGTCTGATTGGGTAAAGTTCATAATGGGTTCCCTGAGCCAATGGGTATTGTATTTCTGTGTGGCTGAGGGAGGAGTGGGGGAAGGTCACATCAGGACAGTGGGCACCTTAGCCAGGATGCTAAAAGGGAGGTGGTGGAAGGGATCTACTTGACAATTTTACTCAAGGTAACTTTAAACGAAGCTACTCTAGACCATTACTACCCACACAAATACCTTTCTCTTTTGAACTCCTTTCCCCACTCATTTTGATGCTAAACCTTGTTTTTCTGGTGTCATTTAAATATTTAGTACAAGTATCTCTTCTCATACTTCTTTTGAATGCTTTATAATAGTAACACAGACTTGTGCATCCAACAGGAGTTCAATTAAGTATCCATCAAATGAATGCATGATTAGATAAACATAAGAGAGAAAGAATTCCAAGTTAGGAAAGAAAAAAAGCATTTGTGATCCAAAGGTACTAAATCCATGCTTTCAGAAAGCATTTAAAACGTGGAATTTAACACGTTTTTTTTTTTTTACAGGAAGCAATGAATAGATATATTTTTATGTTGACTGAACCCAAATGATATTTTTTGAAATGGCAAATTGTTGATGATCTAAACATATAGTTATAAGAGATAATACACTTTATGCAATTTCAGACATGTTACAGCTCAGTGAGAGCAGGGACCTACTGGAAGGTTAGATGTGTTATGTAAGCCTTGAGCCATAATGACTTCTTTTTGTTCGGGGAGCCTGTTACAGAAGCTCCCCTCTTCCTGGTGAACACAGAGTTCTGCCTTGTCCCAGAGAACAAAGATGCGGACTGCAGACCACTTCTGTATCTAGGAGCCTAAATGGCTGTAAAATGACTCCATTTCCAGATGAAATAACTAGGTTCCTATTTCTCTTGAACAAAGTCTTAGTACATTCCTTTCTTCCCCTAATCCCACCTGACCAAAATACTCAGGTAAAACATTTCTAGGAATAGTCTGAAATGAGGATAATAAGCATTTCCTTTTACTAGGCTCCACTTTTCCAGGAAAAGATAATTTCTTTTATTGATGCTTATTAAGAACACTCCATGGGTATTCCTTTCTCCAAATCAAATATCCAAAACTAAAAATATTAAAACTATTCTGCAGATCATGTGCACATACAAGTATGTAACAATGAATCCCACTATTATGTACAGTTATAAAATTCTAATAAACAAAACTATTCTGCATATAGTCATAAAGTAAAACCTGTGAACTTAATCTTTTAGCATATGATTACCTAAAATGGATATAAATGTGAGTGGGTATAATATCGATCCAATAATGACATCTTTCTAAAAGGTTAAAACATTCATGCTTGTATCTTCCTTCTCGTTTTTGTTCTTGCCATAATTCTTGACATGGTCTGCAATGACATTATTCATTTGAAATGGACAAACTTATTTTTATAAAGGTGTATTTAAAATCACATTCAACAGATAGATCTATGCTGAAAATTTATTAACAACTTATAATAGTAAGAGCTTAATTACCCAGAAACATCAGTTAAACTGAAATGCATTTATTGCAGTAAATAGTTAGGAAAAACAGGAAGTTACAGAATGATATGGCAATGATAGGGACAATATCAAAAGCAACTTCCAAAGAAAACGTTTTCCTCAAGAAAGTGTACATCTTTTTTTATCTGTGAACAAATGTATGATTGAAGTGCGTTAGGGATTGAAGTGCATCAGAACTAACTTTGAGTGGTTCTGAGTGACGGAAGTCTTTAGCATGAGTGCCACTTAATTTTAAATTTTTAATCAAATGAACAACTAACTGGTTCTATCCTAAAAGTGAATTTATTTGCCAAAAATACTCAATTCTTGCTTATGCAATTGCTCAAAGTCTATTATTTTAATGATGTCAGTGAAGTTACTTCCCTTCATTATCATCTATAAAATGCCTTCCACTACTTAGTAGTTACTACCTGGGATTAGTTTTCTTCTCTGCGTGGCTCTCTCCTTCTTAAATCTGATTGCTCTGGTCAGCCGCTGTGATCTGCTGCATTGTGAGGATGGGTAGAATAATTTCTTGATTCAAGTCTGAATTGAGAACAGCTTTTCCATTAAGCAGAAACAAGGGTGCCACAGCAACTTCTGGGTCAGATTGTTTAACACAATCGTGGTTACCCAGGAACATCTATGGTTAAGCGCTTCATGGCCAATGTCTCTCACAAGGTTAAAACACTAAGAACCTTTCTTTTTGAAACCATATCCTGAATAATGATATCTCCAAAGCTGTGTCATTAGTTGCTTCTAATGGGCAGAAACAGGACCTCCCACACTGTCTTATTAGACTTACATCTTTGTAGATGATAATGAAGTTTAAACTGTATTCACTTATTAATGTGAACATAATCTATATGCCATATCCTGCACCAGAAGTTGGGGACACAAAGATGGAATGGCATGTTTACCTTTTTATTGTTGATCTTTTTAAAAATTTTATTTTTTTATTTTAAATTTTTGAATGACAACTGATTTGTGCATATTAATGGGATTCCATGTGATATATATTCATACATGTGATATATGAATGCAGCATGCACTGATCAACTCTGGTTTCCCTTAATCAACCCTGTCTCTCCCTTCTCAAGCTCTAGTATAATATAATTCTATATTCAGACATTCAGGTGGATTTTTTTTTAACTTCCACATATGAGAGGGAACACAAGCATTTGTCTTTCTCTGACTTATTTCACTTGACATAATGTCCTCCAGTTCCATCCATTGTAATGCAAATGACAGAATTTTATTCTTTTTTATGGTCAAATAATATTCCATTTTGTATAAACACCACATTTTCTTTATCCATTCATCCACTGATAGGTATCTAGACTGACTCCATATCTTAGCTATTGTGAATGATACTGCAAAATATGGTGTTTAAGTATCTCTTTCATATGCTGATTTCATTTGAAAGGTATGTCTTCAGTTTTCTCTTTCAATTCCCATTTTACTTGTCGCTTTGTTAACCTGACTTCTCATGGGTTTTATGAAACGAAGAGACAGGTCTGAAAGGCTGATATTTGGTGATAAAAAGGGAAGCCTCCCTCTTAAGGCAAGCATAAAGAAACTTAAAAAAAAGTATCATTGAAAGGATATGCTTACAAATTTCTGATGGAATTGGAAAACTCTTCATTTCAGGATGATGATTATAAGGCATTAGAGGCAATTGATAAAATGTTTAATTATTTTCCCTGTACTCTATTTACTTAACAAGAAAATCATATGTCTGTAAAATCCCATGATTATCTTCTCCCAAACTTGTTCTTTCTTAGATAATGACATCAGCTTCAGATAGCACCCAACTCACCACCTCCAGAGTGGTCCTGAGTCTTGTTGATTCCAGCACCCAAACATCTTCAGAATCTGCAGGCTCTTTTCTACCCTCACTACCACTGTGGTGCCTCCAGCCTTCATCAGCCATCTTGGACTACTGTGCACACTCAGGATTTCCTAATTGGCCTCATTTATCTGCTTTCAGTCATTCTCGACACAGATTTATCTTTCAAGAACACAAACACATTACTGATGGAATTAGCCCTTTATAAGCCCATCTCATTCATGTGTGTGTTGTGTGTGTTTGTTGTTGGATTCTGGGATGAAACCTAGGGCCTCGTGCATGCTAGGCAAGCACTCTACCACTGAGCTATATCCCCAACCACAACTCATCCCATTCCATCTTTCCATCTCCATTTCCCATCTGTACTCAACGCAAGCAGGTTGCATAATCTGCCGTCCATATTCTTCTGCCTTTTCACTCATGACTCTATCTGGGTGGAATGCTTGTCATGCAGCTATACTTTGAGATGTTGCTCAAATGACACATTCTCTAGTTATTTTGTTGTGTTCTCCAGGCAGAGCACACTGTACTCTTCTCTGTGCTTCCAGGATACTTAGTGTATATTATCTAATTTAAACTACTTTTGTTACCTTTTAACTATTTGATCCCATCTTGTTTTTCTCTTCTCCATACTAAGCTGCTAGAAGGTAGAGAATGTTTATTTATCTGCAGGTTTAGTGCATGCACTGATCCAGAGTGCCAGTCAATAAGTATTTTTAAAATTAATTAATTTCATTGGTGCATTATAATTATATTCAATAAATGTTTGATGAAGGAAAAAATCAGTTGATACTTTCCTGCAATTTATTCATTAGGTTTGTATGAGGCACGATTGACAATGTGCTGATTATGCACACTGTTGACAGCAATAACAAACTAAAATTTTCTTACTATTTTTTAATCCATAGAGGAAAGCCATGGATGTATCTCTAATTTGTCTGAATTCTGGAGATGAAGTAATATAATTTCCCAAAATACTGGATCAGAAAATTGTACATGGCTCAGGAGAACAATGTATTCTTTGACATTAGCCATGAAAGCTTTCAAAACAAAAATATAAATTCTTCTTGCCTCTGGGCTGTTTTCCCTAGTCTCTTTCCTACAAGAGATCACATTTTTCTTTCTGTACACGTAATATTTTTAGAGCACTCTGTCGTTAGGAAGCATTCTGTAACCTCTGGTTAACCTATTTAGATCTCAGTGTTCTTATCTGTATAATGAGGCTAATGGCACTAAGCTATTCTCCCAGGGATGTTTGATTAAATATGTTTCTTGACATTGCACAGGCCCTGCATACATCAGCAAGGGTTTTCAAAATAAAATGTCCTATATGCACAGAAAATGGTTTCATTTGGCATTGTTTTAAAAGCAAGCACATTTCCAAGAGGGAACATTTGCACCCTCAGCAAACATTTCAAAATAGATCTAAGGTAAAAATTGTTATGACTGCAACGAATGTTTTATTTGGGGTTGATAAGATAGGCAAGTATTTCAAAAACATCTCCACCCATAATTTTTTAATGGGAAAAGTAAGGTTTGGTGGAATGTAAGATAATTTTTTTTGTGCTCAGTATCCTAATTGTTACAGAAGATTTTCTAATTTTTTTTTTGGTCTGAAACAGTCCTGTGTCATGTTGGATCTTCTCAGAGTGATTTCTTTTTTTTTTTTTTTTTTTTGCTACTTCAAGTAGGACTAGAGCCCAGAATTCCTGAGGCAATGCCCTGCCCCAGCAGTTTCCTGTCATTTCAGGTGACAACAAGGGCTTCCTTGATCTCCCTCATAGGCAGAGCTAGCTTGGCTTAGGTGGACAGGATCTTTTTTTCCACAGTTCTTTTTTTATCCATCTGGCCTCTCTCTTACTTTTTATGATGGCTACCATTTTCTCTCCCAGCAATAGGTGGACCCAGACAGGCAAAGGGGAGAAACCTGCAGAAAAAGCAGGAAATTAATGGAACACAAGAAGAAAATATAAACAAAATATATGCTGGCATGCTTCTGAGGTGCTGAAGGGTAGGTAGTAAGATGAATTTAGACTTTTTTAAAAAATTATGGGTTAATATTCTAACTCACACTTTCCTTTCATCTGTCTTAAACCTAGATTTGGTTGTTAATAGGCAAATTAACTAATGCTTCCTTCTGTAAATCTGTGTATAAAATAATGGCAGTTTAGTCAGGGAAATAGCATATGCAAGGATTCCAGGACTGGATAAAATCAAGCCCTGGTCAAGCCTCTTTCTGCAAAGCAACAGAATCATCTGGAAATACTTTTTAACATTAAGAGCACTTTTTATTGAAGCCTAATGTACATAAAGAAAAATACTATATTACAAATGCATTGTAAGTGTAAACTTGATGAATTTTCTCAAACTGAACACACTTGTTAACCAGTATCATTTAGAGAGCTTTTAGGTTTTGATTTTAAGATTTTTCGGGAGCCTTTCTCAGATTTTCTGAATGAGACACTCAGTGTTTGAGACTCAAAAATTTAAATAGTTCCTCAGGAGATTCTTTTGCCATCAGCCAGGCACCATGTTGCACTTGTGAACTTCATTTTGGAAGTTCACATCCCAGGGTGATGACTAGTATATATATAGAGAGAGAAATGTAAGGGAAATCATGAGTCTTGAAGGAAGGTGGAATAGAATTCCCCTGCTTCAGGAAGAGTTCCAACAGTTATTTAAGTAAGGAACAGATGGTAAAAATCTTCCAATTGCCTCCTAATATCCATCTCTCTTTTATTATTTAGTAATAATACCCCAATTTTCAGGAGGCACATAGTTACCTAGAATAAAGATTAAGGGCTGTACTATAGCTCAGTGGTAGAGCGCTTGCCTTGCATGTGTGATGCAGTGGGTTCAATCCTCAGCACCACATAAAAATAATTAGATAAAATAAAGGTATTGTGTCCATGTACAACTAAAAATGATTTAAAAAATAAAGAAAAAAGATTAAATCTTGGCCTCCCCTGAGGCTAGCTGTGGCCATGTAATTAATTTTCAGACAATAGGCTGTGAGTGTGTCATACATGATTTTTGGGAAATTTTTAAAAGGATGAGTGCAATCTTCTTGACTCTTTCCTTCTAGCTACTGGGTGAAATGTGGAAGTGTTGGTTTGGGCTTAAGCATTCATTTTGATCCAGATGGACAAAGGTCATTCATTAAGGATGGTAAAGCAGAAAACTGGAAGAAGTTTAGGTTCCTTAGGAAATCTTTATAGATTTTATACTAGTTCTGAAATACCAAATGTGAACTTTCAACAGAATAATATATTTTGTATTTGGGCTACTATTAACTTGAGTTTTTTAATGCAATAAGTGAACCAATTCCTAACTGCTACAGAGATTTCCTCTTCTAGTTATGTTTGCCTGAAGGATCCCAGTAGATACTTGGTGATCTCTTAAAAACATGTTGTTGTATTGTTTACTTGCTTCTTTTTGGCCGGCAAACAATTGAGATAAAAATTGGGTGTTGATCATCAATTCTCAATCAAGATAAACTTGTTTGGTATTGTACAATAGGGGCTTGCTCTCTAAAGCTATTTATGTGGTTGGTTTCTCCATAGGCTTCATCTGGACCAGGTTTTATCTGCGTATCTGGTGCACTTTGAGGGAATTCTCCAGAGAGTGTCTTGTTCTATGCATATGGGAATCATCATGTCACAATTGTGAAGGAATTTTATGGTTTAGGGCCACACTTTCAACCAGTGCAAGGGTACTGGCTCCACCATGTAAAGAGATAAACCTGGGAGAGGTTGGGTGTGTTATTAGGTGTGTAGCCAAGAGAAGCAAGAGTGGGTTCTTACTACAGCTCTAGTGCCAGAGAGAGAACTAGGACCTATACCAGGTTTTGGAACAGGGGTGAAGCAGAGATTAGGGAAGAGTAACAGATTAGAAGGCATTGGAATATATAGAACTAACTGACTCAGGTCTGCAGCAAGACCAACTCTAGAGTCCTCTTAACTACTGCCTGAGAGTCCTAATGCATGTAGACCCTCTGTCTTTTTCAGAAACCCAACAGGGTGGACAGAGGCTACTGGTATCAGACATCACAGTCTGGGCCTGAAATGGATAAGAGAACGGTCATTGTTTGACTTTTTGCAAGCTAAACTTTCCTAAGTTTCAATTTCCTTGTTTCTTAAGTTGTGTTTAAGGATACCTAGCTCACAGGTATTCCATCATAAATTAAAGTAAAAAATTTATGTGCAAGAAATTTGTACATTGTCACAAGTTATACAAATGTAAATTATTATTACTATCTGGGGAGAAGGATGGCAGCAATTAACTCTAGAGCAAATCTCCATGGCATTTAAGATGAGTTGAGTATAATTCATTAATTGAAAATGAAAGGGGATAGATTTATGGAATCAGGATATAATTAGAAGATTTGTAATCTGGTCAGGAAACTTATGTCAGGAAGAGAAATTGTATTTGAGAAAAGCACAAGTCTTTTTTAAGAGATTGTGTTGTCGTAGCTTTGCTTACTTTTGAATCATTTCATGGGTAACCTGGTTTATCTTAGGAAGTGATGATTCATAAAATCAGAGTTTACCATTCACCAGAATCAAGAGCAGCCATGTGAGTTATTGAACACTGTGTTGTTCACAAGACTACTATTAGGGATCAAATACAAAAGTCAGGGGCGCTTGGTTTTCACCATAAAACCAGCATTGGGGCATATAGGTTTACAATTGCATTTGTTGTAATAAACCACATTTTACAGGCAACAGGTGTAGCTGACTTCTATCCTAAACTGTGTGAAGCTGTGCTCTCAGGCTGGCTCTAAAGGGATTTGGAAAGATTTATGAGATTGAGTGACAGCCAAGATGATTCTTGAAATTGACTTTCTGAGATGCCATTTTGGTGAATGACAGGTTATCGTTACTAAAAAAAATTCTCAAAATAGTAAGGAATTTGTCTGGAAGTGGAAGTGAGGCTGTTTAGAGAGAGAAAGAGAGAGAAAAAAAAAGCTCATTATTAGAAAGTGCTAAATTTTGGACATTCCATGAATCTAATTGGCTCTAAACATGTGGCCTGACTTCCTCAGCCATTCAGATTTACTTCTGGCTCCAGCCAAAGGCCTCAGGTTTCTTAGAACAGGGTTGAAATGTATGCATACTGTTTAAAGCAGAATGCGTGCTTAATTAATGTCTTTCCTAACTATTGCAATTAATTTGATGGCAAAGAAAGAGAGGGAGGAGGAAAAAAATTAAAAAGGAGAAAAATTTATTCTGCACCCTTATGCAATGAGCTGCTTCTCGTTCGTTGGCCTCCTCTTTACAGTGATCCTGCTGGAGGCCCCCAGGCTTGCTTCTCTCCCATTGGTAGATCCTTTAATCTCTACACTCCTCTCCCATTTCAGACCGGTCAACTTCTCTTGCAAAGACTGTCAACTTTAGAACTTAGCAGTTTGGGGGGAATAAGAAACATCTCTCTCTCTCTGATTTTTATTTTATGTTCATTATACTATTGTAATAACTATAAAGAAAAATTTGGTGGGAGGAAGGTCTACAATTCTTCTTGATTGTTTCTTTGTGCTTTCATTGTTATCAATTTATTTGCTTATCTGACAAACATATACTGAGAGACTACTATATATCAGGCTCTATTCTCAACATGGGGGCTTAGTGGGAAACAACCTTGCCATCAAGAGATCTTCAGTTCAATGTGGGGATTTAGAAAATGAACAAATAAATATTATGTCAGACACAGTTAGGTTTGAAGGGTGGGAAATAAAATGGGTTAAGTTTTGGGAATGTGGGTGTTGGGGAGGAGCCGTTAGTTTCTCTCTTCCCAACACGTATGGTCTTACCAATAAAACATGTATTCTTCCCTCAGAAAAATGCAAACAAATAAAGCAACAACAAAAACCTAAACATGCAACAATAAAAACAAACAAAAGAACAAACCAAAAAGCCAACCCATACATGCACATTCAATGATATGGTCTGAACTGAACTTCATTTTTTCATAGCATTCGTGACATTTAATGTAACTGATACTAACCAGAGGCTTGTGTTAATTCTTAAATGAATAAAATTTGAGGAAATAAGCATAGAATGGTAAGAAAGCATCAAATAAGAAAGTAAACTGACAAAGAGGAGAGCAAATTCTAGTCATTAGAATGTTTGCACTCAGATATCAAACGTTGAAAATTTTGAACAAGATCAGATTAGGGTAAAGAACCTCTGAGATTAAAACTGGGAATGGAACCACCATTTGATCCAGTTATTCCACTCCTTGGTATATACCCAAAGGACTTAAAATCGGCACACTACAGTGATGCAGTCACATCAATATTTATAGTAACTCAATTCACAATAGCTAAACTATGGAACCAATCTAGGTGCCCTTCAACAGATGAATGGATAAAGAAAATGTGGTATACATACACAATGGAATATTACTCAACTATAAAGAGAAATGAAATTATGGCATTTGCCAGTAAATGGATGGAACTGGAGACTATCATGCTAAGTGAAATAAGCCAATCCCTGCAAAACCAAAGGCTGAATATTCTCTCTGATATATGGATGTTAATGCACAATAAGTTGGGGGTGGAGAGCAGAAGTTCATTGAATTAGACAAAGGAGAATGAAGGGAAGGGAGTAGGAGATGGCAATAGGAAGGACAATGAATTGGACATAACTTTGCTATATTCATATATGTACACACGACTGTGAAACTCCACATCATGTACAAACACAAGAATGCGATCCTACTTAGAATAAGTTATATTCCATGTATGTAAAATATGTTAAAATACATTCTACTGTCATCTGCATCTAAACAGAAAAATAAAAAAAAGAAACTCTGAGATAAATAGAGACAAATCAAGTTAGATTAAAAGTAGTTTATTATTTCAGAGTTAATTCTCTTAGCCAACCTGTGCATCATAGATTCTGTTTTTGGAAGGAACAATGTTTTATTTGCAGTGCTGGGGATTTGAACCCAGGGCCTTGTGCTTACCAAATGAGCTATTTCCCCAGCCCTGATTCTGTTTTTGAATAAATCTCCTGGGTTCCTTCTTTTACTCTTTTGTCTTAGAAAATAGGCAGAGATTTATAAATGAGAAGCCCTGCCTCCCTAGAGATGATAGGACTGCTAGCAATGCGAGAGACGGAGAAACATCTTAATTATGAATCAGAGGATAGTACGTTCTGAGTTTAGCTCTATCAAGAGACTACTTGGAGTTGGAAATGGGTGGTTCAATTCTTTCATCCCCTTGGAAAAACAAGCGTGCTTACATATGACTACTTCTTATAAAGATAATGACTTGACTCATTACTTGTGAAATTTGAGAGGCTCATTTACTTTGGGAACCTGCGTAGAACAGTGGAATGGGCTCCGACGGGCAGTTCTGAGAGTACTGGAGACAGATCAGGATTTGAAGTCTAGCTCTACCAGGTATATGTTATGTGACTTTAGACAACTCAATTTCCTTGTGTCTATTTCCTAGCTGATGGTATATTTTTGATGTTTAAAACTATATGTAGTATATTCTAGGGACTAAACTTGAGTTAGATTCAGCTACTCGGAATTGCCATTTTGTAGCTCAGACATTAAGGTATCAGCAATTGCACGTGGCACAGCTTGGTATATAGTGGGTGTCACATAAATAGTAGCCATCAGCATTGCCAAGTTCATTTAATATTTTAAAGATTTTTAAACTTGAAAACATAAGAACATTTATACACTGATGAAAATCTTTAGCTGTAAAAAGGATGATCATATAAAGTGCTTTATTATTTTCTTTTAAAGAATATTAGCTTTATTGAGATGTAATTCATATTTCATAAAATTGATCCTTTCAAAGTATGCAATGTAGTGGTTTTTATTATATCTAGAGAATTGTGCCACGATTACCACTAATTTTAAGGTATTTTCATCACTCTTAAAAGAAACTCTGTGTCCATTAGTAATCATTCCCTGTTTTTCCCTCCCTTGAGCTCCTGGGCAATGACTAATCTTTCTGTGTCTACAGATTTGCTTATACTGGACATTTCATAAAAATGGAATTAGACAATATGTGGCCTTTCTTGGTGGACCTCTTTTGCTTCAACTAAATTTTTCAAGGTTTGTACATGTTATTCCTTTTTACAGTTGAGTACTCTTTCATTATATAGGTATACTAGATTTGTTTCTCTATTCATAATTTGGTGAAAATATGAACTGTTCTACTTTTTGGCTCACATTAATGTTGTTGTAAACACATACAAGTTTTTGTGCAGACATATCTTCAGTTCTCTTAGGAATGAATTTGCTGAGTCATGTGGTAACTGTTAAAAACTCTAATAAACTTTCCTTTGTTAGAAATAGCTAAAAAGTGGGTTATTTCTGAGATAAAATACAGGATGTACTCAGGGCATCTCTTCTAGAAAGCAAGGAAGTGCTAAGAACGTTGAGAATAGAAGCATGTCAAAGGAACATAGGAGCCATCCCAAAAAAGCTGCTGATAGCCCAAATTGGAACCATTTGAGCAATAAAGGAAATAGCATGGTATTAAATTACCACCTGGAGTATGAAATAAATATGCATTAGTTGATACTGATGTAAATGCATGATGGAATAAGCAAATAAATGAAGAAGAGACCAATATTCCTTAAAAAAGAATTTCAAATAATAGACGTGGGTACTTCCTCCTCTAGGAACTTAATTCCCTTGAGTGTGGGCTGATCTTAGTGACTTACTTTCAAAAAATAGAATATGGGGAGGGAAAAAAAATGTAACTTTATAGAGAAACTTGGCAATGCTCCCTTGACCCAGTGGTCAAGATTAATACCACCAATTATAAGACATATCGATATCATGTATCTCTGATATGATATGATGAGAAGGGAACTTCTTTCCCAAGACCCATAATCCAATTAAATGATGAGAAAACATCATATAAATGCACATTGAAGGGCATACTACAAAATATGTCACCAGTACTCTTTAAAAACTGTTAAGATTACGAAAAAATAAGGAAAGACTGAATAACTGTCACAGAGCAGAGGAGATTCAGGAGACTTGAAAACTAAATGCAACATGGCATCCTGGATGAATTCTTGGAGCACAAGAAGAATATCAGTGGAAGAACTGGTGAAATCCAAACAATGCCTGGAATGTAGTTAATAGTATTAGTACTAATAGTAACAGTGCCAATATTGGTTTTAAAATTTTGACAAAGTTACTATTGTAATATGCAATGTTGATATTAGGGCAAACTGGATGAGGGGTATTCTGGAACTTTCTGCTATCTTTATAATCTTACTATAATCTAAAATCATTCTGAAATAAAAAGTTTAACTTAGAAAAAGAAACCCATTACAAAATAAATAACACATTTTAATTGAAATGCAACTATATTTATCAAAACAAAATTATTTGGTGACTAAAAATTTGTGGACATAGAAATGGTTTTCCAGGTAGTTCAGATAAAAGAATTGTTATTGAGAATGAATGTTGAGATTGATCTGAACCAATGATCTACAGGGATTAAGTTTACCAGGGAATTACTTATCTTTCTATCAGACTATCTACAGTTACAAGGTTGGTTGGCTAAAGCAACAATGGCTTCTATAGCAATGAAGATTTATTTGGCATTTGATCCCCAGAATTGAGCACTTAGGGCACAGTTCTCTTGCCTTTTTTGTGGATTACCTTATCTCTTTTCTTAAGTACTATGGGCATTTACCAAATTAGTGAGTTAGTGTTACACCCAAGAAGGTATTAATTTACCCTGGCCTCCTTTACCTGGTCTTGCTAAAACACACTTTACACCTGCTTGCAGGTTGATCTCATTCCCAGTCCAGGACTCAACTCTCACATCAACAGTGATGACTCCCAAATCTGTATTCTCACCCTCCTCTCTCGAGTTTCAATCTTGCATATCCGATTCTCCTTTAAGACATAAACTGGCTGTCCCATTGGTACTGCAATGGGAAAGATCCCAAAGTCAAACTCACTCTCTTTCTGCCTTTCATTCCTGTTCAAATCGTTCCCCCACCTATGTTCCCTTCCTCCATTTTAACAACCATCTATCATTCAGGGTCAAAAAAACCAAAAAACAACAACAACAAAAAAAACCTGAGTGACTTCAATGTCTTCTTACAATAGACATTGGCGGTTCAAACATTGCCTTGTTTTTAGGTTGTGAATGAAACCCGCTGTCTGATGATTGATGTTGACCGTGATCCTACTTTTGTTTTGCTCAGTCTTCCATGGAAGTAGGTACAGTTATTGGAATTGTCAATATAAAAATGATTGTTTAAACCAAGGGTCAATAAAATTTTTTTTGTCAAGGGCCAGATAATAAACAAGCACAGAATCTGGAGAAGCATCAATGTGAAAGGAGTTGACTTGGGAAGAGAACTCAATGAGAAGTTGGGAAGAAATTAGGGTATAAATGTATCCAAGAAATCAAAGCAGCAGTGTATTTTCATTTAATATTTCCATTATTAAATGCTGTAGAGAGATGAAGTAGGATGTGCTGAAATTTGAGTGAGTTTGGACATAAGCCATCCTGAGACTGTGGTGCTTTATGACAGAAGTGCACAGAAAACTGGAACTAGGGTAACCTAAACTGAAGTCGGATCTTGAGGTCTAGGTCATTCAAGGAAGATTAGGGATAGACTGAGGAAGAGTGAAGTTCTTTGGCCAAAACAAAATCAAAAACAAAAACAAAACCCAAGGATTGCTTAGGATCACAAAATTCCACTTCTGGATAGCAAGTTTTCTGTGTTTAGGAGTGGTGGGATTGTGAACTTAATGACCTTACTCTAATACAGAAACGTGGGTACATGTCCTGAAAGACATATGAACGTTGACCTCGAAACTGCGAATAGAAATAGAAATTCTGGAAAGTTTGACATTATAGATAAAACCAACCAACCAACCAACCAACCAACCAACCAACCAACCAACCACCCGCCTCTAACTCTACCCCTCTCTTCTTTCCCCAGCCCTGCATTTGTGGGATAAGAAGGGTAATTAGGCAATTTTAGAATAATTTGATTCCATGCATTATATATAAAAAACATTTTCTGTTGTCACCATTTAAAATCAGAAAAAATATTTGGCATTTACAATTAGATAGTTTATAACAACATTTAGTAACTGAATTTACTTTTAAAATTTCAAATTTTTTGATAATGTAAATATATTGGTCATCCTCAATGTATAAATCTCACAATTAATGGTTTTGTATAAAAATCTTTTTTTTTTTTTTTTGCTACTGGGGATTTAACCCAGGGGCACTTCACCACTGAACTACATCCATAATCCTTTTTATTTTTTATTTTGAGAGCAGTTCTTGCTAAGTTGCTGAGGTTGGCATCGAACTTGCAATCCTCTTGCTTCAGCCTCCAGAGTTGTGGGATTATAGGTATGTGCCACTGTGTCCAGCTAAAATCTTTCTTAACATAGACTTTAGAAAGGATTTTTTATTTTTATGGTTTTGCTGTGCTGGGAATTGAATCCAGAGCCTTGCTCAAGGTGGGCAGGTACTCTATCACTGAGCCCTAGAAATGATTTTTGAAAGAAAGAATTGATGTCATTCACTAGAAATATTATCTCATATACCTTATTCATCATTCGTATTACCACATTTTTTTAGTTAAAAATACCTGCAATGGAAGTCTTGCTCATTCTTTCCTTTTTTTCCATGCCTGTATCCTTCTGGGACACAGGCTTGAAAGACTAACCACCTGAGAAATATCCTGGGGCTCAAATCACATTAAATGACAAAGAAAACCCCATGACCCTAATCTCTTCTTGTTCTAGGAGTTCTGTTAGTGAGTTCTTGGAAAACATGAGAAGTAGATTAACGTTAGAGTCCAAAGTTTACAGAGACACTGGGAGAGGACTCTGACTGCTAATTTTGCCTTTTGATCAAGGGCAGTGACTGATTTCACATCATTAGTGGGGCTCTTGACCACACCTCTCTCTTTAATTCTTTCCTGAGTGAATTTGTAATTTGCCTTTGGTTTCCGTGTTTAAACAACAGATTGTGAAGGATCAAAGAGGATAATGACAAGGAGGAAGTGGCAAGTTAGTGACATCTTTGTAGGAGGAATAGTAACTATACACAGTGTGATTACATAGAAGTAGTTTTCTGAGAAATGATTTTAGAATAAATTTCAGTATAAAACACTTCAAGGGATTGTGCAAGTATCACATTTATTCTTTAATTCTCAGCCATTAACATTTATTGAGCAGCCACTATACACAATTTTCACACATATATTTTAGACATCTCTCATAATACTTTACACACTATAGCTTAAGATTTAGTAAAAAGAGAAGAGGAGAATAATGGATAAGAGTTAGACCTTGAAATAGAGCTGTGTTTGAATCCTGGTTCTACCATTCACTAACTGTAGCTAGTTGAATTGTGGCTTCCCCCCACATATGTCCACCCAAAATCTCAGAATGTGACTTCACTTGGAATAAGTCTCTCTAGATGCTATTAATGTCTCTTGAGATGAGATCATCCTGACTTAGTTGGGCCCTAAATCCAATAATGAGGATTGTAATAAGAGACAGAAAAGGAGAAGACATGGAAACAGGAAAAGGTCATGTGAACATGGAGGCAGAGATTAGTTATACAACATAAGTAAAGGACAGTCAGGGGTTGCCGGTAGCCACCTGAAGCTAGGAGAGAGGCATGGAACAGATTCTCCCTCAGAGCCAAATCTGCCAATATTTGGTTTTCGGACCTCTAGCATCCAGGACCGTGAGAGAATATTAAGCTCCAAATTTTGTAGTAATTTATTACAATAGTCCAACTAATATCCTAGCCATGTGGTTTTTGGTTAACTAACTCTTTCTCTATCTCCATTTCTATCTATGGTATATGAAAAGAATAATGTTACCTGCTCGTAGAGTAATTGTGAAGAGGCGTTGTGTGTGTTAGGAGATAATGCATGTAAAGTGCTTAGCATAAGAACTGTCACAGTAAGGGCTTGATAAATATCAATAATTATTATTAAACTTGGGTAATATTTATGGGTCAAGCATCTATGGGGTAGGTACCTCTAGGTCAGGGCAAATTTCTAACTTACCAATATTGTGATTACTTGAATAATTATCTCAACTGCTTGTGGGGAGAGGGTTGGGGGATCTTTTTATCTTTAAAAGAGAAAGAAGAAAGAAGAAAAAGTGATATCATGCAGATGAATTGCTTCTCACACTATTTCATATTCAAAAATCATGTGAACTACTGAATCTGTGCTCCCATGACAAGGACACAGTACACATTTTTTGAGGAGCTGCTGAAGACAAAGTAGAAAGGACTTGTACATGCTGTTTATAGACTCTAATGCACTGTTCTGAACTGGGTCATTTATGTCTCCAAGTTTATAGGAATCCCATTAGTCCTCCAGGAAATAGATGTGTACAGTGAAGAGAAAAAAAAAAAAAAAAAAAAAACCCTGAATATATTTATTTTTAAAATTGTGCTTGGGTAACTACTTACCATCTTCAATACCTTGTCAAAATTTTCTCTTCAAAGTTCTTACAGATTTTTGTTAAAAATTTCTTCTCAAATAAGTTATTCTCTTATTGTAGTTTATTCTTATTTCAAACTGTTTTCTGGTTTGTTCAAAACATTTTTTAAATAAATGGGTAGTTGATCTTATCAAATGATTTTAGTGCCTCTATTAAGCTGATTGCATGTGATTTTTCAATCAGTTAAGTGGTGAAATACATTTCTCCATTTATTATTGTTAAACCACCCATGAATTCCTGGAATGTGATTAATTTAGTCATTTGTTCATTTGATTAATAAGATTGGATGCTTGTTATGTTCCAGTCTGTACTTAAAGTGTTAAGATACAGTAATGAGAAACAAATATCCAGAGATCAGTACCATGGAGTTCACGTGCTAACATTTTACATATCACTGATTTCAGTTTGCTAAATAATTTCTGCTTCTATGCTCTTAAGTAAAGGTTGCCTATAACTTTGCTTTCTTGTATTTTCCTTGTGTGCACAGTAGGATTCTATTGTATATGCTGGGCTGTAAAATCTTGATGAAGGTGCAGCTTGCACATCAGTCTGAATTTGCTTTAGAGCTTCTCTTATGTCTGGTCTCCACTCAAACCTGATAGTCTTATATGCATTTGGCAAATGAATTGAAGTAGCACGCTGGAAAGTGGTAAAAGTTGCTTCCAAAATCCAAAAGCAGGCCTCTCCAGCATTGTGCCACTTTCTTGGTGGCAGGTGGAGCAAGATGCAGCAACTTCTTTTTCTTCTTGAAGGGGAAATCTCCACATGTTCCAGATCATTGGGTTGCAGAAACTTTAATGAGGTGATGGGTTCTTGGATTTTCTTGGGGTTTATCTTCCACGACCTGATTTGCATGCTCACATGTTTTCTCCACACATAATTGGCAAATCTTGCACTTAATTTTTTTTAACCCACTTTCTCCCAGATCAGACTAAGTGTTCTTTCCCTTTGAGCATAATGAGATCTAATCTTCATTATGATTTTGTGGAGACAAGGAACATTCAGGTAAGTCTTCAGAAGAACAAGTGTCACCTTGTTTGGCAACTGCTTTTGATGAAGTTATTATGGTGTAATCAGGTAAGGAACATATCTTCTAAGACATGAGAATTTCAGAGTAATAGGGGAGGGAGAAGGCTTAAGATTCTCAATGTCTTCTGAACCCAAGTAGATTTCCCCCTTCTAAGTTTCACTTCTCCTTCTTACCTAATCGATGGCCTTACTTCCATAAGAGAGTTAGAGAGACTGTGAATTCAATTTATGTTGTAATTTTGCAACCAATATAGTTACATGTTGTGTTTGGTTTTCAATGATATTGGTCCTGTGGTTATAAAAAAATAAGAAATTATTTTAGGATATAATAGATGTTTTTTAATACTCTGTAAGCTGAGTGTGTAAAGATCTGAGCTTGTAATTTTCATTCTGTAAGTACTCCTGGGACTCAGAAGACTTTATTCAATGTCACAGTCCTTGAGGTTAACATCACTTCATTAACAATCAAGTACAGCAATCCCTTGTTTCCTTAAGGTACTTAATTCATTAAAAACTTTATCATAACCAACCACAAGTATAATTTGATTAACTATAATGCCAATACATGGATCACTAGTGTCCCATGTTCCATTGCCAAGGAATGTAACACTGCATTCAAGTCTGAGGATACAGCCAAACCAATCCACAAATGACAAATTTTAAACATTGTTGTTGCCGTTATTGTTGTTGTTGGAACTATTCCAGATACTAATTTGTGTATCATTGGTGTCCACTCAGGAGACAGAAATCACACCAGTTATTTTCACAGAGATATTTTAACACAGAGAATTATTAACTGAGTATTAAATTGCTAATTAGGTAACTGAAAAAGCAGAAAGAATTCATTAATATATCATGAAGTTACCAACAGCAGGAAGAGCTCCCATCCCTATGACTGGGGGAATCAAAGGGAAGATGTTGGAATTATTAAAACTTTAAAGTCTGGAGGAGAGTCCCCACAGAGCTGGAACTCAGACCTTGGGGAAGACTTAGCTTGACTGGGACTCTCTGAACCTGAAGGAAGCTCTGTGGGGCTGAGACTCTGAGGTGGTGACACTGGCTAGTTGGTGCTGGTGTTTCTGAGGCAGGGTAATGAAGCTGGGCCCTGCAAGTGTTGGAAAGACTGCAAACTGGATTCGACTGCCAGTACGGAGAGGGATGGAGATTGACATGGAGCTAGGAACCGGAAGTGGACGAAGAGGCAATGGAGGAAGCCCTCCCCACCCTCCAGCCCTGTGGTCTCCCTCTACTGCAAAAAGCTTTTGGCAAAGTCTGACAGGGAGCCAGCTAGCAAAGCAAAAATGTGGGTTGCAGGGTCCTGGCACCAGCATTACAAAGCAGAGAATGGAAGGGTGGGTTTGACCCTCTTTCCTCCAATTTCCTTATAACTCCAAGTCTTTGAGAAAGTAAAGTAATGAGAACATTTAAAAAACATTTATTTATAAACCATTAGAAATAATTCTTATGTTGGTAAGCATAGTCATTTACTCAGAAATTCAAGTTAAAAAACAAAAAGCCTGAGATTCAAGATGGTGGACTAGAGGGAGGCTGCATTCCTTGTCGCTCCGTAACTCCGGTTCAAGCGGAGGATAACTGTTTCTTGATTGCTCACTGTCAGGCGCCTATCATCTGCCATTTGCCTGCCTCTCGCCTGTCCACCATCTGCCTTACACCTATCCATCACCCAACACACGAGGTTCACCTCCCGATCGTCGGAAAACAGTCAGCAAACTGATCGCCAACCGCCAGTGGAGCACCACCTGCCTGCTGTTGCCTGGAAGTTCACTGTTACAGTACCTGCAGGATCCCTCAGCCAGACTGATCACTCCCTGCCTCTGGGGCCCTCACATCGACTGACTGCTCCCTGCCACCAGGACCCCCAGACCAACTGACTGCACCCTATCACCGGGACCCCAGACCGACTGCAACTGGCCTCCAGGATCCCACAACCACACCAAACACACCCGACCTCCAGGACCCCTGCCTGACCAACCGCATCCCACCTCCAGGACCTCCTTTGCTGACCACATCCACACCCCGAGCTGCAGCTCCCCATTTGCCAACACATTTGGAAGCCAGAGCGGCCATCTTGGATAATACTGGAAGCCTTAGCTCTGATCTTTGGGTGGGGCAAATCCCATCCTGAGACGGAGGCTTGAAGCTCATTGTCAGGTACCTCTCATGCATCAGGCCACTGAACTCTGGGAGGTTTCATTACTATAAAAAACAAAAAGCCTTTGAAGACTTTTTTTTTTTTTTTAACTACTTCTCAGAACTGGACTTCTTATTCCAATGATGGAAATAATGAAATCTGGAAAAAGGTGTGATAGGATGTTTTAATTAGCAGGGAAAATAATAAAGGAAAATGCAACTTGGAATTTAGTTTAAACATAGAATTTATTTTTCCCCTTAGTCTATACTTTGCAGACATTTGACATTCTACTGATTTCATATAGAATCTTGTCACTCATAGTGATAAAATTCTTTTAGAAAGCAAAGTTCAAACTTAATCGATACATCATTAGTTACAGGAGGCTCTCTTTCTTTTTAACTTAAGATACATTTGTTCCAATGCAATGATTC
The DNA here is from genome assembly GCF_902686445.1 of Sciurus carolinensis. Lineage (NCBI taxonomy): Eukaryota > Metazoa > Chordata > Mammalia > Rodentia > Sciuridae > Sciurus > Sciurus carolinensis. The sequence continues at coordinate 39,734,061 of NC_062217.1, forward strand.
ATAATAGATTCATGGCGAATGCAGTTGACCTTAATAAATAAGACATAAAATATGGAAACATTTTAGTCAGGGTTTAGTTTTCTACAGGGTCTAATTGCAAAGATTCTCTGTAATTAAATAGTTCTGAATATTGGCTTAAGTTTTAATAAACTGGTGTCTAACTTTCCCATGATTGTCCTCATGCAAAACAAATCAGACTTAGGAAATATATTTTTTCCCCAAATTGCAATGCATTTCACAGGCAGATATACTTAAAATGCATTCAAATAATAAAATGTAGTACCAAATGTAGTACCAAATGCTACATTTAGCCCTTAATGTATTTAGTATTTCCAAAGCAGTTTAACAGCCTCTCTCTTTATCATTGTCATAAATCATAACAGATGGTGTTTCTTGATATCTTTCAGTCAGATTTCAGTCCTGTGCCACCGAGGCATCCTGTATCAATATGGCTTTTTGGTAGATGGCTTCATTTTGCTGTTGAAAAGACTGATATAAACAAGTTGTGTAATTTACTCTGCTATCAAATAAATCACATGTGAACACTTAACTCTGCTAGTCTGATAGTCTGGCAAGTGTTTTTTTGTCTGCATGAAGAATATTTGACATTTAAACTCAATCCAGACAAATATAAAAAACCAAAAACAAACCTCAAGCTTATTCTCCTATGTCTGAGAGGAGGCTTTGTGTGCAAGCAAAAGGTAGTTTAATTATGACCATGAAGGGGATTAAAGAGGTATTCTTTTTTTTTTTAATAAAAGTTTTCTTGGAGAAAAATAGAACCATCATGTACACAGGGAAAAGAGCACAGAAATTCAACAGATTCAGAACAACTGAAAGTCACAATTATCCAATGTAGTCTGCAATTACTTTTTAGTTTCTTAAACAACTCTCCTTAATTTTTAATAGTCTTGCTCATTTTTCAGCTGAAACAACTTCAAGTTTTTGAAGAATTAAGAACTTCAAGGAAGGGACCCACTTTCAAAGATGGAAGGTGACATCAAGAGTCTCCTCCTAATAGGACCAACTCTTTCTAAAAATTGCTCGAGAGTAGCTAGTGAGTCTGGTGTAATGGTCTACATATTTCAGAGACCATCATGGATGAGTGAAAACACTGATGTAGATGGTCCCATATGCAGAGAGGGCAAACAAAATAGTCACATTTCCTTGTCAGATGAGTTCCTGTGAGGAAACCAGGGAGGAGCTGAGAAAATATAGGCAATGGCTGCTCAAAAAGAATTAAGAATTCTAAAATACTATATGTGGTTAGACAACGGTGTGCATCCTTTTGAAGGGCCTTTCTAGACAAGTTGTTATGAAAGTCATCAGGAGACTTCTCTTGGTAACCAGTAAATGATGTCATAGGGTGAATTTTTTTTTATTGTAAACAAATGGGATACATGTTGTTTCTCTGTTTGTACATGGAGTAAAGGCATACCATTTGTGTAATCATAAATTTACATAGGGTAATGTTGTTTGATTCATTCTGTTATTTTTCCCTTCCCCCCCGACCCCCCACCCCTCTTTTCCCTCTATACAGTCCTTCCTTCTTCCATTCTTGCCACCCTCCCTAACCCTAACCCTAACCCTAGCCCTAACCCTAACACTAACCCCTCCCACCTCCCATTATGTGTCATCATCTGCTTATCAGAGAGATCATTCGTCCTTTGGTTTTTTGAGATTGGCTTATCTCATTTAGTATGATATTCTCCAATTTCATCCATTTGCCTGCAAATTCCACATTTTTATCATTCTTTATGGCTGAGTAATATTTCATTGTATATATATACCACAGTTTCTTTATCCATTCATCAACTGAAGGACATCTAGGTTGGTTCCACAATCTGGCTATTGTGAATTAAGCAGCTATGAACATTGATGTGGCTGTATCTCTGTAGTATGCTGATTTTAAGTCCTTTGGGTATAGGCCAAGGAGTGGGATAGCTGGGTCAAATGGTGGGTCCATTCCAAGCTTTCTGAGGAATCTCCATACTGTTTTCCAGAGTGGCTGCACTAATTTGCAACCCCACCAGCAATGTATGAGTGTACCTGTATCCCCAAGAACATAGGGTGAATTTGACATAAGCCAGAGTCTGTGATCAAAATCTAAGAATTCCTGGTTCCATACTAGTGTACATTATCAATTTTGATCTTCTTCTGCAAGGAGTTAAGCCCCTCTGGGGGATAGAAGAGGCATAGGATTCTGTACTCATTGTTTCCTATACTATTGAGAAGATGATTTTATCTCCCTCTGTTTTTCAGATTCTAAGGCAATGGTTGAGATGGCGAGTGGGCGAGGACACATGAAAAGATGCTTACCATCCTTAGTCACTAGAAATGCAAAAACCATAATGTGATAATACTTCATACTAACTAGGTTGGACTATAATGAAAAAGGAGCCAAAAACCAAATGTTGGTGAGAATTAATAGAAATTGGAATTGTCAAACATTGCTGGTGCTAAAATGCTGCTTTGGGAATATGGTTGGCATTTCCTTAAGAAATTATACATACAGTTCCTATATGAACCAGCAATTCTACACTTAGGTATTTACCTAAGAGAATGAAAACAAATGTCCACACAAAAACTTGTTCATAAATGTTCATAGCAGCATTATTTATAATAACAAAAAATACAAACAACACAAATGTTAATTAACTTATGAATGGATAAGCCAATGGTATATTTATACAATGGAATATTATTCAGCAATAATGAAGAATGAAGTATTGATATGAGCTTCAACATGGACCTACCTCTAGAACATTTTGACAAGTAAAAGAAACCACACATATTGTCTGAATTCATTTATGTGAAATGTCCAGGTGGGCAAATCTATAAAGATTGAAAACATTAGTGGTTGCCTAGGAATTTGGGAGTGTGGAAGGATAGTTACTGCTAATGGGCATGGGGTTTCTTTTGGGGGTAATTCAAATATCATGAATTAGATAACAGTGATGGATGCACAACTTTGTGAATATATTAAGAACGAAAGTCCAAACTTTAAAAGGATGAGCTTTATGGAATGTGGGCGATATCTTAATAAAGCTATTATTTAAGATAAAAATGTAAGGGAGTTTTTCAAGATGGCGGACTAGAGGGTGACTGCATTTCATGTTGCTCCAGGACTCAGGATTCAAGAAGAGGAGATATTGAGAGACTTGGGACCAACTCAAAGCTGCTGGGTTGAGGCTCCCAGGCACAGAGGGAAGGTCCAGGCCCCTGGGAACGTTGCAGAGGAAGGCTGCCCAGTCCAGGTGGTAGTTGTGGATTGAGGGGAACCAGGAGGGCAACTGACCAGTGAGACCTCCCCACTGGGTGAGTCTTCCCTGCCAGGTGAGGTTTTCCCACAAGGACGGTAAAACCAGAGACACAGGCCCAAACAGGCCTTGCCTCAGCCCGCAGCCTAGTTCCCCTTTGGATGACCATTGGTCAACAAGTGGAGGCAATTCTGCCCACTAGCAGGGAGTATACACCACCTCAAGGCCACCACCGCTAGAGAGGCAGCTTCCTTGTGGAGCACCGCATTATCAACTTCCTCCAAGACTTCAGGCTACTGAAGGATAAGAGGGGATATACTAGAAATCTTCAGGGACACTATAAGTCAACAGAGGAAATCTATAATATCTCAGCGATCCACTGATACCTGAACAATATGAGAAAACAGGGAAGGAAATGCCCCAAACAAATCTAGATGTTACATCAATAAAATCCAACGACAGCATAGCAGAAGAAATGACAGAAAGGGAGTTCAGAATGTACATAATTAAAATGATCAGGGAAGCAAACAATGAGATGAAAGAGCAAATGTAGGCATTGAATGATGAGATGAAAGAGCAAATGCAGGCATTGAATGATCGCACCAATCGACAGATAAAAGAGCAAATACAGGAAGTAAAAGATCATTTCAATAAAGAGTTAGAGATATTGAAAAAAATCAAACAGAAATCCTTGAAATGAAGGAAACAATAAACCAAATTAAGAACTCCATAGAAAGTATAACCAATAGGATAGAACACCCGGAAGACAGAACCTCAGATATTGAAGACAAATTATTTAGTCTTGAAAACAAACTTGACCAAACAGAGAAGATGGTAAGAAATCATGAACAGAATCTACAAGAATTATGGGATATCATGAAAAGGCCAAATTTAAGAATTATTGGGATTGAGGAAGGCTTAGAGAAACAAACCAAAGGAATGAACAATCTATTCAATGAAATAATATCAGAAAATTTCCCAAATCTGAAGAATGAAATGGAAAATCAAGTACAAGAGGCTTATAGGACTCCAAATACACAAAATTACAACAGACCCACACCAAGGCACATTATTATGAAAATACCTAACATACAAAATAAAGACAGAATTTTAAAGGCTGCAAGAGAAAAGAACCAAATTACATTCAGGGGAAAACCAATACGATATCAGCAGATTTTTCAATCCAGACCCTAAAAGTTAGAAGGGCCTGGAACAACATATACCAAGCCCTGAAAGAAAATGGATGCCAACCAAGAATCTTATACCCAGCAAAACTTACCTTCAGATTTGACGATGAAATGAAATCCTTCCATGATAAACAAAAGTTAAAAGAATTTACAAAAAGAAAGCCAGCATTACAGAACATTCTCAGCAAAATATTCCATGAGGAAGAGATGAAAAACAAAGATGCAAATCAGCAAAGGGAGGAGCTATCCTAAAGGAATTGTCAAATAAAGGAGAAACCAAGTCATGTCAAAAAAAAAAAATGAGCCAAATGACTGGGAATACAAATCATATCTCAATAATAATCCTGAATATTAATGACCAGAACTCATCAATCAAAAGACATAGACTGGCAGATTGGATTAAAAAGAAAGATCCAACAATATGTTGCCTGCAAGAGATTTACCTCATAGAAAGAGATACCCATAGACTAAAGGTGAAAGGATGGGGAAAAACATACCATGCACATGGATTCAGCAAAAAAGCTGGGGTATCCATCCTCATTTCAGATAATGTGGACTTCAAGCCAAAACTAGTCAGAAGGGATAAAGAAGGACATTTCATACTGCTTAAGGGAAGCATTAATCAACAAGACATAACAATCATAAATATCTATGCCCCAAACAGTGGCTCATCCATGTACGTCAAACAAATCCTTCTCAATTTCAGAAACCAAATAGACCACAACACAATAATACTAGGCAATTTTAACACACCTCTCTCACCACTGGACAGATCTTCCAAACAAAAATTGAACAAAGAAACCATAGATCTCAATAACACAATCAATAATTTAGACTTAATGGACATTTATAGAATATACCATCCAACCAAGAGCGAATACACTTTCTTCTCAGCAGCACATGGATCCTTCTCTAAAATAGACCATATATTATGCCACAAAACTAATATTAGCAAATACAAGAAGATAAACACTATCTTGTATTCTATCAGATCATAATGGATTGAAATTAGAAATAAATGACAGAGTAAAAAACAGAAACTACTCCAACACCTGGAGATTAAACAATATGCTATTATATGATGAACGGATAACAGAAGACATCAGGAGAGAAATTAAAAAATTCTTAGAGGTAAACGAGAACAAAAATACATCATATCAAAATCTCTGGGACACTATGAAAGCAGTACTTAGAGGAAAATTTATTTCATGGAGTGCATTCAAAAAAAGAAGAAAAAATCAACAAATAAACGACCTAGCACTACAGCTCAAAGCCCTAGAAAAAGAAGAACAGACCAACACCAAAAGTAGTAGAAGACAGGAAATAGTTAAAATCAGAGCTGAAATCAACGAAATTGAAACAAAAGAAACAATACAAAAAATTGACAAAATAAATAGTTGGTTCTTCGAAAAAATAAACAAAATTGATAAACCCTTAGCCACACTAACAAAGAGAAGAAGAGAGAAAACCCAAATTATTAAAATTCAGAATGAACAAGGAAATATCACAACAGACATGATTGAAATACAAAACATAATTAGAAGCTATTTTGAAAATCTATACTCCAACAAAATAGAAAATTCCGAAGACATCAACAGGTTTCTAGAGACATATGAATTACCTAAACTGAACGAGGAGGACATACACAACTTAAATAAACCAATTTCAAGCAATGAAATAGAAGAGGTCATCAAAACCCTACCAACAAAGAAAAGTTCGGGACCAGATGGGTTCTTAGCCAAGTTCTACAAAACCTTTAAAGAAGAGCTCATTCCAATACTCCTCAAAGTATTCCATGAAATAGAAGAGGAGGGAACCCTCCCAAACTTGTTCTGTGAAGCCAATATCACCCTGATACCTAAACCAGACAGAGACACATCGAGGAAAGAAAATTTCAGACCAATATCCTCAATGAACATCGATGCAAAAATTCTCAACAAAATTTTAGCAAATCGCATACAAAAATATATTAAAAAGATAGTGCATCACGATCAAGTGGGTTTTATCCCAGGGATGCAAGGTTGGTTCAACATCTGGAAATCAATAAATGTAATTCACCATATCAACAGACTTAAAGTTAAGAATCACATGATTATTTCATAGATGCAGAAAAAGCATTCGATAAAATACAGCATCCCTTCATGCTCAAAACACTAGAAAAAATCGGGGTAGTGGGAACATTCCTTAACATTGTAAAGGCCATCTATGCTAAGCCCATGGCCAATATCTAAATATTCTAAATGGTGAAAAACTGAAAGCATTCCCCCTAAAAAACTGGAACAAGGCAGGGATGCCCTCTTTCACCACTTCTATTCAACATCGTCCTTGAAACTCTAGCCAGAGCAATTAGACAAACCAAAGAAATTAAAGGGATACGAATAGGAAAAGAAGAACTCAAACTATCCCTGTTCGCTGATGACATGATTATATATTTAGAGGAACCTGGAAATTCCACCAGAAAACGTTTAGAACTCATAAGTGAGTTCAGTAAAGTAGCAGGTTACAAGATCAATGCTCATCAATCTAATGCATTTTTATACATAAGTGATGAACCTTCAGAAAGAGAAGTTAAGGAAAACTACCCCATTCACAATAGCGTCGAAAAAAATAAAATACTTGGGAATCAATCTCACAAAAGAGGTGAAAGACCTCTACAATGAGAACTATAGAACACTAAAGAAAGAAATTAAAGAAAACCTTACAAGATGGAAAGATCTCCCATGTTCTTGGATAGGCAGAATTAATATTGTCAAAATGACCATACTACCTAAAGTGCTATACAGATTCAGTGCAATTCCAATTAAAATCCCAATGATGAACCTTACAGAAATAGAGTAAGCAATTATGAAATTCATCTGGAAGAATAAAAAACCCAGAATAGCTAAACAATCCTTCACAGGAAAAATGAAGCTGGGGGTATCGCAATACCAGAACTTCAACTCTACTACAAAGCAATAGTAACAAAAACGGCATGGTATTGGTACCAAAATAGACAGGTAGATCAATGGTACAGAATAGAGGACATGGACACAAACCCAAATAAATACAATTTTCTGATACTAGACAAAGGTTCCAAAAATATGCAATGGAGAAAAGATAGCCTCTTCAACAAATGGTGCTGGGAAAATTGGAAATCCATATGCAACAGAATGAAACTAAACCCATATCGCTCACCGTGCACGAAACTCAACTCAAAATGGGTTAAGGACATCGGAATCAGACCAGAGACCCTCCAGATTATAGAAGAAAAAGTTGGTCCAGATCTTCAACATGTCAGCTTAGGATCAGACTTCCTCAACAGGACTCTCATAGCACAAGAAATAAAAGCAAGCATCAATAACTGGGATAGATTCAAACTAAAAAGCTTTCTTGGGGCTGGGGAGATAGCTCAGTTGGTAAAGTGCTTGCCTTACAAGCACAAGGCCCTGGGTTCGATCCCCAGCACCAAAAAAAAAAAAAAAAAAAAAAAAAAAGCTTTCTCTCAGCAAAGGAAACTATCAGCAATGTGAAGAAAGAGCCTACAGAGTGGGAGAAAATCTTTGCCAGTCAATGTTCAGATAGAGCACTAATCTCCAGAATCTATAAAGAACTCAAAAAACTCTACGCCAAGAATACGAATAACCCAATCAACAAATGGGCTAAGGAAATGAACAAACACTTCGCAGAAGATCTACAAAAAATCAACAGACATATGAAAAATGTTCAACATCTCTAGTAATAAGAGAAATGCAAATCAAAACCACCCTAAGATTCCATCTCACCCCAATTAGAATGGCGATTATCAAGAATACAAGCAACAATAGGTGTTGGCAAGGATGTGGGGAAAAGGTACACTCATACATTGCTGGTGGGGCTGCAAATTAGTGCAGCCACTCTGGAAAGCAGTGTGGAGATTCCTCAGAAAGCTTGGAATGGAAACACCATTTGACCCAGCTATCCCATTCCTTGGCCTATACCCAAAGGACTTAAAATCAGCATACTACAGAGATACAGCCACATCAATGTTCATAGCTGCTCAATTCACAATAGCCAGATTGTGGAACCAACCTAGATGTCCTTCAGTTGATGAATGGATAAAGAAACTGTGGTATATATATACAATGAAATATTACTCAGTCATAAAGAATGATAAAATTATGACATTTGTAGGCAAATGGATGAAATTGGAGAATATCATGCTAAGTGAGATAAGCCAATCTCAAAAAACCAAAGGATGAATGATCTCGCTGATCAGTGGATGATGACACACAGTGTGAGCTGGGAAGGAGGTAAGAATGGAGGAAAGAGGCACTGTGTAGAGGGAAAAGAGGAGTGGAAGGGGTGGGGGGGGGAGAGAAAAAAATAACACAATGAATCAAACACTATTATCCTTTGTAAAAGTATGATTACACAAATGGTATGCCTTCACTTCTTGTACCAACAGAGAAACAGTATGTATCCCATTTGTGTACAATAAAAATAAATTTTTAAAAAATGTAAGCATGCTTTCATTCTCAAGTGTTGATCCTGTACTTGAATGAGTCTAAGAGGAACTGCTTCATTAAATTTTGACCCTTGAGGGGCATGGGTTGTAGCTCAGTGGTAGAGTGCTTGCCTAGCACATGTGAGGCACTAGGTTCAATCCTCAGTACCACATAAAAATAAATACATAATAAATAAAATAAAGGTTAATTAAAAATTTTTTTTTGATCCTTAAGTACATGGCTTGCCTTACCCTAATCCAGGTCTTACATTGTGGTGGTCTACCAATGATTGGGCCTTATGCTTCATTTGCATACATTGCTTCATTTTTAAAACTCCTGTTGTTCACGTTGGTATCCATTAACGATCCTACCCAAGAACCTATGTCCCCACCTTGCTGACCCCAATCGAAACAGGAAGGCAGGGTTTATCTCTACGTGTCTTGTTCTGAGGTAGCCACAGAGTGCCTGATATGGAGTAGGTGCTCCAATATCTAGTGAATAAATGCCCTTTTCTCAGGAAATATCACCCAATTACTTCCCATTGCTTTTAAGTTAAAATCTCAACTCCTTCCTGCATGAAATGTAAGGCCTTTTGTGACTGTACAATTATTGACCTGTCTCTTCCTATTTAGAGCTCTCGCCAGGATGCTCCCATTTTTCTGAACCATTTGCAGATCATGAAATGTTTCACGACAGAAAAAGACACACAGACAATTAACAAATATATAAAAGGTGTTCAACATCTCTAGTAATTAGAGAAATGCAAACTTATTTCATCTTATTCCAATAAGAATGACTATTATCAAGAACACAAACAATAATAGATGTTGGCGTGGATGTGGGGAAAAAGGCACACTTTTACATTGCTGGTGGAGTTGCAAATTGGTGCAGCCATTCTGGAAACCAATATGGAGAATGCTCAGAGAACTTGGAATGGACCCACCTTTTGACCCACCATCCCACTCCTCAGTTTATACCCAAATGACTTAAAATTAGCATGCTACAATAATACAACCACATCGATATTTATAGCAGCTCAATTCACAATAGCTACATTTTGGAACCAACCTAGATGCCCTTCAACACAAGAATGGATAAAGAAACTGTGGTATATGTACATAATGGAATATTATTCAGCCATAAAGAAAAATAATATTATGGCATTTGCAGATAAATGGATGGAATTGGAGAATATCATGTTAAGTGAAATAGGCCAATCACAAAAAACCAAAGGCTGAATGTTTTCTCTGATAAGTGGATGATGATATAGAATGGGGGTACGAGGGTAAGAGAAGAATGGAGGAACTTTAGATTATGCAGAGGGAAATGAGAGGTAGGAGAGGTATGAAAAATGGTGGAATGAGACAGACATCATTACCCTATGTACATGTATGATTACACAAATGGTATGAATCTACATCATGTACAACCATAGAAAATAAATGATGTACCCATTTGTGTACAATGAATCAAAATGCAGTCTGTAAAAAATAAAAATAAAAAAATAATAATAAGAAAAGAAATGTTTCACGAGTGCTTTTCTCTTCTCTGACTTTGTATTTTTTCCTTCTTTCTTGGACATAGCATGATCCTACTCAATCCTTCCTTCCTCCTGTCCTTCACAGGTGTCAGCCTACATCATAGTCTGAAGGTTCTCTTGACTTTCTCTGACTCCCTCATCTTTATCCTTCATCGGAATTTCCCCCAACAAATCTCTTGCACTTCTAAACCTTTCTTGGCATCTACTTCTCTATGGATAGGAACCAACAGTTACACAGTTATTTGTATTCCCTCAGTGTTTTTTACTCCAGAAATCACATAATGAGTCTTAGCTTATTCAAATATAAAGTAAATGCTTTTACTTTCTTTCTAAACAAAACAAAGACTTTAAATACTTGAACTGTATTTGTTAATTCTTCTGACCAATGTGTTGCCAGGGAAAAATATTTTAATCCTTTTTTGCTTTGTTTAAAGCATTTTATGATAAAAATGATAGTTTTATTAGTTCACTTAAATTTACCCATGCATTTCACCTTCATTGATCTTCATTTCTTCTATTTACAATCCCTTCTCTTTCATCCAAAGTACAGACTTTATAATTTCCTTGAATGAGAAAGCTGTTCTCTCAGATTTTGTTTATAGAAAGTTGTCTTCATTTTGACCTCATCCTTGACAGACAATTTCGCTAGGTATAGAATTGTAGGATGATAGTTATTTTCAATGACACAAATATGGTAGCAACTGGACAGCTAGAAAAGGTGCAGATATTGTCCAAGTTTAATTTATCACCTTTTCATTTGCTCAGTAGACATAGGTGTGCTCTAAACAGAGTGAAGATGTAAAAGATAAATCAGTTTACTTAGTAAAAGATCATGTAGAAGATCATCTTTGTGACTCAAAAATACCTAAGCCATGAGGCAAGCGTCTGATAGCTTTGACTATTTAAAAAGTAAAGATTTCTATTTAACACAGGTCACTGTCAGATTTAACAGACAGACACCAAACCAAGAGAAGGCATTTGCAATGTCAGAAATCATCAAAGTGTTATACTTTGCTAATCCATAAGAAAAACAGTTGAAAAGTAGACAAAAGACACCAATAGAAAGGGACGTGCAAATGGATGACAAATTCACGAGGAAGGGCTCAATCTCATTAGTGATGACAAAAATGCATTTTAAACGACAATAAAATACTGCCCTTCATTTAATTTTTTGGAAAAAAAGAGTGAGTGTGTGAATGGATTTTATTAGGAGATTGCTACCTATCCTTAGAGTAAGAAGACAAGAGCCTCATCCCATTTAAGGAACTTACCAAGCTCACAGACCTCATCACCTGGATCTTAGCCAGAGACATTGCTGCAGAAATCTGCTCCCTTCTCTAATGCATCATCAATTTTTTCCTCTCCCTTGGATGATTCTCAATAGCACACAAAGAAGTTATAGCGTTTTCTATCTTTAAATAATCCTGCCGTGACCTCCATATCCCCTTCAACTACTAGGGCTCTTCTCTCTGCTCCCGTTTTCAGCACAACTGTTTGGCAGAGTTACTCAGTCTCTCTTTTTTCTTCCTACTCTCTCCTGAATTCATTAAAACAACCTTTCCAGTGCCACTGGAAAAATGCTTATAAAGGCCAAATCTGTAGGCTCATTCTCTGTTTTTACATATTCTCTCAGCAACATTTGAAAAGCAGCATTCCTTCCTCCTTGAAAGAGTTTTTTGGTGACTTCCAGCAGGCTCTTTCTTTGGTTCTGTTCAAAACTTCCCTTTAAGTGGCTAACTGGGCATTTCACACTTAAAATGTACAAACTTATCTTCTGGTTCCTACCCCCAAACTCAATCTTTCTTCGTTCTTCCTGTTGTTCAGATCCTACACATGAGGTTTTCTTTATCTCACACCCCACGTCCCCTTCAGCAAATCCCACTGATGCCACCTTCCAAGTAACAGCACAAACAACCACATCTCTAACTCATTCCCCTTCCAGAGAAAGGTCTAAGTTACTACTGTAGGTGCTAAGAATAGACAAAATAAGGTCTGGTGAAGGGAGAGAAGCAAACATAGGAGTCTGGTGAATCCATTAATGAAAAAATTGAGTCTTCCAACCTGCATGTTCCTATCTATCTATGAGACAAATCCTTCCTCCACAACCAGTCTCTTCTTTTATTTTTTAAAACATATTTTTCTTTTAGTTGTAGATGGACACAATACCTTTATTTTATTTATTTGTCTTTATGTGGTGCTGAGGATTGAACCCAGGGCCTCACACACACTAGGCAAGCACTCTACCACTGAGTCACAACTCCAGCCCCAGTCTCTTCCTTTCTTTGGATGGTACATTAGTCAGAGAAATAGAACAAATAGTATAAATAGTATACACACACACACACACACACACACACACACATACATATATATATCCTATTTGTTCATATATTTATGTACATATATGTATATATATGTATATATGAACATATATATATATATACACGGATGTGGGGACTAATGTGAGTATAAGTGCTGAGAAGTCCCATGATAAGCACTCTGCAAGCTGAAGAACCAGGAAAGTCAGTGGTATAATCCAGTCTGAAGCAGAAGGCCTGAGAACTGGAGTAACTCTTCGAGTCTGAGGCCTTGAGAACCAGAAACTCTGATGTCTGAGGGGTAGAGAAGATGGCTACACCCACTCAAGAAGATATAGTGAATTCATTCTTCCTCTATTTTTTGAAATTCTTTTTAGATTTTCAATGGATTGGTGATGTCTATTCACATTGGTGGGATGGATCTTCTTAATTTAGTCTACTGATTCAAATGCTAATCTCTTCTGGAAATGCCTAAATAAGCACACCCAGAAATAACATTTTAACAGATACCGGACATCCCTTAGCGCAGTCAATTTGACACAAAATTAGCCATCACTGATGGCTTTTGGGAGCTGGGCAGAACAAGTGGCTAAGTATGTTCTAGACTTACTTGTCCTGCCCTTTCTCTATTGTGCTCTGTATTGAAGGGGGATGTCTTCATGTTCCCTTCCCCAGGCTTTCTAATTAGAGGTGGTGGGGTTTCTGGTTGGGTTTGACCAGTAGGAAGCAGTGATGCCAGATAGAAGAGAAAGAGGGAGGGAGACGCATAGTATTTCTCCCTTCTTTCTGTGTCTGGATAGTGTTTCCACCAGAGGCTACATCCATCCAGTTCCCACAGGACAGGACACGTGGGACCCCAGTTTCCAATGGCCTCAAGCTCTGGGAACACCATCTGTTCCTTTGGTTCCTCTAGCCTAGAGGTGGTCTTCCTGTTTTTGTTCATCTCTGGTTGCTTCACAGTTCCGTGGTGGGATTCCTAGCATCCTTCACCACTTGTTAACCAATTTTATGCATCAATTTCCTTTCATTTCTCTGTTTCCTGTTTGGACCTGAATGATATAGTTACTATTTTCTTTCATGTATATATATTATTCCCTGTTTTTAACAGTAATGATGAAGTACCCAGATGGTGGGCACTACTTAGGTGGGCCAAGAGTGACACACAAAGGGATATTTTAAGATATGAGAGAAAATTGTAGAAAATAAGCACAAAAGCAAGACTGTCAAGTCAGAAGTTTCTTAATAGAAGTTTCTCCCCTCCTCTTTTTTGTCTTTTTTTTTTTTTGTATCCTTCTCCATCATCCTTCCCAACTGCTTTGAGTACCTGGGCTCTTCTCTCTCCATTCACCTCTCTTGTTATTCTCTCCAATTCCCCACACCCTGCACGCTGGCCTGCCTCATTTCCTAACGTTATCCTTGGGGCCTGGGAATGCAGCAGAAGGGGACAGGGCACAGAGCCATACTGTTAACTGATGGGGGAAATAACTAGTAAAATTCAACCCTTTGACCTCTTTTCTCTGTGCTTCCTGGCCTGTCTTCTGATGTTTCATTGTGAACTTTGTTGTTTCTTCTGAAGTCTTTCAGTCATCTTAAGGTTAACATTTTAAAAGAGGAGCTTGCCTACAGAACTCAATTTGGTAACTGTGTACTAAGCATCTACTACTACCAGGCAGTCTATGGTGTAGAGTTAGGTTATAAAAGGAGGAAGAGGTCGTACCTTTGGAGAATGTGTGGGTGGTGAGAGGGACCACTTCTGTGCTTCTGTCCAACCTCCTTCAGAATGTGCCTTTCTGTAAGTGTACTATTTTAAAGTGATGGTGCATAAAATCTTACATTTGTATGTAATTTTTAGTTTACAAGTTGTTCATATTCTGATTATCTTATCCCACCTTCAAATCTTTTTAAAAATAAGCTAGGCATAAATCCATGTTCACCAGATCTTCAGCTTCTTGAATCTTGGGGTAAAGTGTGTTTGGCTCAGAGATCTTTAGGGAACATGTTGGCCTCACAGTGCTGATGTCATTATGAGAACAAGCATATATAGCATAGAATATAAGCCTAGCTTACATAGGTGTATTTTACCTAGTGAAAAATTCCTTAAGCTTTTGCAACATTTTCAGTTTCCTTAGTTTCTTCTCTTTCCCCCACTTCTGCTTCATCACCATAACAATGAAAAGGAAGATTCTGAGCAAAACCATTTAGAAAGCGTATACTGTTTACTTGTAGAGAAGGTTCTCACAAAAAAGGGTCTAGAAGGATCAGCTCATTGAATTAAAAAAAAAATACAAATATTTAAGGGGAAAAAGCCACAGTGTTACTAAGACTATATATATATATCACAGTTGTGTTTAGGGCCCAAGATTAGAAAATTTATCTCACAATTATCTATAAAGGTTGTAATATATTACATCAGTCATAGAGCTGTACCATTTAAATCTCCCTTTATAGGAGAATCTTCTATGAAAACAGTAGTCAGTGGACAGCTTCCTGCTTTGCCACACCTTTGGAACCTGCCACACCTTCATAGCCAGGCCATATCTCCCTGGGTTGACCCTGGCCAATGACTGAGCATTGACGCTAAAGGATGATCTTTTTTGAAGTTCCCCAAGGCCTAGCTGAGACATTTCCCTACCTGTTTGGAAGCCTGAAGCTCTTTGTACACAATGCTTCTTCCTTCCCCTCCTCCTTTGTACAATATCAGAACCATATTTTGGTCTGAAGGCTCTTCTAACCCCTGATGTTGGCTTCTTGCCCCTTAATCCTTCACAAGCATTTCCCACCATAAATATTTGCACCTCTAGTTCTTTCTTAACATCTGTTTCCAGAAAACCCAAACTGTGATAGCTTCAGATACTAGTATTACAAATATCAGAGCTGACCTTTTTTCAGAGTTCATGGGCAGATGCTGATTGCGCCAAGAAAATAAAATTATGATCCTAAATAAAACTGTATTAGTTTCCTTTAGCTGCTATAACACATTGTTGCAAACTTAATGATATTATTTTGTTAAACGAAAGACTTAAATTTTCATTTATTTGGGAGGCTGCAACTGGATAAGGTGGCCTACTTTTTTATTTTTGGTTTACCTCAGGTGTTTTGTTTATTTTTCCTCTGACTACAGCTCATATTGTATGCACATAAACATAAAGCTGTGGGACAGAGTCATTTCTACTTTCACTCAAATTATAAAAGGCTAAATTATGAAAAGACATTAGAGGAGAAAATGCGCCAGGTAGAGGCTGAAGTTCTTTGTGGTAGGCAGAAAAAAAAATAGCCCTGCAAAGATAAACATATAAGTCTTGAAACCTGAGAATCGTTACTTTACATGGTAGAAGGTGTCTTGAAAATGTGATTAGTTAGGAACATCACCTTTATGTCTGAGATGAGATTCCCTAAACTTCCCTTAATGTGCCTAGACAGCCCAGGAGCCCTACCACCCTGGTATTCAGGGGAGCTTAAGGTAATCATAAGGGTCCTTATAGAATGGAGGCAGAAAGGTCAGTCAGAAGAGAGAAATAAAGATGCTATGCTGTCATTTTTGAAGATGGAGAAAATGGCCACAGCCCTTCGAAGTGGAAAAGGTTAGGAAAGAGATTTCTCCCTGAACCTCCAGAAGGAATACAGTCTTGTACTGATATTAGCCCAGAGGAAGTGATTTTGGATTTCTAATCTCAAGAACTTTAAGATAATAAATTACACAAATGGTATGCCTCTACTTTATGTACAAACAGAGAAACAAGATGTATCCCATTTGTTTATAATAAAAATGAATTAAAAAAAAAAGATAATAAATTCTTATTGTTTTAAGTCAGTAACTTTGTGGCAATGCGTTACAGCAACAGGAAACTCATGCAGTCTTCTTTAGGATTGTAATTTTATTTTCTTGGCACATGCCGACATTCAGCATCTGCCCTTGGGCTCTGAAAAAATTCATACCAAGATTATCACCTGGGCCCATCTCTATGTCTTCATTTCATTCATTTACTACCAACTTGAGGCATAGTGATTAAGAATCAGACCCAAGAACCAGGTTGGAATCCTAGTTCTGTCACTTACCAGCTCTGTGATCTTGGTCAGGTGATTTAACTTCCCTGGGTTTCCCATCTTTTAACTAGAACTGTGATCAGCAAACTATAGGCTTTGTGCCAAACCCAGCCTGCTGTCTTTTTTTGACAAATAGTTTAATTGGAACACAGCCAAGATATTTATTTATATATTATCTATGGTTGCTTTTGCACTACCGCAGCAGAGTTCAGTCGTTATAATAGAGACCATGGTTTGCAAAGTTTAAAATATTTACTATTTCATCCTTTACAGAAAAAAAAGTCTGTGGATCTCTGAAATAGGATAATAACCTATTTGATGGCATTTTTATGAAAATAAACAGAATACTCAGAAGAGAGTTTGGCATAGAGTGGGGGATTTAACAAATGTTAACTATTATTGTTATTATTATCATTGTGATATAATTTGTTACAATTGTTATTTTTAGTTAATTCATCTCATCAATACACTCATTGTGGGCATCCATGGTCTCTGCTGTCACTTCCAGGAGACTCCTTTGTGAGCCTGAACTATAGGACTCATTTTTCCAAGGGCATGCCAGTGACCACTCCTGGGTTTGGGGCAACCTTGAGTCCAGGTCAGGAGAAACTTTTGGGGAGAAAATGATAAATTCACCATGAATTTGATGGTACTTTGAAATTTATTTTTTTCTTCACTCTGCCTACTATTATTTGATTTCCAGAGTCCTCCAATAGCAACCCGTGAATTATGTCATTGCATTCCATGGAAGAGACAAGTGAAGTGTGCTTACTCCATCTTACCTGGAACCGGAAACTCTCATTACACTTTAGTGTTATGGAACTTCAAGGCAGGATGCTAAGTACTGGTACTGTAAGATTTTAAAGAATAACATGACTTGGTCCCTCCCTTAAACAAGTGTGGTAGAAAGTAGAGAAAGTCAGGGTGATTCCCACATGTCAGAATTTGATCTTTTCCACCCATGTATTATGTGGAGGAGGGCAAATGGTAACCTGACATTCCAAGCATGCTGGGATCTTGGCCAAATAGCACTCACTGGTGGGGACCAGGTTAAAGCAGGGCCAGGAGAAAATGGGGTGAAAGATCTGAAAATTTTCTTGGTGGTGGTGGTAGGCATCCTGGGGCTGTCTAGGCACATTAATGGAAGTTTAGGGAATCTAGTCTCAGATCTAAAGGTGATGTTCTAGGATCTCAAGTTATAGGCATGTGTCAGCACAGGAGAAATTTATGAAAAGGTGGAATGTTTGGGAGTCAGGCAGACTGTGTAATATGAATTTGAAAGATAAGTACATAGGGTTAGCATGCCAGATAGGTGTTAGGAACTGTTCCTCAAGAGAGTTGGAGTCCAGAGGGATGCATCCGCCCTGGAATGAAGTGGAGTATGAGACAGGGCAAGAAGGGGTACCAAGAGGAGAGAGGTTTGGTTAAGAAGTCTGGTTGTTTGGATAAACTAACCTGGTAGTAGGGAAAACTGCAAATTGGGAAACTACTTAAAGCACATGAAATATTCCTGAATGCTTAGCAGGTCAGTGGTCTTGACATGATTCTGACTAGACCACTTGATCTAGAAAATACAACTTAAACTCTACCAACAGAACTTTGATTTTCAAAGTTAATGAACATAGAAAGCATCTGGGGAAGCTACTTAAAAAATGCAGATTCCTGGAACCTACTCTCCTGGTAAGTCCTACTGGAGTGAGGCCCAGAAGTTTGCACTTTTAGGTGATTTTGATGTGGCTTATCCACACCCCTCAGAAGTCTGATATTTCTGAACTTCAGGTGAGTCACCTCTCAGTTGTCATCTGTGATGAGTGTCTGACTGGAGGATGAGAAAAGGGGCCGCGCAGGAGTTATTATATGTTTTTTCCAGGATGCTGGGATTTGGAGCCCCATTTTCCTCACTCTTCACATTTTCTTCTCAGGAGACAGCATTGCCCAGGCAATTCCCAAAATATTGCTTATTAACACTGGCATAGGCATCCAATACTCTTCAAAGCACAGTTCTCCAGTAAAAGGCTGTATTTTACAATGTAGTTTAGGACAGGAAGGACCAACAAGGTTTTGGATTAATTTCTGCTGGAGCATAAAATGGTAGAGCCTGAGCCTACCTGGAATAGAAAATAATGCACCTGAGAGAGGCCTCCACCTGACTGCCCCAGAGACAAACCTTACAGGCCACCTTACACTCGGGTATAGCAAGGGCAGAAGAAAGAGGGCAGGCCCTTTGTCTTCTATTAAGCACTGTAAGCCTGCCCAGTAGTAATACACGGACCAATCAGAATTGAGTCTCTAACTTTATTGGCATTACTCCTTTCCTTGGGGAGAAGCTTGCAGTTCACTAGGGAGAAGAATAAGAAAGGTGATCCAATGGTCCTTCTATGCTAGAACTGCCTTCCCTAAAGAAGTTGATTTTGAAAGGAAGAACTCTAAAAAATATTCACTCATGATAAGATGTCCTAGATTTATGGCAGTAGAACACATAAAAGAATGTCTTGTCCTCCAGGCAACTTTGTATAGAGTCCCAAAACATCATCTCTACTACTTGTGCTTACTATAGGAAGTTTTTACAGTGAGTAAGAGAATTGATCCCTTGATCAATTTCTCAAAAGCCCTCAAGTGGCCTTCAGACTTCCACATAGGCTCCTCAGAGGCAAGTGGGGGAACGCTCAAGTTCTTCTGGAGCTCCCTAGAGCCAAATCTGTGACCATTCAAGTAATATAATAAATAATGATGATAATGGATTATAATCCATAAAATAAAATAATTATCCGAGTCCACATTAATTTAAAAAATAATTGAATAAATGAGAGAGAAGGGACCATTCAAACTGAAAAATGTAGAATAAATGATGGAAATAGAAATTCACTCTTTGGCAAACATTACCACAATAATTATTTTAGGGAAGTACCATCAATGAATGCTAAAATTAGTGGATGATGGTATCATGAGGCACAAGTATTTGTATAGTTTTAAAATATATACTCCTCCAAGATATTCATAATTACAAAAGGGAAATAGACATTTTGTAATGGAGAAACCCAGCAGACATACCCTTGGTGATCAAAGTTAACATCATCATAAGGAAATCTAGATATCATGTACCTCCTGCTGCGAAATGCCAACATCATACTTCTATGGTGCTGCTGCCAAAATGTATAACCTCCAGCTAATAGTGAGAAAACATAGGAAAAATCCAAACTGACAGGCATGCTACAATAGCTGGCTTATACTTTTCACAAGAGACTGTTATGAGTTTGAGAGACAGAGGAGACATGAGAATGATATGTAATGTGAGATCTTGGACCAGAAAAAGGACATTAATAGAACAACTGGTAAAATCCAGATAAGGTCTGTGGATTAGTTAATTTTATTGCATGAATGTCAATTTTCTGGTTTCAATAATTATACTATGGTTGTATATTAGAGGAACCTGTGGGAGGGCATGTGAGACTCCATGCAGCATTTTTGCGAATTTTTGGAGATCTAAGATGGTTTCAAAATAAAAAAGTTAGGAAATGAAAGAAAGAACCTGTCTGGATTCTATGAAGGGATTCCTTCATCTTCAGATTTATGCAATGAAATAAGGAAGAAATTATGCAGAAGATAAAAACTTGGCATATGAGATTAAATATTTCATAGCATATACTATGTGTTAATTCATATTCAACTAAATGTAGTCTTTAGGTCCGTTTTAATAAAAAGTTGAACATTGAACATTTGATTGAGAATTTAATGCCCTAATATGACTTTAAATCTGTGGGAAAATAATTTCCAACTTACATAATTTTGACTTATGGCACCTTTTCTAGAAAAGTAATCCTCCACAGAAGTGAGACTGCTTCGCAAACTAATCACATTTCTCAAAGAGACCAAACAGATTAATAGAAACTGACTTTCAGGGAGGTGTTCTTACTATCTGGATTTTTTTTTTCTGATTGCAAAGCATCGTTGATATAAATGGATAAATTTAATTGAGGTTTAAATGTAGTCATCATACTGAAGGGCCTTTTGGCATATATCATCATTCAAGAATGGATTGATTAAAAATAATAGAAAAGAAAGACATGACCTAATTCAATTCTGGATTCTGAGAATGACTTTCAATCTTGAAGTCTCAGAATCAACAGGGACATTCTTTGGGCAAATTCATTACCTGAAAGGACAATTTTGTTCATTCAGAAGTCTGTATTACAGAATCAAGGAAGATGTATGAGAACACACCTGACTCTCCAAAAGGAAATGAAATTGGGTGCAGATGCAATACCGTCCAGTTTAAGTGATGGATGTATTCTCACCTTCCATGCTATAGAATACCAATACATTGATTTTGGAAAGCACAGAGGTTTCACTACTGGGGAACAAGAGTAGAGATGGTGAGATTTTTAGAATGATATCAGTGTGTGCAGGTGTAATTCTCTTGCAAAGGTTCAAGTTAATATATGGCTTCTGTAAAAAAAAACCTGGTTAATATTCTTTGGTAATGTACTTTAAGATAGGTAGAAACTAACATTTATTTATTTATTTAATTTTAGTGGGGTTTAATTTTGGTACTGGGAATTGAACCCAGGGGTACTTAACCACCGAGTAACATCTCCCCCTTTTAATTTTTAAATTTTGAGACAGGGTCTTACTAAGTTGCTTAGAGTCATGCTAAGTAGCTGAGGCTGGCTTTGAACTTGTCATCCTCCTGCCTCAGTCTCCTGAGTATCTGGAATTAAAGGTGTGCACCACTATGCCCCACAGAAACTAACATTTAAAGAGAACTTGTTATATGTTAGATTCTGATCTACATGTTTGCTACATTAATTCATGTAATTATCACTATAACCTCAGAGTTAGGTATTAATTATAATCTCCACTTTTCATATAAGGAAACTGAGGCATAGAGATAACTTAACTTGCCCAAGAGTCTACTTAAGTGACTGAGATGATCCAAATCTGGGCAATCTGGCTCCAGGGTTATGCTTTTAACTACTATAATATATTAAGCATCATTTAGAATTTGCTTCCTTATTGTATTATGTTCACTTATCTTCTGGACACATGCCATCAATTTTCGGGATACATAGTAATTACAGTCAACATTTTATAAGCACTTTATATGTGTGAATTTTAATGTTTCCACTTTGCAAACTGAGGTTAAATAACAGTCCTAGGTCAGACAGCTAATTATTAGGCAAGGTGGGAGTCAATGATGGAGAGCCCTGAGCTCCTGTTCTTATACACTGTATTCTATGCTAACTTTGAAGGATTGCCATTTTCCCTCCTAATCTGTCTTCCCCTTCTCCCATGTCATGGAGTTTTCAGTTCCTACAAGACTACCCTGTTTGAACTCCATTTCCCAGAATGCCCTTGAAGCTAGATTTGGCCAGCAAACTAAGCTGGAATGAATGGAATGTGATCAGGAGGAAACAATAAAACTTCTACCAAGAAAATTGCTTACCTTGGCCTTCTCTTCTTCCAGTGGGGTAAGACAGAGGTGCCACAATGGCTTGGACCTGCCAGGCTGTGATATCACAGGATAAGTCATAGTTCTTAAACACTTGCTCTTTCCTACCCCACTGGAAGTGGTCTGATGACAGGAATGTGTCTTGTGTTCTGCCAAAAGTTTTTTTGTTGTTGTTAGAGCAGCTTATCTTCCACCATAATACCAACTGGCTTGTGTACCAGGACCAATTAGAATTTTCCAAGTGATCATCTGTACTACTAGTCCAGGATTGAAACATTCTGAAAACATCAACCAACAATGTTCTAGGTGCATTAATTTATGAACAGAAATATTGCTGTTTGCTCAACTGATTTTCCAATGATCTATATAACTTTTCTAATTCCTCCATTAAAAATATAGTATTTAACGACACAAAGGGAAAGATATTTGTATTTTTAAGAGCAAAAAGTGCCTTGCCAAATGGTAAAATGTGATCCCTGTCTTGTAATAGTAGATATTATTATGTTGAGTAATTATAGATTTTTATTTCCCTTTTCTTTTCTTTCCCTTCACCTGATTGCCTTTCTTTTTCCTTGTCCTTTCCTTTTTTCTTTCTCTCTCTGTCTCTCTCTCTCTTTCTTTCTTTCTCTCTCTCTCTCTTTCTTTCTTTCTTTCTCTCTTTTTCTTTATTTCCTTATCTGCATGTGATATCTTTCCCCAATGAATTTGTATTATTTTTATTAAATTTTAAAAAGATGAAATAAGAATAGTACATATACACAAATCACATTGACTGCTCTAACAAATAAAACTAAAAATATGTAGTGGCTTAGAGAACTAGAGGTTAGTTCTTCCTCATGTAACAGAGCCAGTGTAGGAGCCAGTTTGGTTGGTGGTGGCTCTACTCCACACAGACATTCAGGGTCCCAGGCTGACTGAGGTTTTGCCATATTGAACAAGTAGCTTCAAGTTACCACCATCATCTTTTATTTCCAATGGCAGGAATGAAGAAAGCACATGGAGGAATATGTATGGCAGGTATTTTAGAGCCAGATCTGGAAGAAGTACACATTCTACTAACATTCCATTGTCAAAACTGTCTTGCCACACCTAATGGCATACCATCACGATTAGCCTATGAGGTAATATCATTGTTCCCAGCTGTTCATTCAGGTTATACAAATGCTTGAACAATATGACTATTTAGTTTGAATTCTTAGGCTATTTTTCAGTTTAACCTTAGTGCTGCTAAAAGATAACATATCAATTTTCCTGTTGAAAAACTTTTCATAAGAAGCAGGTAGTTAAAAATCTCCTCTCCCCAAAGATTCAGGATGTGGCCTCCTATTTTTCAGCTTTGTAAAGATCATATTGATTCACTTTATTATGCTCTTAACTAAGCTTCATTTCTGAGCAAGTGGCACCTATTATTTATAGGTCAGGAAGAGAGTTGACATTCAGTCTTGTCTCTTGGGTGAAGCTAATGAATTATAAGATTGGTTCATGGTGAATAAATTAGTTTTGGAACCATGGAATTTAGAAGTTTGGTATTTCTTTCTTTATATCCCAAATTGCTATCTGTGACTTCCTGCTGTTTGCCTTTGATTTTATAGATCACGAAATAAGCTCTTTGCTTCCCCTTCTCTATGGCCTTCCTTTCTATCCTTTTGTCAAGTGAAGGAGTAATTTGTTAAATACTGAATACAGTCCAAAGAATGTGTGAAACTTATTTCTTCTGGAGATAGTAATAACAACTTTCTTCTGATCAAGGATAAATCACCAGTCCTGAAACAAGTGCTCCCTCCCACCTACTGTGAAATGCTCTGATGACAGAAGTATTTCCTGCATTCTGACTGTATTATTCTGATGAAAACAGAGAGAGCTGGCTAGGAGTCTCAGAGTTCTGAGTCAGCAGAGTGGGAGTGATGGGAGGATAGCCTTGAAGCTTTAGGGCTTAGGGTTAGGAAAAACAAGATTATGAACAATGTTCTGAAGGCTAATAGCATCTCAGAGAGCAGAAGCAAGAAAGGAAACCAGATTCTGAAATGTGTGGCTTAAACAGAAAAGTTGGCAAGAGTGGGTCGTCCAGTACTGCAGGACTTATTAAATCTCATTCTCTGTCTCAGCACATTTCTCTCCATCATTCACATGTTTTTTTTTCTCTCCCTCCTCTCTGCTTTCCCCTTCCCTAACTTTTTTACCTGTTCCTTTTTCTCACCTCTTTTTTTTTTCCCCCTAGTAGCATCCTCAGCTAATCCATGTGTCTTTCCTTCTCCCTAAGGTGGCCATGAAATGGAATATTCTTAAATGAACACATAAATTTAATCACAAATCTTTGAAGCACTACATATAATCCCTGTGTTAGGTCTGAAGTGTCCAAAGATGAACAAGAGGTACTCTCGGCTCATAGTCTCTTTGGTCAGACACTTTTGGTCTTTGGGATCATGAAGGGTAGAAATGACAATTTTGCCAGGGAGGGTCAAACAAGATGGTCCCCAAAAAAGTGACACTTGAATTTCTGACTTCAAAGGAATGTTGGATTTTGCCAGGTAGAGAAGGAGGGAAAGACCTTTTAGACAGAGGAAACAGTGTGTAAACTACTTTCCCCCTTAAAAACAGATTTCTCAATACTAAATGGACGTCATCAAGAATTATCAGTGAGAAAGCATTTCCTTCCTTATCCATCATAAGACATATTACATTGACTAAAGATGTCAAGAGTAAGCCTTTTCTACGTAGAATCCAGTTATCTAGCATTCTCATCATTTTGAGAACATAACTGAGCACCAAGTAATAAATAAACAAAGTTTCTGAGTAACCAAAGGTATGTAGCAAAGTCTCTGCTTATTGAAGAAGACCCATTCATCCTCTCAGTCTGAGCCTCTTGCTGCGTAGTACGAACATCATTTCCACAAAGCAAATCAGAGGCAGCCATATGGATGGCAGTAGGGAACGTGTTACAGTTTGGGGATATTTCAGGAGGGCTTACTAGGAGTTAAATAAGGCAATGGTTGGAGTCCCAAGAGTTTGGAAGGAGCCAGATAAACTAGAAATGAACTTAGAAGCTTCAATCATAGTAGTCTGGGGATATGGGGAGAAGAGGCAAAGAAGTTGATAGGCCTTGGTCAGTTCTGCACAGTAAACTAATTGTGTTGATGTCTATAATAATTGTAGTGGGTTATTTACCAAGGAATTCAGTTGAATTAAGTGTGCTCTTAGAAGGTAGTTTGTAATTAATTTTAGAAAGATTGCCACCTAACGAAATGGAAAATTTCTTTAGAAGTTTCTTTGGTTTTATTAATATTACTTAAAAATCATTACTACCTAATATTTTGCCTTTTAAAAAGCTCTTTTAATTGCCTTATTGACTCAGGCAATTAGCTGGCAGGACCAGGAAAAGATACACGCATTCAGTCCTTTGTCCTATCCATTTGCACTGTCTCTAAGCTTGGGCTGAGGTGACACAGGGTGAACTGGGTATGCTGCCTGAGAGTGGGACAATGTTCAATGGGAAGAATCATATTTAACAAGACAGTTTCACATTTAATTTTACATGAAAAGTTAAAGCCTTTCAAAGCCCTGTTTACTTTGCACCCAACTACCATTTGCTTATGTAACAGAGTCACTGCTAATGTGAAATATCTCACTGGCAAGCAGCATCTTCAATCAGAGTGAATCACTGAAACCTTGGCTTGGGCAATAGAACAAGTTGCAGTAAAACCTGATATTTGGAGAACTACACTTGGAAAAGTGCTTTCAACTGAATGATACTAAGTGTTGGTGACCACATGGGTGTACAAAAACTGCTGGTGGGAGAGTAGACTGGTAAAGACCATTCCCATCATGTACAACCACAACAGTGGGATTCTAATTATAATAAGTTATACTCCATGTATAAAGACCATTCTGTATAGAATGAGGTTTTGACTTTAGGTATTCATTAGGATCCTTAGGAGCTTTTAAAATTCCTGTGTCCATGCCCTACTCAGATCAACTATATTAGAATCTCTGTAAGTGGAACCCAGGAAGCACTGTATTTTTTTTAAAGCTCACTGAATGATTCTGATTTTCAGCCCATGTTGCTAACTATTGCTGATGGGCAACTGGCAGCACTTAATCTCTTGGAAGTATGCACCTTGCCTTGTATGATATCTAACTTAACATCAACAATTAATGCTATTAACAATTAGTGGGGTGCTCTGGGTAAGTGGGGATATATACTGACCCTGCTTAAAACCCTGACACTTTTTCTTCTGGGGATATTTCAGAGAAATTTTTACATAAGTTTAATCAGTGTGTGGGAATGTTCTCTGCGGCAATATTTGTGATGAAATGGAAGTGATCTAAACATCTATACCTGGAAGAATGAATGGGTAAGATGAACCAACATGGATTCATCTTAAAATGTAGTGCTAAGTGAGAAAAGTAAGAAACAGAAGACAATCCTTAGCACACTACCACTTCATTAAATTGAAAATCTATAGATAGAAAGCAACAATACAAATTTTATTTAAAAATACACAAATATGGGGAGACAAGGAGAGACATGAGAACAAATGAATGGGAATAAATGAGAATGAAGAAATACTTCACTAATCACAGAAATTGGGGCGCAACCTAGCTACGATGAATAATACTAGTGCGCCATGCACTAAGGAGTATGGCAAGCTCAACCTCTCTGCCTCGGTAGCCTAGAACTATACCCCCTCTCCTCCAATAATAAAAGTTCAAAGAACTCTCAGAGCCAACAGGCCACCATGTTGTGGGGGCATGCAAGGACACATGAGCCCACACATCTACCTGGACTAACTGCTGTGTCAGACAAAGGTTCCGAGGTGGACTCATTCCCTCACACACTGTGCTTCATCTTGACTCCACAGTCCTGAAGGAGGTGCTATCTACCGAGATCACTAAGGTCCAATTGGTTTAAATAACT
Organism: Sciurus carolinensis; assembly: GCF_902686445.1. Classification (NCBI taxonomy): domain Eukaryota; kingdom Metazoa; phylum Chordata; class Mammalia; order Rodentia; family Sciuridae; genus Sciurus; species Sciurus carolinensis. The sequence goes on from NC_062217.1 coordinate 39,761,237, forward strand.
TGGTCCATATAACAGAGTGAGTAAGCAGCAACGCTGACTCTCCCCCATGGCTTCCACCCTCATGTCATTGTAGTTTACTGGGCCCAGAACCACCTTTGTCACTTCTTTCTGCATGGTTCCCCTTTGCTCCGTGTTTTGTTGTGACTAACTTAAGGCCATGCGACTGATAAATACTTTTTGGGAAAAATTTTCTAGGAATTTGGGAACAGAGACAGAAAAGGCTTTGTTTTGTCCCTCAAATAATTTGGTGAAGAGAAAGGGGTATTTTCAGAAAATTCAGCATGGGGTATAATGTGAAAAGTGTGATATAAGTTACAAACAAGATGGTATGGGAATAGTTGGTGGAGTGAGGTTATTTTTAGCAGTCAGTGGTTTAGGGGTTGAGTCAGGGAAGAGTGTGAAGAAAAAGTATTGAAGGTGGGATATGAGGGTAGGTTTGACTCCGCAGGGAAAGACTGATAGGGAAGTCTGCTCCTGGTACAGAGCACAGATCCGGAGTGCACAAGGGTTGGGAGGGATGTTACTGGGTGGAACATCTGGAAGGGTAAGTAGAGGCCAGGCCTCTGCGGCTCTTCAGTGTTGTGCTTTAGGGCATCACTGTGTGAGTACTGAGCATTGGGGAGGACCAACGTGTGGTTCCTGATTGTAACTCCACGTGGCTGAAAAAGGGAGCACTGGGAATCAGGATTTGCAAGGACCTCCCTCCCCTCTCTGAGGTGGCGGTTGCAGGAACCCGTGGCTGATATCCCTGTTGGTCTGGGCGATTTCGTATGGTCTGTGCTGAGCTGGCATGATGCCTCTTCTACATCACCTTGCCCCTTCTTGAACCATGGGGTACATCATCTTCATTCTTGAACCCCAGTAGTCCTGTATAATTTTTCTGCTCTTTTGAGGCATCTTGCTTAATGAGAAAACTGTTTCTGGCCCCCTGAGTTAGGTTATAAATCCCTTGAAGCCATGAGTCGATTCTTACATTTCTTTTATTTACCACCCCCCCATACTAAAATACATAGTAGTCTTGTTTAAAAAAAAAAACAAACCTTATGAAATATGTGATCCTACCCCTTCCCCACAAAATGGCTGAATAAAGAACATTAATATAGCAAACTGCTTAATCCTTTAAAAAAAGATTCTTAAGAAGAAAGTTCTAAGTAGTCAAATACTTAGATGTTGTCTTTAAATTAGCATAATTGGTTTCATGAGTATTTTTAGCTGCTAACAAGGTACAGAAATCTCCAGAGTGCTAGTGGCTGCTTACACCCACATCTTGGCCAATATTTTACCAGGCCCTGAGTCATAGCCTTGAAATCAATTCTGCCCTTTACTGCAAAATCATTACAGGGCCAGGAAAAATGATCCTTGTTGTTTAATCAGTGGGGGCGCTGGAAAATCAAGAGACATTGATACTGTGCTTGTGTGATAAGGGTGTGACTGAAGAATGCCAAGCAGAGACATTAGAGAATGTGATCGTGTTCAGTTCTGAGCCTGGCTCAGGAGGCGGCTCAGGGAGAGGGATGTTCTAGTGCACTCTTTGTAATTCACAGAATCACGAAATTTTTGCACATTCAATTCCTCATAGAGTATTTTAAATCTCTTTCCAATAAAAAACATTCTAAAGTGAAACATTTTTGATACAAGAAACTAAATCTAGGTATAAACTGAGGTCAATCCATTCCCAGTTTTTTGTGTTAGCCTCCTTACTTGAAAAAATAGTCCAAGTTCAAGAAAATGATGAGAGAGAACAAAGAGAAAATATTTGCCCTATAATCAGAAAATGCACAGGATTAAGGTGAACCTGGTAAGATGTCACTGTTCTTCTTGCCATAAAAATGCCAAGGAATGTAAGAATATGGCATCCTGAAAGAAGAGAATTCAAGAGCTATGGGGTGGAAAGGAGGCTTTAAAAAAAGTTTTATTTTATTTTTAATTAAAAATAAAATTTTACATATCTGTGGGGTAAATTTTGATGTTTTTATACTTGCATACATTGTGTAACAATCAAATCAGGGCAATTTAACACATCCATCACTCCAACATTTATCGTTCTATTTTGAAATATATATTACTATTCATCTGATAGGGGGCTAATATTCAAAATATGCAAGGAATTCAAACTACTTAGTGACAGGAAATAATCTGATTTTAAAAATGGACAAAGGACTTGGATAGACATTTCTCATTAGAATACGTACAAATGGCAATAGATACATGAAAAAATACTCAGCATCTCTAGTTATTGGAAAAATGCAAATTAAAACCACAATGAGACATCACTTCACATGTGCTAGACTGGTTATTATGAAAAAGACAAAAGTTACCAGCTTTTGGCAAGGATATGTAGAAAAGAGTACTCTGTAAATTAGTACAACTGTTTTGGAAAACAATATGGAGATTCCTCAAAAAACTAAAAACTGTGGGGAGGGAAGATAGGCAGAGGTCCATGGGTAAAATGTTACAATTAGATAGGAGGAATAAGTTCTTAGGGTGACTATAAATTAAAAGGAACTGTGTATTTCAAAATAGCTGAGAGGATTCTGAATGTTCTCATGACAAAGAAATAATGCATGTTGAGAGTGATAGATGTGTTTGTTACTCTCCTTTGATCATTACACCATGTATAATTGTATTGAAACATCACATTGTACTCCATAAATATGTCCACAATATAATACACAATATTATGTGTTTATCAAAAATAAAATAAAACCTTAAAAAACCCTAAAAATAAAATTACCGAAAGATCTAGCAAATTCTACTACTTGGGTATATACCAAGAAGAGTTTAAATCAATTTTCTGAAGAGGGTCTTTCTTTTTTTTTTTTTTTTAATTTATTTTTATTGTAAACAAATGGGATATATGTTGTTTCTGTTTGTACATGGAGTAACAGCATACCATTTGCGTAATCATACATTTACATAGGGTAATGATATTTGATTCATTGTTGTTTTTTCCTTCCCCCCTCCCACCCCTCTTTCCCCTCTATACAGTCCCTCCTTCCTCCATTCTTGCCCCCCTCCCACCCCCCATTATGTGTCATCATCCGTTTATCAATGAGATCATTCGCCTTTCGGATTTTTGAGATTGGCTTATCTCACTTAACATGATATTCTCCAATTTCATCCATTTGCCTGCAAATCCATAATTTTATTATTCTTTATAGCTGAGTAATATTCCATTGTGTGTATATATATACCACAGTTTCTTTATCCATTCATCAATTGAAGGACATCTAGGTTGGTTCCACAGTCTGGCTATTGTGAATTGAGCAGCTATGAACATTGATGTGGCTGAATCTCTGTAGTATGCTCATTTTAAGTCCTTTGGGGAGGGTGGTCTTTCTTTTGTTATTGTTTTGTTTTGTTTTTCTTTTTCCAAAGTCTCCAAATGTGGTGCCTTCAGTAGAGGCTGTCACCAATGGGTCACTTTCCTCATTTGTATATCCTCAGGTTTGGTCATGAATTCTCAGGTGGCTTCCTGGGGCTAGGGTGGAAGGGCTGCATGATACAGAGCCTGATGGTTTAAATAAGACCTGCTTCTGACCTCTTTGGGGACAATCTGGGAGGTTGGTAGAATCAGAATCTCTGTGTCCACAGTCAGACCACGACTTCTTCAGACTCATGGGATTCCAGTGCCATTTTCATTGTGGATTACTGAGACCTCCTTTACCACCACTTTCTGGATTGTTTCCCATGGCTCTTACCTTGACTAGTACTGGCCATGTAACCAATATTCATTTAGACTCTATAGGACACACATGTTAGTGGGTATGGAGCAACATAATGAATAAGGCTTTCCCCTTGCTTCTCAGTACTCTTAGGCTAGAGAGAAAGATGTTCACAGAGAATTCAGTGCAAGGACCTCTGTGACTCCCCCTCTTATCATATGTATCCTTTCTTACTGGTCCGTGGCCTAATGGGTATCCAGGAGGGAAAATTTTGTTTACTTGGGATATTTTCCATAGGAGAGCTACGCATGGAATATATGAGAGAGACCTCAGTAAGGAGGCTCTGCAGCTAGCTCTATCCCCTACAAGACCATGAGCTTTGCTTATCTTTTCTGACCAGCTCTGTGGGCAGTGATTGAACATAAATAGCAGTTGCACATTAATAATAATAACAATAATGAGAATGGCCATTGAATGACGATTAACTATACGCCCAGGGTTTTGCCTCTATTATTTCAATAACTCACTATTACGATTCTCTGAGGTAGGTGCCATTATTTTCATTTTCCAGATGCGTCTCTCAGAAGGCAGGCAGCCAGTATAGGATGTCTTCCACAAGTACCTGTCGGATGCTGACAGTGATTTTTGAAAAAAATGTTAAGAAACCGCCCAAGGTCACACAGGTTCTAACTCACAGTGGGATTTGAATCTCCCTCTATTGGAGGCTAAAGTTCTCAGGTAAGAACAGTTCATAGTGCTCAAGTGAAAAATTTTACCCAGGGGCCAATTTATTCCCTGTTGCCACTTGGAAAAAACGCAAGATGACTCAGGCAGTTTCCAGGTTGTTGTTGCCCATTATGGACAAACTAAAGGCTTTTATTTTTTATTTTAACAAGAACTGTGTCTGTTGTGGCACTTCCTAAGACCATAGCCCTGCTGGTGATATTTAGTTCCTATGGTGTTTTTGGTTTGGAGAAAAATCTGATGGAAACCCAATAGTTCTAACTCAACGCTTACTATTTAAAATTTCTTGATGTCATTCTTCCAAATACATTCTCTCAGCACATCTATTTCTTCATAGATTTATAGTCAGCGTTTTGGAGACAGCTTCCTTTTTAATTTGGATCTTGGCACCTTAAGCACAGCGGCTGGATCAAGGAATGTGCCCGGTCCCTTCTCTCTATCTTGAACTGGTGAGATGACCCTTTTCATATTACTGCACATTTATCTCAGCAATTACGAATTTTCAGTTTTCCTACACATTACCTTAATTGATTCTCTTAATTACTTACTGAGACAGGCCAGAAAGTATTCTTATTGCCATTTTTATTAGTGCTACAAAAGTAGTACATGTGGAAGACAGGAAAAAAAACCAAACCAGATATACAGAAGACTGAAATATTAAAAAGAAGAGTTAACTGCTTCTCCCCCCTCTTTCTGCACCACTCCTCAGAGATGGTCATTTTCAATTGTTTTTATTTCCACCTCTTCTAGTATTTATCTTCATAATATCAAATAATATCATTATGTGGTCATTTTTTTGATTTATCAGCCTTACATAAAACCCATTATTTCCTTTCTCTGAAAGATAAGAAATAGGGCTTATTTATGTTACCTTCTCTCCTTCAAATTTTTGTTGTTTATATACATATCGTGTAGTTTTCCTACAGCTAAAAAACATAGTGCTTAAATCTGTATTTCTTGATCCCTCATCTTTAGAAACATACATGAATTCTATTTATGGAAGGTGAAGAATGTTTACTCTTACACTTCCCTCCACCTCCTGTGTCTTCTTTTTGTTCTTAACTTCTATCAGCTCTGTCATTGCTTTTATACTGCTAAGGTGTTTAACTTTTGTCTTCTGTAACTATTAAGTGCTACGTGCTTTGTTTTCAAGTGAATTCTAAAGAAGGTTTAAACAATACTTATGTTAATATGATTATGAAAATACTACACATTTACTACAAGTCTATAATTTGTGATCAGTTTTATAAAGAAGAAATTGTAGTTTGGGTTCAAATTTTTTTTTTTTTTTTTTAGCAGAGTCTCACTAGGTTGCCTAGGCTGGCCTGGACCTTCTGGCTGAAGTAACCCTCCTGCCTCAGCCTCCCCAGTAGCTGGCACTTAGGGCATATGACTGTGCAGTTGGCAAAAATATAGTCTTGTAAATAAATTTATATAATTCAAAGGAGACTGTTTCCAATATTGACATCAAATGAGGCAAATTTTTCTTAGTCATATTGATTGTTCAAAATATGCTGCAGTGTTGTAATTTGCTTCACATTTGGACAAATGACTTTCTTTTACAACTTTTTGTGTTTGCTGGAATTTTAAACATCCTACCTTTTTCTTCTTTCGTAATGAGTGTTGTGGTCTCACATTTAGAGCCACACCTCAATTCCAATGAGTGGCTGGCTTCTAATAGCTCACAGTTGTCCACCTTTCCAAAGAATTGCTCTTGGTCTGCTGGAAGCTGCCTCACCAGGGATGTTATCCCATCCATATAAGCCCTTTGCTGGAATATTGACTGATATAGGGTATAGTAGACCAGTTGCTTGAGATAGGACCCATTCCCTGGGGCAATCTGTGCTCCCATTTCCTGAAGAGTCAGGATACAGTGCACATTCAGTGGTGCCACATTCTTGCTTTTTCCTTTTCCTTTTCTTTTTTTTTTTTTTTGTTTACCTTATCCCCTTTCCAAAAAGCACTTCATCCATAAATCACTTATGAAAGATCCTTTTCTCAGAATCTTCTGGGGAATCCAACTTATTATACTATTAATAGAATCATGTCTTTATTAAATCATTAATGAGCAAATATTTTTTAAAAATCCATTTTCTTCTTGAATGCATTCTTCTTAGAATCCTTGAAGTTGTTCTTTAGGTATACTGTGCATGTAAAGTACCAAGATTTCTTTAATTACCTTGCTCCTGGGCTAGGTCTCCTAATCTTTGTATCATATGCCTTCCTCTTTCTTGGGTTCCTTTGGATGTTAATAACATGTACTGACACTTCAAGCAATTTTCACAAGAAGTTGATGAGGGTAGATTTTCTAAGTCATAACAAGTCTAAAAATCTGTTTATATAAACTTCATGATTTAAAAATTTGGCCAAACTTAAAACTACAAAATAATTTTCTCTAATCTCTTTAGAAGTGATTCTGTATTGTATTCTAGTTCCTGAGAATGCTGACTGAAAAAAAAAAAAAAAACAAAAAAACCAGTGTTGGCTTAATTCTTTTGCAGGGTGAGATGGGGAGAAAACACATTATTTTTCCCTGAAAGTTTTTAGATTTTTTTTTTTTTTGTCTTTCTGTTTTCTGAAATTTCATCCATACAGCCACTCAGTGGGCTCTTTCAATCTGACAACTCTAAGCTTTCTTTTGTCCAGGAAATTTTCTTGAATTATATCTTTAATTGTTTAAGCTCTTGCTTTCTGTGTTTCTAAAACTTCTATTAGAAGTACCTTGGCTCTCCTAGAATTATTTTCCATATTTCTTAAATTTTTGTTCCCTTAAAATTGTTTTATTATAACACTGTACTTCCTATGAAACTTTTATCCTCAAATGGGAGGAATCCTTGGCTTCCCACTTATATTTGTGAAAAAAAGTGCTAGGTTATTATTAGAGGGAGTTGACATAGCTTTCCTCTGCCAACTTCACTTCCGCTTGTTTGGATGCTGAGTTCATGGAGAGGAAGTAAATCTGGTGTAGTTACTTCAATAGTGAATGTTTCCCTTGATTATCCTTATTGTTACCCTCAGCTAATCCCCTGTCATACCTCCTAACTCTGTGCTTGGTGCTCTCCGGGGTCCTGTGGAGAAGAACAACCCTAACTTGTATCTCTGCTGTGGTCTTCTGTATGGGTCCTGGACTGTGACTTCTCTCAACATGAAGCCATTTCAGTCTTTATTTTTTTTAATTTTATTTTTTTATTGTATACAAATGGGATACATGTTGTTTCTCTATTTGTACATAGAGTCAAGGCATACCATTTGTGTAATCATACGTTTACATAGGGCAATGATGTTTGATTATTTTTTTTTCCTTCCCCCCCACCCCTACCACCCCTCTTTTCCCTCTATACAGTCCTTCTTTCCTTCATTCTTACCGCTCTCCTTATCCCTAACCCTAAACCTAACCCTAAACCTAATGCTAACCCCTCCCACCCCCCATTATATGTCCTCATCCGCTTATCAGCGAGATCATTCATCCTTTAGTTTTTTGAGATTGGCTTATCTCACTTAGCATGATATTCTCCAATTTCATCCATTTGCCTGTAAATGCCATAATTTTATCATTCTTCATTGCGGAGTAATATTCCATTGTATATATATGCCACAGTTTCTTTATCCATTCATCAACTGAAGGGCATCTAGGTTGGTTCCACAATCTGGCTATGGTGAATTGAGCAGCAATGAACATTGATGTGGCTGTATCTCTGTAGTATGCTGCTTTTAAGTCCTTTGGGTATAGGCCAAGGAGTGGGATAGCTGGGTCAAATGGTGTTTCCATTCCAAGCTTTCTGAGGAATCTCCACACTGCTTTCCAGAGTGGCTGCACTAATTTGCAACCCCACCAGCAATGGATGAGTGTTCCTTTTTCACCACATCCTCGCCAACACCTATTGTTGCTTGTATTCTTGATAATCGCCATTCTAATTGGGGTGAGATGAAATCTTAGGGTAGTTTTGATTTGCATTTCCCTTATTACTAGGGATGTTGAACATTTTTTCATATATCTGTTGATTACTTGTACATCTTCTTCTGTGAAGTGTCTGTTCATTTCCTTAGCCCATTTGTTGATTGGATTATTTGTATTCTTCGTGTAGAGTTTTTTGAGTTCTTTATAGATTCTGGATATTAGTGCTGTATCTGAAGTATGGTTGGCAAAGATATTCTCCCACTCTGTAGACTCTCTCTTCACATTTCTGATAGTTTCCTTTGCTGAGAGAAAGCTTTTTAGTTTGAATCTATCCCAGTTGTTGATTCTTGCTTTTATTTCTTGTGCTATGGGAGTCCTGTTAAGGAAGTCTGATCCTAAGCCAAAAGTTGAAGATTTGGACCTATTTTTTCTTCTATAAGATGCAGGGTCTCTGGTCTGATTCTGAGGTCCTTGATCCATTTTGAGTTGAGTTTTGTGTAGGGTGAGAGATAGGGGTTTAATTTCATTCTATTGCATATGGTTTTCCAGTTTTCCCAGCACCATTTGTTGAAGAGGCTATCTTTTCTCCATTGCATATTTTTGGCCCCTTTGTCTAGTATGAGAAAATTGTATTTATTTGGGTTTGTGTCCATGTCCTCTATTCTGTACCATTGATCTACCTGTCTATTTTGGTACCAATACCATGCCGTTTTTGTTACTATTGCTTTGTAGTAGAGTTGAAGATCTGGTATTGCAATACCCCCTGCTTCGCTCTTGCTACTGAGGATTGCTTTAGCTATTCTAGGTTTTTATTCTTCCAGATGAATTTCATAATTGCTTGCTCTATTTCTGCAAGGTACATCATTGGGATTTTAATTGGAATTGCATTGAATCTGTATAGCACTTTAGGTAGTATAGCCATTTTGACAATATTAATTCTGCCTATCCAAGAACATGGGAGATCTTTTCATCTTCTAAGGTTTTCTTTAATTTCTTTCTTTAGTGTTCTGTAGTTCTCATTGTAGAGGTCTTTCACCTCTTTTGTGAGATTGATTCCCAAGTATTTTATTTTTCTCGATGCTATTGTGAATGGGGTAGTTTTCCTAATTTCTCTTTCTGAAGATTCATCACTTATGTATAAAAATGCATTGGATTTATGAGCATTGATCTTGTAACCTGCTACTTTACTGAACTCACTTATGAGTTCTAAAAGTTTTCTGGTGGAATTTCCAGGTTCCTCTAAATATATAATCATGTCATCAGCGAACAGGGATAGTTTGAGTTCTTCTTTTCCTATTCGTATCCCTTTAATTTCTTTGGTTTGTCTAATTGCTCTGGCTAGAGTCTCAAGGACGATGTTGAATAGAAGTGGTGAAAGAGGGCATCCCTGCCTTGTTCCAGTTTTTAGGGGGAACGTTTTCAGTTTTTCACCATTTAGAATGATATTAGCCATGGGCTTAGCGTAGATGGCCTTTATAATGTTAAGGAATGTTCCCACTACCCCAATTTTTTCTAGTGTTTTGAGCATGAAGGGATGCTGTATTTTATCAAATGCTTTTTCTGCATCTATTGAAATAATCATGTGATTCTTAACTTTAAGTCTGTTGATATGGTGAATGACATTTATTGATTTCCGAATGTTGAACCAACCTTGCATCCCTGGGATAAAACCCACTTGATCGTGGTACACTATCTTTTTAATATATATTTGTATGCGATTTGCTAAAATTTTGTTGAGAATTTTTGCGTCGATGTTCATTAAGGATATTGGTCTGAAATTTTCTTTCCTCGATGTGTCTCTGTCTGGTTTAGGTATCAGGGTGATATTGGCTTCATAGAACGAGTTTGGGAGGGTTCCCTCCTCTTCTATTTCATGGAATACTTTGAGGAGTATTGGAATGAGCTCTTCTTTAAATGTTTTGTAGAACTCGGCTGAGAACCCATCTGGTCCTGGACTTTTCTTTGTTGGTAGGCTTTTGATGACCTCTTCTATTTCATTGCTTGAAATTGGTTTATTTAAGTTGTGTATGTCCTCCTCGTTCAGTTTAGGTAATTCATATGTCTCTAGAAATTTGTTGATGTCTTCGAGGTTTTCTGTTTTGTTGGAGTATAGATTTTCAAAATAGCTTCTAATTATGTTTTGTATTTCACTCGTGTCTGTTGTGATGTTTCCTTGTTCATTCCGAATTTTAGTAATTTGAGTTTTCTCCCTCTTTCTCTTTGTTAGTGTGGCTAAGGGTTTATCAATTTTATTTATTTTTTCAAAGAACCAACTATTTATTTTGTTAATTTTTCCAATTGTTTCTTTTGTTTCGATTTCGTTGATTTCGGCTCTGATTTTAACTATTTCCTGTCTTCTACTACTTTTGGTATTGGTCTGCTCTTCTTTTTCTAGCGCTTTCAGCTGTAGTGTTAAGTCGTTTATTTGTTGATTTCTACTTCTTTTTTTGAATGCTCCCCATGAAATAAATCTTCCTCTAAGTACTGCTTTCATAGTGTCCCAGAGATTTTGATATGATGTGTCTTTGTTCTCGTTTACTTCTAAGAATTTTTTATTTCCCTCCTGATGTCTTCTGTTATCCATTCATCATATAATAGTGTATTATTTAATCTCCAGGTATTGGAGAAGTTTCTGTTTTTTATTCTGTCATTTATTTCTAATTTCAATCCATTATGATCTGATAGAGTACAAGGTAGTATCTCTATCTTCCTGTATTTGCTAACAGTAGCTTTGTGGCATAAAATATGGTCTATTTTAGAGAAGGATCCATGTGCTGCTGAGAAGAAAGTGTATTCGTTCTTTGTTGGATGGTATATTCTATATATGTCCGTTAAGTCTAAATTGTTGATTGTGTTGTTGAGATCTATAGTTTCTTTATTCAATTTTTGTTTGGACGATCTATCCAGTGGTGAGAGAGGTGTGTTAAAATCGCCTAGTATTATTGTGTTGTGGACTATTTGATTTCTGGAATTGAGAAGGATTTGTTTGACGTACGTGGATGAGCCAATGTTTGGGGAATAGATATTTATGATTGTTATGTCTTGCTGATTTATGCTTCCCTTAAGCAGCATGTAATGTCCTTCTTTATCCCTTCTGACTAGTTTTGGTTTGAAGTCCACATTATCTGAAATGAGGATGGATACTCCAGCTTTTTTGCTGTGTCCGTGTGCATGGTATGTTTTTCCCCATCCTTTCACCTTTAGTCTATGGGTGTCTCTTTCTATGAGGTGAGTCTCTTGCAGGCAGCATATTGTTGGATTTTTCTTTTTAATCCAATCTGCCAGTCTATGTCTTTTGATTGATGAATTCAGGCCATTAACATTCAGGGTTATTATTGTGATATGATTTGTATTCCCAGTCAATTGACTCATATTTGTTTTTGACATGATTTGGTTTCTTCTTTATTTGGCTATTCCTTTAGGCTAGCGCCTCCTGTTGCTGATTTGCATCGTTGTTTTTCATCTCTTCCTCATAGAATATTTTGCTGAGAATGTTCTGTAATGCTGGCTTTCTTTTTGTAAATTCCTTTAGCTTTTGTTTATCATGGAAGAATCTTATTTCATCGTCAAATTTGAAGGTAAGTTTTGCTGGGTATAAGATTCTTGGTTGGCATCCATTTTCTTTCAGGGCTTGGTATATGTTGTTCCAGGCCTTTCTAGCTTTTAGGGTCTGGATTGAAAAATCTGCTGATATTCTTATTGGTTTCCCTCTGAATGTAATTTGATTCTTTTCTCTCGTGTCCTTTAAAATTCTGTCTTTATTTTGTATGTTAGGTATTTTCATAATAATATGCCTTGGTGTGGGTCTGTTGTAATTTTGTATGTTTGGAGTTCTATAAGCCTCTTGTACTTGGTTTTCCATTTCATTCTTCAGATTTGGGAAATTTTCTGATATTATTTCATTGAATAGATTGTTCATTCCTTTGGTTTGTTTCTCTAAGCCTTCCTCAATCCCAATAATTCTCAAATTTGGCCTTTCATGATATCCCATAATTCTTGTAGATTCTGTTCATGATTTCTTACCATCTTCTCTGTTTGGTCAACTTTGTTTTCAAGATTAAATAATTTGTCTTCAATGTCTGAGGTTCTGTCTTCCAGGTGTTCTATCCTATTGGTTATGCTTTCTATGGAGTTTTTAACTTGATTTATTGTTTCCTTCATTTCAAGTATTTCAGTTTGCTTTTTTTTCAGTATCTCTACCTCTTTATTGAAATGATCTCTTGATTCCCGTATTTGGTCTTTTAACTGTTGATTGGTGCGATCGTTTAATGCCTGCATTTGCTCTTTCATCTCCTCCTTCAATGCCTGCATTTGCTCTTTCATCTCCTCATTTGCTTCCCTGATCGTTTTAATTACGTACATTCTGAACTCCCTTTCTGACATTTCTTCTGCTGTGCTGTCATTGGGTTTTATTGATGTAGTATCTAGGTTTGTTTGGGACATTTTCTTCCCTTGTTTTCTCATATTGGTCAGCTGTCAGTGGGACCCTGAGATATTGCAGATTTCTGCTATTGGCTTATAGTGTCCCGGTAGATTTCCAGTGTATCACCTCCCAGCCTTCAGTAGCCTGATGTCTTGGAGGAATTTGATAATGCAGTGCATCCGAAGAAAGCTGCCCCTAGCCCCCTACTGGTTCCAGGGTTTGGAGCTGGCTCTGTGCGGAAAGGGGCCTGCACTGTGCAACTGGCCGTGTGGGAGGAGCCCACTGCCGGAGTGTGGAAGGCTACATGGGGAAGACTCTAGTTGCCCTGCCCTGCTCTGATGAGCCACCCCTATCTGTGCCTGCCACCCGGGCCGAGGTTTATCCAGTGGGCAGACTCACCCGTGGCTCTATTTCAGTCCGAGTCTCTCAATGCCTCCCCTTCTTAACTCCTGGGTTCTGGAGCGACTGGGGGTGCAGTCACCCTCTAGGCCGCCATCTTGGATCGCCCCGTGAAGAGAGCCTGCGGCCGGAGTGGGTAGAGCCGCCTAAGAGGGCTCTGGCTGCCCTGCCCTGATCCCAGAGGCTGCTTGCGGATCGAAGCTCTCCGTTGGTTCGGGGACTTGTGGCTGGTTCTATGTAGAAAGCCTCTCACTGGGCGGTCTGCTCCGAGAAGCTAGCCTTGAAAGGCACCTCCCACCGCAGGGGTACAGGCTGCTTGGGGAAGTCTCTGGTTGTCCTATCCTGGTCCCTGAAGCTGCTTACGTGCCGGAGTACGCTGGGAGTACGCTGTGCTGGCTCCAGGACTTGGAGCTTGTTCTGGTCAGAAAGGCTCTCACTAGGGGGCCTGCTCCCAGATCCTGGAGAAGCTGGCTGTGTGGGCGGGGCCCACTGCCGGAGTGCGCAGGGCTGCCTGTGGAAGACTCTAGCTGCCCTGCCCTGGTCCAATAAGCCACCTCTATCTGGTCCTGCCACCTGGGCTGAGGTTTACCCAGTGGGCAGTCTCACCTGTGGCTCTATTTCAGTCCGAGTCTCTCAATGCCTCCCCTTCTTAACTCCTAGGTTCTGGAGCGACTGGGGGTGCAGTCACCCTCTAGGCCGCCATCTTGGATCGCTGCCATTTCAGTTTTTCATGGATGTGCCCCTTCCCCATATAATCTTTGTTGTCAATCTATAGGATGTCTGGGAGAGGAGTAAAATGAGTATATCTCTTAATCTGCCTTCATGAATCAAAGTTTGATCATTGCCTTATTTTATAGTTCCTGAATCTTGGACTCAGAGAGCTTGAATACTTTGTCAAATGACTATTAAGTGGTGGAGCCGAAAGCTAGAATTCCGATTTTCTTTCACTTAGACAAATGTTCTGTTACTCACATTTCTTCACCTCCCTGGGTCCTCTCAGTCCTTGTCAGTGGAATTCAATGCAGTTGAACAGTAATGTTGACATGCAGAATTTTGGGTATGAGCCTTTGCTCATTAGGGCCAGAGATAATGAAGAAAATACATTTGTGTTTGCATTGCATGTTCCTTGACTCAACATGACTCTCACCTTTGGTTTTCATGGAAATGTCAAAAGGTAAAAGATTTTGAAACTTTTGTTTTAAAATCCAGTGTAAGTCATTTTCAGAAAGAGATTTAAAAAATCAGTTGACTGGGGAAAAAATGACTTTAAATTTTTTTCATTATAACTTGTAAATATCACATTTACTAAGTGTGACCAAATTAACCTAATATCTCCCTTACCCTTATTCACACCTATCTATATTTCCCTCTCTTCCACTTTTTGTGCCCACTAATGTTTTTTTTTAAAGGAAGAAGAAGCTGGAGCATGGAGTTACGACTGTCATTGTACACAAAGGACCAGTTAAACAAAGTGGATTAAAATTTCACACTTTAATTTTCAGAAAACCATCACCAGAGGGAATTAGTCATGTGTAAAAATTCTCTTAATTAGGAAATCTGAGGGCAGAAAATAATTATTCATTCATTCAATGAACAAATGTCTATTGCGTATCTCTTACTATGAACATTGCTGGAAAGTTGGGATAAAAAAATCAGACATGACTTCTTTCTTTGTGGAACATTTAATCTAGTAGGGGAGAGAGAAATGAATCAAATAATAGAAACATATATAGTAAAGTAATGAACTAGGACAGGTAAAAGCCCACACGCAGTACTGTTGACAGCTGGGGGAAGATAGGCAGGGAAGGCTTCTTAGGAAGAGGGACATTTGAGATGTGTTTTAAAATGTGTTCAGAGAGCAAGGTGGGAGAGGAAGAGCATTTTAAGCAGAGAGAATAGAAGGTATAGGGGACCCATAGCAGGAGGGCCATGGTGCAGCCTGAAGGTCAGAGATGTAGGCAGAATCCACAGCACCACAGGCTTGTGGGGTTGGGAATAATAGGAAGGCACTGAAGGGGAGATCTGACTGGACTCATGTTCTGGAAAATCACTTTGCATGTATGGTGTGGCACAAACTGGAGGTGGTAAAAGAGTACCCAGGAGGTGAGCTACAAGGCCAAGGTGTAGCCTAGGTGAAAAATGGTGCCAACTTGGTCAAAGTTATCCCAATGGAGATAAAGGAAAATGAATGGATTCAAGAGGTGGTAGAATTAAGGAAGTAGAATTTCCAGGATAGGTGGTGGATTAAACATGGGGAATCAGAGAGAAGTCCTCTGGACTGGGAGGTAACTGGTCTCTCACAGATGGCTGCCTGCTGAAGGAAACACTGTACTGGTGGAATGTGGAAATTGGAATGTGTCTGAGAGAAGTTTCTATCTTAAAAGTTGAAGACAGTGATGAGAAATGGCCTTTAAGGTAGGCAGAAAGATATGGAAAGGAAAAAGAGAGGAATCATATAATTTGGGGCATAACCAAGGTGGAAAAATAGGATGAAAGGATTAAGGTAGGCAAGAAAGAGAAGAGATAAATCTAGAAAAGTAGGTTGGAACTATATTTTGTAGAGCTGTGAATGTTATCTTGGGGTTCAAATTTGATGGTCTAGACAGTGGAGTCTGACTGGGCATGTTGGTGCCTGCCTGTAATTCTGGTTACTTGGGAGGCTGAGGCAGGAGGATCCTGAGTGCACTGGAGGCCAGGTTGGGCAACATAGCAAGAAGCTGTCTTGAAAAAAAAGAGAAATATTTATCATGTGTTTGAAAATACATGATTTGAAGTTCAGGTCTGGAAATGTAGATTTGGAAGTCATCTCCGAATAGCTAAAACTAGGTTGAGGCAAGGGTGGACTTGCTGAAATCAGCAAAGAAGTAAGTGTAGGGATTTGAGAAAAACAGACCCAAAGTGGGAAACTTAGGGAAAGTCCTATTAAAAGGGTATAAAGAAGGATTATCAATGACAGGGGAAGAGAAGAAGCCATCAAAATGGCAAGAAATGAAAAAAAAAATGGCAAGAAATGAGCAAGAGGAACATGCAAAGCAGGGTGGCTGAGACTTGTGGAAGGAACATAGAAGTTAACAATGCTAAATTTCTCACCCCTCTAGTCTTAGGTTAACATTGAGAGGTTTGGGAGTAGTTTCTTAGACTTGATGCAGAGAAACAGAAAAGAAAGGACCAAGAAGAGGGGCTGACATTGAAGGAGCTCATAAGATGCATGTTTAACAAAGAAGGCTGAACGGGGCAACCCACCACTGTTGGAAAAAACAGGAACACTGTGATGGAAAGAACTTGGAGGTATCCAGGAGTTTTAGTTGATAGCTATGGATCTTCCATTGTTTTTAGTCATGTCTTGAGGACCATAAATATAATGCAGCTGAAATGATCAATTCCCTCTTAGGTCTTTTCTGGTCGTTGTTTGATGCTCAGTATAGAGTAATTTTAAAAGCATTTAATCTAGAAAGCTCTGAGGTTTCTCAGAAACCTCAGAAACCACCATTTCTACTTTATTGCTGTACCAATGACTGGTTGAGTTCCTATTCTCAATGCGATGGACACAGTGATGTCTGCTGTGTCCTTCCACACAGATTCCTTGGATAGAACCCAGAAGTCAGGTACCCATATAAAAAGGGCACATGTGGCAGGCAGCTCTCACACTTTGGAGTATATTATAGGAACTAGAAGAGAACATCTGGGAGCTGTTACTAGATTTTTCTTAGATTGGGAATTTCTTGTTGGAATTATTCCCAAAGGGCAACGATAAGTGACTAGTTGTTTGTCAGCAATTTGGTGACTGCCCAAACTGCAAAATGTATATAACCACCCACCTAAGACACGTTTACATTTCTCTATTCTAATAGAAACATGCAGTAGAAATTAAAAGGTCACGGTTCTGTGGCAACACGCTCCTATCTCATGGGAGCACAGTTATGGCTGCAAGTTCCCATGGAAAGGGCACAGAAGTGGAAATCAGGAAGCTGAGGGTCTAAATCCCTGCTCTTCACCCTAGACAAGTTACTTCACCTTTTTGTGCTTCATATTTAACATCTAAAACCAAGAGGTAATTGGACTTATCTTCAGCTATAAACTGATGATTTATGAATCTATATTTCTATCCAGACCTCTCTCTTAGCTACCCTTATGCCCAGTTGCTTCCTGGAAACTCTCTAAATAGATATTTCACAGGCACTCCTAACTCAGTTTGTCCTAATCCAAGCTCATCTCCACCCTCTATCCCTTCTATAAAGAAGCATGGCTCTTCCTGTAGTCTTCCTGGATTGGTGAATGGGCCTCTCATCCAGTCCATTCCATACACCAGAAGCTTGGGCAGCATCCATGACTTCATCTTCAGCCCTGTCCTGTTTTTAGGTCAACCCATGTCCTATCAGTGCCACTCACTGTCTATTTCTCTCCTCCCCCTGTCATCAGACTAGTTCAAATCATTGCTATCTTTCTGTCTAGACCTCATGCCTTTTCACTTGTGCTCATGTATAGTAAATCTTATACTTCAATTTTACGTAGCTGCTTTTAGTCCCTGAAATATACCATGGACTTGCTTCTTACTTGCCCTTTGAAAGAGTTGTTCTCTTTACCTGGAATGTTCTGGTCACATCTTATCTTTTTCTGTCTTTTGCTTAGATGCCACTTCCTTAGGAAGATGTCCCTCATTCGTACCTTTTCCTGGACCAGGTTAGGTGCCCCTCTCAGTCATTGGGTATTGCCCCATACTTCTCCTAGCATAGCACTTACCAAGGTGTATTTTGAAGGTTTATTTGCTTATTTTCCTCCTATATTTTCAGCTCCTTAAAACAGGGATTTTGTTTATTAGTATATTCTCAACACTATTTGTAAAATTGTATTTGTGGAAAGAAGGAAGGAAGAAGAAAAAGGAAGAAAGAAAGGGAAGAAGGATTTATTGAAAATAATACAAGAAAGGTGATTCACAAAAGAAAACTATCATCATTGCTTATTCCAGAGAAGGAGGTTTCAGAAGCAGACTAGGGCATGGAAGTGGGAGTGAGGGGTGGAGAATTCCCTGAATTTACCCTTTATGCATCTGAGACTGTGTGGGAAATAAGAGAACATTGTGCTCTCTCCCACTGAGTGTGAGAATGCAGCTTAAAATCATTGACTGTACTTTGGGGAAGTTACTTCATTTCTTTGAAAACTAGGTTTGTTCACACATAACATGAAGATGTTGGACAAAGCCATCTCTGAGGTCTCTTCCAATTCTGACCTAGACTCTTCTTCCTTGACATCCACTTCTTTTCTTTCTAAGTATATTAGTTGGTGGTGAAAACAGCTAGAAGAATTCACACAATATATACACAAGAGTGTATATGTTGCCTGTTCTATAATTTGAATCTCATTGTACAGACTTCTATTTTCATAGGCTTTATTTGGATTTTCAGATTATCCATATTTTCAGAGTGGCACAGATTCAGAGTTGCTTCTTAACTTGGAGCCATTGGTTTCTGCCATATCTTCTATCGGCAATTCCATTGAATTATTTTCGCCTGAAATCTTGGCTCTGGTCATCCTCTTTACTCAAGTGTCCTTATGAAGATGTATAATCAAAGGGAACCAGTCTATTATTAATATTTCAAACCAAATTTCAAAGACTTCAGTCAATAGTGAAACTTCTATTGGAATGAGGTTTCCTGATGGTTCTGTCTTCCCAAGGCGCCATATTAGTGCGTACCTATGAGTTATTCTCAGTTCCTTGTATGATCTCTTCTTTCTCATCATTCACGACTCAGCTTTTATATCATCTTTTCATAGAGGACTCCTTTGACCATCTGAACTCAGTTCAGACATTTTACATATCACTGTGCCTCATCGTTATAGCATTTTCACTGCCTGAAAATACAGTGTTCATTTATTTGTCTACTCCATCTCTTTTCTTTCATAAAATGTAAATTTGAAGGAAAGTGGGATGCTATCTTGTTCACTACTGTATAGCAGTTAGACCAGTACCTGAATAAAATAGATGCTTGAATAAATACCATGGTGAATGAATGAATATTTGAGATGTGCAGTTTACTTAATCCATTCACCCAGTGGCCTTAGAATGTCAGGGCTTCTATCTGATTACTGTGGAAAATAAGAGGTTTAATAGCCTTAGAGTCTCCCCTCCCCCCACACTATGTGTTCTTTTATACAATCTTATTTCTCTGCTTTCTAGCCATACTATTACTCTATTAGAAGGGAAATGCTCTCTATATGGAAATTACATGGATATACACACAAGTTTACCTATCCTTAATTCCTACTGGTCAACAGCACTGGTGTACTTTTAAAAAACAAAAAACCCGAATAATCCTTTCTTCAAATGAAAATCTAATGAGGAAGCCTTACATATGTGAGATAAAATAAAGTCAACAGGAAGAAGGAACAATGAGGCAGATGGGGGTGGGATTTATAGTTTTGCCTGCTCCCCAGAAATAGCACCTTCTTCCTCATGGCAACTTCTGGAAGAGTTAAACTATTACTGAATTATGACAGTAATATAATTTTTAATTGCTTTTTTATGTACCAAGTACTTTACATACATTGTCTTGTAGATTCTTGTAACAACCCTATGAAATAAGTATATCATTAGTCTCTGTATTCAGGAAATAAGGAGTCTGAGAGTTCATGTACCTAAAAGAACTTGTTCAAGGTCACTGTGGTAGTCAAAGACAGTGCCAATGATTCTCACTTCCTGTTGCTAGTGGTCTTAAATAAACTCCTTTCACGTGGAATCAGCCGACCAGTGTGACCAGTAGAGTGTGGCAGAGGTAATGATATGTGACTTCCAAGAGAAGGTAATAAAGGCATTGTGGCTTCTGCTTTGCTTTCTTGGATTATTTACTCTGGGTAAGCTGCTTGCTGTGTCATAAGAACACTCAAGCAGCCTGTGGAGGCCCATGTGAGGAGGAAGTAAGTCCCCTGCCATGGGCCTACACTAACTTGTTATGTGAGTAAGCTACCAGGAACATAGATCTTCCAGTCTAGTCTCAGATGATCACCGACCCAACCAACATCTGATTGCAACCTCATGAGAGATCTTGTGCTAGACTCATCTAGACAGATGGTTCCCAAATTTCTGACCTATAGAAACATCAGTCGGGAAGCTTAGGGGTGATTTGTTATACAGAATTAGTTAACTAGTAGTCTTGCACATTGTTAAATGGCAGAACTAGGATTTAAATCCCAGGTCTTTCTCTACAGCCTATGTTCTTAACCAAAAGAATGCTCCATTTTATTACATACTCATGTTTAACACAAAGTTAAAAGTTATGCAAGTATCTTCCAAACTCCAAGGCCTAGATGAGAAAACTGAGGCATGCAGAGATTAAAAAAATTAATCGATACATCTGGGATTTGAAGTCAGTCTAATTCTAATACCTGTACTCTTCACCACTGTGCTAAATTAATTTCATAATTAGAACAATACTTTAATAAAATTAATATGGAGAGGAAATGTCAGGGATGGAATGGAAAGGAAGGAGCCAAGAGATGCAGTAATTAAAGAGAACAGTTAAAGGAAACGAGGTCTCTTCCATAGAGTGTAATACATAAAAATATTTCCCAAAATATCTTTGATACGACTATTGGCTACTGAAAATTTGGATGGGCAGGTCATTGTTCTGACACAATATGACATTTCTTGTGTTGAAATAGTGTCTCTACTCATTGGTCAAGTCAATATTCCAAAAAGAAGTCACCATGGCCATTGCCTGACTCAGTCTCCCAAATGGTGGGAACTGGATCAGTTGAACTTTGTTTTCAGCCTTCACTGTAATATTTAATCTCTGTTTTCCTGCAGCACTCCAATAATTATCTTTATATTAAAACACAGACCACCATTTTTGAAAGAGGAAGGAAAATGGCCTAAGATTTTCTGTCTTTGAAGTAAGCTAACAAATCAGTGTTAATTGAAATGAGAAATCCTGGCGCAGGAAGAGAGAACTGATTGTGCTCTGTCCTTGGTAGAATTTTGAGTCATTCATGCAGTATAGTGTCTGGAGAGTTCTAGTGAGTCATGCATTGCTAAGTATGGAAGAAAAATGTATTTTCTAAAGCTGTCTGTTATTACTCATGCCTTCAGTTGGCATCAGCAGATGCTGATATCCTATTGACTGGTGATCTAATAGAAAGTTTCTCATCGACAGACAGGTCTGACACAATTTCCCTCTAACTCTGATAAATTTGGCACAATCCTTTTATTTGGATTGCAAGACGTTTGCATTAACATTGTGACTTATTTTTGGCTTGGTGTTAAAAGGATTGTTTAGTAACAAAATGGAGCATTTGGATTTTGTGGCAGCCGGGAGGGATGCTCTTATTTTATAATGAAACAACTGAACAAATGTTCTTTACAGTGATTCATTCCTCATGTGGGAAAAATTTCTTTTTATACATACTCTCTCTCTATTGGCTACATGAAGCTGTTTTACCTTCAATATTTGGGCAGAATTTTCAGTGAGCGATTTGGGAACAATATCTGTAAATTACAAAGATAGGCTCCCCTGCAAAAGTAACAATAGAATTGAATGTTAGGAACCACTTGGGTTTTATTTCTAACTGGGCCAGAGTTTGCATATAACCTTGAGCTATTCACTTAATCTTTTTTAAACTTAGGTTTTCTGTCTGAAACGGGCAGAAAATTGCCTACCTATTTAGCTAAGGCAGAAACAATTTCCTGATAGGAAGATGACTCAGCAGCCTAGGGCAGCTGTGGAGCCTCTTGTCCTGGACATCTTCAGAGAGCAGAGACAGCCAGAAGATTGGCGACTAGACCGCACAAATGAAGCCTGACATTTAAGAATGGTAAAGAGACAGAGTCACCATGGGTCTATTTGCTAGGCACTCTGCTAGGTCTTGAAAAATAATGGCAAACCAGACACACCAAAGTTTCTGCCCCAACAAGGTTTACTGCCTACTCTGCTTTGTGAATGTTTGGGGTTATTCAGAGAGGTTCTGTTTATTAATTTATTATGTGGATCTTAGGTTTTGTTTTGTTTTTAAGGACAGGATCATTCAGAGTCACTGCTCAATAAACACAACCCTGGAAGTCTTATGGAAGAGGAGTTTGATTTTGTAAGGGGTATTGTTAAGACAGGCTTGAAGAGAAGCACAATGTTTGATGATGCTATTCTAGAACCGGACCAACCAGTTCCAATGGTAGCAATGGGTTCATGTTGGCATGGTCCATTACCTCAGATTAGCATTTTTAAATGTCTCACA
Organism: Sciurus carolinensis; assembly: GCF_902686445.1. Classification (NCBI taxonomy): domain Eukaryota; kingdom Metazoa; phylum Chordata; class Mammalia; order Rodentia; family Sciuridae; genus Sciurus; species Sciurus carolinensis. Next base: position 39,783,588 of record NC_062217.1, read on the forward strand.
TGAACTTTCAGGCTATAGTTAATGGGCCCTCCTCTCCACTGCCCCCAGAGGAACTTCTTGTTACCAATCTCAGGATGTCCACCTTAGCGAATGATTGATTGGATCTGCAGTCATTGAATGATTCTAAATATAAGAGCTGCTCCTCATTTCTCAGGGGCATGCCCAGGGGTGGTGGACAGGTAGGGAGACAACATCCTTGCTCTTGTACCAAGGTTTTGTTTTCAGTTGGCATTCTTATCAAGGAGCGGTTCTCTCATGGAAGGAGTTCAAAATATCCTTCCTCTCATCACTGTGAGTGTCATACTGCAGGGGAAAGGCAGCTATAGGTGCTGAGATTAGGAAGGTGGGGAGAGAACTGCAACTTCACACGGTGGGTCCATCTGGACTTCCTAAGTCCTCCAACATTAACAATTCATCTGTTCCATTACAACTTTTAAATTAAAATGATTCAAGTTCCTGTCCTCCTTATGATGAGTATCCCAGTAGCCTTGAACTATCTCTCATGATTCTTTTTTAAAATTTTTTTTAGATGTTGATAGACCTTTATTTTATTTATTTATTTTTATGCGGGGCTAAGGATTGAACCCAATGCCTCACAGGTGTGAGGCAAGTACCCCACCACTGAGCCACAACCCCAGCCCTCTCTCATGACTCTTAAAGGTTGATAATTTGAGTCACCTTCGAATCAGAATTTCTGCTTCTGCTGAATTCTTCTTCATCGCTCTTCCTATTACCCACTGTGAACATTGTCCACATCCTACCCTCAGCAATATACCATATCAGAAACTTCCAGATTCCTTTACCACCATCCTCCCCATCTACCCAGGGGAGGGGAGGGGGTTACATCACAGTCAATAACTGAAAACTGATGTTGATTAATCCTGATCTTAGACGTTCTTTGGCCACTCCTGCTCAGGCAAACTCCTCACAGGCTCTGTTCTCCACCCTTCTCTTTTTATCATTTTATTGAAGTCTCTTCAGGTTCCTCACTGTATTATTCTAAGGAATTTGGTTTTTCTTGTCCCCATCCTGAAACTCAGCTCTGGTCTTCATACTGGAGAGCTGGGAGAAATGACTCATTAAGCTACTCAGCTCACCTCACCTGCCTCACAAAGCAACGGGGCAGTTTCCCCTTTCATAGAATCAGACTTGGGTGTGCTTCCCTTTCTCACGAGTCTCTGCTCTATGGAAGGTAGCAGGAAAATGGGAATTCATCTCTTGCGTGGATAGTTATATTACCTCAGTACCCCTAAGGAAGCTGAAGTAGTTTTTTATTTTATTTCACAAGGACAAAGGCAATCAGCATTTTGTAAAGCACATACATAGGAAATTAAGGGATCCAGGAATCAAGGGACTAAGATTGAGAACCAAAGATAATGTCCTGATCAATGGCATGAGTAAATATCAAACATTTAACATCACAACCTCAGAAGTAAGAAGTAATGGGCATTCTCATTTTCAAGACGAATTGAATGAGACACACAGGGACTCTCTGGGGTCAGAACAAGAGGGATCCAATCTGGACTAAAATTAGCCAAGCCCCAGGGGAAACTGAATATTTATATCAGAATCTATTCTCTGATCTTTCTTTAGACACATACATAAATATTTAGCATGAAATGTATCTCATTCTTCCTTCTGAATGGGATTTTAGTCATTATCAACAAATACTTTGTCTTAATAAAATTGCTTGTCTTTGGGTTTTACTTGTTAAGAGGGGCGATACCAGGTAGTAACATCCTTCATGAAATCCTGTCTTAAATAGCTTATTTATAAACACACAATCCAATAGTAAGACTGAGCCTTCTCAATATCCAGCAGTTTCTGAAGGAACAGGATAATATATACCATTAAAAAATGTTTTTGGAACGACTGCATGTTCAATGGTTTCCTTACCAATGATATGTAAGTATCTTATTATTTTTCTTGTGTTACATAGAGTGTACGTTCTTTGGAAGAATGGGCATAGATGAAATATAAGGAGGTATGAATGTTGAAGTGATGACAAAATGATGTGACCTTCTCTTCAGGCCATTCACAGCATGGCTGTGTACCTTCTTGTAGGCCAGCAGTAGAGCATCTTCCTGCTGCCTCACCTTATTTTATAGGACTCGCCAGATTAAGAAGGCCCACCCAGGATAATTTTCCTTATAATTAACTCAGAGACAACTGATCAACTGATTAGGAACCCAATCATGGGAGACATATCACATCATGTTCACAGGTCCTGCCCATACTCAAGGAGAAGGGACTAGACAGGATCTGTACCAGGTGGAGGAAATCTTGGGGGCCATTTTGGAATTCTGTCTACCACAAATGCTGCCTATTTTTCATCTTGGAGAACATTTTACGGTATGACAAAAATATTAAAACTCAAATCTCTCACCAGAAATCACATATCTAACTGGTACAGAATCTTTTTCCTATAATGTCCTCCTGTTTTTCCTTTAAAAAAATTGCAACATTGCAGTTAAACATAGGCTTCTCCCAAACTGAGCACAAGTCTACATTTGAAAAAAGTCAATCAGATATCAGCCATCTGTAGAACTAACGCATCTGAAGTTATGATTTGTATAAGGGAGGCTAAAATGTTTGGGGAATATGTAAAAGGTAAATTAAAGCTTTCTGACCATAAACTGAGAAAACGATGGCCATACTCTTCTGTCTAAAGATGTAACCCAGTTAGTTGGGTTTTGCCCTGATTAAGGAAGATGGTTTATATGGGGAAATGTGTGGGCAGATAACTTAGAAAATGGTTGCAGTGGAGTTGTTGAGTTTCGTGATTTGGCCACCAAAACAGCTTCACTTATTCCCTTGTCTTGAGTTCTTCGGTTCTTTAACTTAGCAACTGTCCCCTTTGAATTTGGCTTTATAGTACCACACAAGAATTTACTGAACATGAACAATAGTAATTCCAGGAATTTATTAATTTTTTTTTTTTTAAGAACTGAGGATTAAACCCAGGGTTGCTCTACTGCTGAATTACATTTCTGGTCATTTTAAAATTTGAGACAGGGTCTCGCTAAGTTGCTAAGGCTGGCCTTGAAGTTGTGATCCTCCTATCTCAGCTTCCCACATTGCTGGGATTACAGGCGTATGTCCCTGAGTCTGGCTCAGTACCCTTGATTATATGAGAAATTATATGAGAAATAATAGACATTCTGATTTATACATTATTTCTTTTTGAGTTTGATTGATGTTCATCAGCACCCCAGCATCTAATCGTATCTAGGTATCCCAACAGAACTGACTATTTGGCCATAAAGTTGTGGACTAGGCTCTAAATGAGATGACCAAGGACATTGTTGTCCCTTGACACCCCCACTGACTCCAGGCCTAGAGAACAACTCTGTTTCAACTTTCTCTTACTGCAGTACTGTGCGATTGATATCATGCTTTGAGAAGTCAATGTCAGTGACCTTAATGTTCCGAGCCAAACTCAGCTGGTGGCGGAAACTGACAACCTGAATATGTTTTTTAGCTGAAGCGAGCAAGTGGTTGCAGCAGTCGCCACAGCAACAGCGAGACTGGACCCTCGGGAGCTCCAGCAGAGGAACAGGGCAGCTGTGAGGAAGGCTGCAACTGGGATTAATAGTGACTAAATTTTAGGCTCGGCCTTCTGGGAATCCTGTATGTTTTTTCTAGTAAATAGAAGTACACATTGTGATTGTTCTTCAACATGAAACACTTCCCTTGGCTTTTATGCAACACTTCTCTTTTTCCTTTTCTGGATTTCATAAATGCTAAGTAAATCTTCACAACAGTCTTTGATTTAAAGGATGGGGAAAGGGAAAATAAAACCAATCAAGGAATTTATTTTAGGCGACAGGAAAGCATAGATTTTTTTCTAACTTTTTGGATTCTGTATTCCTGAAGTTTGCATTGATAATATACCCAATTGACTGTAGTTATCTCCAGATTGAAAGAAAATCAGAATAAGATGCTAGGGGGAGGAGAATGGTGGACTCAGAGAATTATTATTTGTTGTTGTTGTTGTTTAATTGTAGATGGACACATACCTTTATTTTATTTATTTATTTTTTATGTGCTGCTGAAGATCAAATCCAGTGCCTCACCATGAGCTAGGCAAGCATTATACCACTGAGCCACAAACCCAGTCCCCAGAGAATTGTTTTGAGTCTTCACCACTTGCTTATTGACTGCATTTAGATATCAGTCACAGTGTCACGTACATTGTTGTGTGGGGGTGATATCATGTGTATCACTTTAGTAACTATGACTAGAATATGCTTGACTGATACTTTAGGAATAGCAAAAATTGTTAGAACAATTTAAAGGGGGACAGATCTGAGAATGACAGAGAAGGAGACTGAGACACAGGTTTTATCACATGTGAATATAAAGCCATAGACTGAAGTAAGGTGCTGTTATGTGTTGAATATGAAGTGTTGAAGACTTGATTCCCAGGTGAAGAAATGTTCACAGATGGAGATTTGGGGAACTGATGTATCATAAGGGCTCTGACCTCATCAGTGTATTAATCCATTGATAGTTGATTGGACTACTTCGAGGTGGTGGGAACTGTAGACCCGTGGGCATGGTTGGAGGAAACAGGTTACCGCCCTTAGGGACTCTTGTCTTGTCCCTGGCCTCTCTCTCTCTTTGCTTCCTGGCTGCCACTTTCCTTTGAGAGACTTTCCTTTGCCGCGGCCTTCCACCATGTTGTTCTATCTCACTTCAGGTCCAAAGGAATGGAGCTAGTTGACTGTGAACTTAAACCTGGAGCCAAAACAAATCTTTTGCTCCTCTAAATTTTTTGTCAGATATTTTGGTCACAGCAATGGAAAGCTAACTAACACAGATGCCATGTTGGTAAAATGAACTGTGGCCCAGAGGATAGAGCCACAGTGGGACGTGATTTAAGGTTCTTGTGAGTTAGAGAGAACACTAGTATTTTCCTTGGAATAATAGATCCACCAAACTGCAAACTTGTTTTCGTAAATAAATATCTGTAATTCATAGTCAAAGTCACATGCATTTCTCTGCAACACACCTTCCATGTGTTGTGGAGTAAATTTTTTTTCCTCCAACATTTATATTTTGAAGCCCTCACCCCCCAATATGATAGTATTTGGAGGTGGGGGCTTTGGGAGGTGACCAGTTTTAGTTAAAGTCGGGAGGGTGGAACTCTCATAATGGAATACATACCCGGGTAAGAAAAGGAAGAGAAACCAGAGCCCTCTGTCTTTATCTCTGTGTGTCTTTCCCATGTTAGAACACATGATATGGAAGCCATCTGTGAGTCAGGAAGAGTGGTCTCACTAGGAAACCAAAAGGACCCTCACCCTGATCTTGAACTTTCCAGTGTTCAGAACTGTGAGAACCGAATATCGGTTATTGAAGCAGCTGTGGTTTTCCTTTATGGCAGCCTGAACTAGGATACTATGCTAATGTTGGTTTTAAATTTCCAAGAGGGCTACGCACTCTCTAGTGTTTCTCAAACTTATTTGAATAAAAACCCTTTTTCCTTAGAGCATCTGAGGAAGGGTGTGGGCAGAACTATCCTTAGATAAAGCAAGGAAGTTCCCTGCACGGGCATCAGTGTTGGAGAGACCCCAGAAAGGCCCTCCTTTGGCTAAGCCCCTTTCCACAGGCTGGAGATAGTTCCAGCCAGAATCACAGTTCCCTGTGATTCATCCTGCTCTGGGTCTGTGAGTTTCTAGTTTAGTTTGTCTTCCTGGAGTACACTTCCCTTACCCCAGGCCCAGGGGTGACCAAGGGCCAACTGTTTGCAGAGATTTGGGGATAAAGCTTGAATATGTAGATTACAGTGCGCATACAAAGCAGTCTTGGAGTGGTCTGGAATCAAGGATGGGAAGCTAAGGGGTCAGCTGGTAACAATTTCACCTCTTACCCTCGAGTTCTCATGTAGTCTGCTCTGGAGTCTAAGGATCCTAAATTTGAACCTGACCTTCCAAGTTATTGTGAAGGTATATTTACCAAAGTAAGAGGAAAAACTTTAGAAGTTTGCTAGGTTGATGTATAAGTTTAAAATTATTTTGGGGATTACTGGGGATTGAACTCAGGTGGCCAGAGCCACATTCCCAGTCTTATTTTGTATTTTATTTAGAGACAGGATCTCACTGAGTTGCATAGTGCCTTGCTTTTGCTGAGGCTGGCTTTGAACTCACGATCCTCCTGTCTCAGCCTCCCAAGCCACTGGGATTACAGGTGTGTGCCACCACACCTGACTATAACTTTAAAATATTTTACACATATGTTACATGGTCTTCTGTTTGTACTGTATGTAACTTCAAGCCCTGTGAAATTTGGGAGAGAGCCCAAGCTGTTATACACAGGTCAGAAAAACTTGCTTTAAGGTTTGCACTGGTGGATTTTTTATATACTACTCTGTTTACCCACACTGAATGCCACAGCAGAAAGGAGGTTTTATATGTCAAAGTGGGAGGGGAAATTTCATGTAGTGGTTTTTTTCTAGTTCTCATTTTTTTTTTTTAAATGGGGGCAATAGTATCAGGGTTCAAAGTTGAGTCTTTCTAGTCATTAGGCTGAAGTGGCTATTATATGAAAAGTGTGTCTTAACTGACAGGTGAGAAGCAGGCTCAGCCTGGAAGTGGTCCAGCAGGCTTCCAGCTCCTTCAGGCTGCTACCACCTGAAGTCCAGGTGATTCCCTCTGTGATGAAGTGTCAGGCTGCTACCCTAACACCCTGTGCAGAGGGGCCTGCAGTCTGGTAAAGCTGCAGGTCTTGATTGGGACTGGAAGTAAGCCAATGAGCAGGAATGATGACCTTGACATTTCTACTTCAGAGAGATAAGGGCCATTCCCCAACACAAGGCCCAAGGTGTAATTCTCACTTGTGTGGTTAGTCTGGTAAAATGCCTATTCATTGAGATAGTCAGTATTTTAACTACTGTAATCAATGAAGATAAAGTATTAGGTTGATCATCTTAGCAGAGAAAAGAGTTTAGTCATATGAAATTGGAGGAAGGACGTTACAGTCTAAGTGTGGGTGGTTTAGAGCAGTGATTCTCCAACTTCAGAAGGAACAGAATTATTTGGAGAATTTGATAACAACACAGGATTCTGGATACCAGCCTGGAGTTTTTGATTCAGTAGGCTGGGGAAGGGTCCTGAGAACCTGCATTTCTAACAAGCTCCCAGGTAATGTAGATGCTGCTAGTTTGGGATCACACTTGCAGAACCACTGGTTTGGAGCACTGGGCACGGTTTGGAAAAGACACACACTTATACTACAAATCACTAAGGTCAGAAAGTGAGCAGAGGGACAGTCACATGGTAGTTATAAAACTACCATGCATCAGGACTGGCACTAAGATGAATATCACCTGTTTCCCACCTCAGCCTAGGAATGTTTCTTTCAAGTCTCTTTCTTAATCTGGTATTGCAGATTGCTGCTCTGGCCACACAGTAGGTGCTTGGTTAACATTTGCTGAATCAAATGTTGATCAAATAGAACTTGTAGAGATCAAAGAGTTTGCACAACTACACAATTAATAGGCATATCTCTTGAAACATTAATTTATCTGGCATCTTTAGAGAACGAGATGGGTTTTCTAAATAACTCAAGTCAGGTTCTTTCTGAAGGATAAGGGGCCTTGGGCAAAGCAGTTGGTGTAGTCTGCTAAGATCATCATATTTGGAGGGAACCCCCCTTTCAGCGTCTTTTATAGACTCCCTTGGGTTATCTTTATTCAAGACATAAACTTGAAAATTAAATTTTAATGATGTTTCAGAATAAAAGAGTAAGATGCAGCATTATCAGGGGCCGGGGGCAGCTGTGTCCCTTGCCCATCCAAAGCAGAACTCTGACCCCAATTTACCATTAAAGTTACCAACCTCATTTTGCCTTAGTTATTTCAGGTTCAACGCAATAGAAGTTTATTTTATGCTCACATGATAATCTGGTGCAGGTATAGGCCAAGTGGAAGTGGTGGTTGTGGTAGTGAGTGTGTGCCCGTGTGCACACGTTTGTGTACGTTAGATGGAGCCCTCTGTTACACACTGGCATTCAGGGGCTCAGTATGAAGGGGCTTTGCCGTCTCCAGTGTGAAGGTCCAAGGTTGCTCTGTACGTCAATGTTCAGGCAGAAGAGGAGTAAAGAACATGAAGGATTGTGAGGGGGGCCCACACAGTATTGAACAAAACCTTGGGCTAGGATTTAATTATGTGACTACAATAAGCTACAAAGGGTGAAGGGGGAGAGGTGGGGTGGGTGCATGGAAATACTATCCCTGACTGGGCAGCCACTTTTCAGGGACAACTTCTACTGTAGAAGAGTAGAGCACAGATTTTGGATGTACAAACAGATAGGTCTTGTATGAATAGAAATCTTCCTAAAATACATGATTCCTACTCCAGAGTAACACACAGAATGTAATCTTTTCTTGAAAACTTAGTGTGATGTTTTCCAAGTTAACCTGATCCTATGAGGTATTTCCTTCTTAAAGATTTTTAAAAATTTTGTTCTAATTAGTTGTATACATCAGTAGAATGCATTTTGACAAATCATATGTAGATGGAGTATAACTTCTCATTCTTCTTGTACATGATGTAGAGTTACACAGGTGGTGTGATCATATGTGTACATAGGGTATTAATGTTTGATTCATTCTACTATCATTCCCACCTCTAAGCCCCCTCCCCGCCCTTCACTCCCCTCTGTCTAATCCAAAGTACCTCTATTTTCCCCTCCGCCCCCCTTTTGTGTTTCATATCAGAGAAAACATTCAGTCATTGGTTCTTTGGAAGTGGTTTATTTCACTTAGCATAATATTCTTTAGTTCCATCCATTTACTGACAATGCCATAATTTCATTCTTCTTTAAGGCTGAGTAATATTCCATTGTGTATATATGCCACATTTTCTTTATCCTTTGATCTGTTGAAGAATGCCTAAGTTGGTTCCACAGCTTAGCTATTGTGAGCTGAGCTACTATGAACATTGATGTGGCTGTGCCACTGTAGTTTGCTGATTTTAATTCCTTTGGGTATAAACCGAGAAGTGGGATAGCAGGTCAAATGGTGATTCCATTCCAAGTTTTCTGAGGAATCTCCATACTGCTTCCAAAGTGGTTGCACCAATGTGCAGTCCCACCAGCAATTTAAGAGTGTACCTTTTCCCCCACATCCTTGCAACGTTTATTGTTGTTTGTATTCTTGATGATTGCCAATCTGACTGGAGTGAGATGGAATCTCAGGGTAGTTTTGATTTGTATTTCTCTAGTTGCTAGAGATGTTGAACATTTTTCCACATATTTGTTAATCAATTGTATTTCTTCTTCTGTAAGGTGTCTGTTCAGTTCCTTTGCCCATTTATTGATTGAGTTATTTGGCTTTTTGGTGTTAAATTTTTTTGAGTTCTTTATATATCCTGGAGATTAGTGCTCTGAGGTGTGTGGTAATGATTTTTTCCCATTCTGTAGGCTCTCTCTTTGTGTTACTGTTTCCTTTGCTGTGAAGAAGCTTTATCATTTGATTCCATTCCATTTATTGATTCTTGATTTTACTTCTTGAGCTTTAGGAGTCTTGTTAAGGAAGTCAGTTCCTAGGCAGACGTGGTGGAGATTTGGACCTTTTCTTTCTTGTATTCGGTGCAGTGTCCCTATGACATATTTCTAAAACAAAACTTAAACAAGACAAAATTTGCTGGTCAAAAAAGTTTAGAAAATACTGCATGTCATAGTTCCCTCTTGGGAACCTTAAGGGCTATAAGAAGTCATAAAGAAACTAGTTTATTTTAACTTAACCTGGTTATTTTTCAAGCTTTACTGTGAAACACTTCACTGTAGCGACATGCCTTGCTATCTCATGGGTCTAAGGTCGTCGTTATTATTGTCAGTAATTGCTCTCTGTTCTGATACAGTTGCTCAGCCCTTAGGTGGGGGAGGGGGCCTCCCCCTCCCTCTGACCCCTCGCCACGACACCAAAGGACCTGGATTTTAATGGGTTTTGAGCTCTTTGCTTCTTATTTGCTTTTGTTTTCCTGATTCTCCTCTCCATATTGATGTTACTGACCTTCCCCTTTGAGGATGGTTTGTCTCCCCTTAATCAGTGTCTCTTCCATCCTGGCCTTCTCCGTGGCTTCTTACCTTCTCTGGGTTGAGAAAACAGTCATCAACCACACTTGAATATTTTAAAAGTCAACTTCTAAGACAGTCTTGCACGTGCTAGGTTGTATTTCTTTCAAGTTAAGTGAATATATTTTGCAAAATCTATTTTTGTTTTTCTGATCTTCCTGCCTACTTCCTGTTTCTTACTGCTGAAGAGAAGTGTCCTGACAAGTTGAACCAAACAATACTGTTATTACCTGGCCAAGGCACTGAGCTTCACCCCAGTAACTCTGCTGACCTCAAAAGATAAATCAACTGACCCCACCCCAAAAAGTTTTGCCATTGATTCCACCATAATTCCAATGCCCACAGAGAAACACTTTTAGATATAATTTGCATTTCAATATGCGTGACTTGTTCTTCGTTTCTACTACTTATGGACAGATTTTTAAAACACCGTCATTCTTTTACCTATTCCTCTTCATCTTTCCCAAGTGTATCTAGAGCTGTGAGATGAGAGAATAAAACATTTTGGGAGTGAGAACTGTGCTTCTTTTTATCTGGCCCAAGTTTTTAATCAAAGGATCAAAAAATAAGCTTCAAGGGAAAAAAGAAGCTGTTTTAGGTATTTAATAGTTTATTATGGTTTGCATGAGGAAGGATATCTAACCACTGTTATGCATTTATAAAGAACGTTTCTGCAGGGTTAGAGAAACTATTTGATATCACACACAAAATAATAATAATAACACCCTATGGCGCCATGTGGTTCTGAGCGTATTTTAGCTCCCTGCACGTTCCACTCTGTATGATTCAAGAGGTTCAGATGACAGGAAGAGAAAGAAAAACTTCTGTTCTTTTCTAGCAGGTATTCTTAGAAATGCCAACTCATTTTTCGAGTATATATAGCACAAGTTAACGAGAAAATGAGTCACTTCCAGCTCCACGTGGGAACTGTGATACAGTAGTAACACAGCTTACTTAAGATGCTTGAAAACAACATTCTCCAAGATTTTAAAGTTACAATTGGAGCACCTAAGTGAGTAGCAAGACTATGAAGAGAGTTCACACCTCAGTGGAGCTAAGATTTGTCATTTAAGGTAATTGGACATAGGTTTAATAGTAACACAGACGCATGCACACACACGTTCTGTGCCCAATGGTGATTAGGTATCTGTGGTACTCACTGCCACATTTGAGTCTATTTTATCACAGCCAAACCAAGCATTTCGGGAATTCTGATGGCTGTTAGGTCCTGTCTAACCCCCATGAAAGAGAACCAGAACCAGATGCTGGTTAAAGTGGGGAAGATAAATTTTATTAAAAAAAAATTACAGTAGGAGAAAGAGACTCAGTAGAGAACTAAGCTCAATTTTGAAAACAGCTAAGGTTCAGGTGGTCAGTAGATGGAAAATTAGCAAATGGAAACACCAGAGATAAGGGGGATTTTGGTTAAACTAACTTGATGAGATTTTTGCTGAAGGCAGGCCAGAGTGATCAGAGGCCAAAGATGGAAATGAAGGATCTGATCAGATGATCAAGGGTGATCAGATATCTAAGGTAGGGATTCTTACTAAGCTAACATAGTGGGGTTTTTGCTAAAACTGGATATCAAAAAGATAGAAGCAGAGGTCCAAAAGTTGGTTGTAGCCAAGAAGCGTGCTCTGGGGAACTTGATTAAAATTTGGTCAGGGAGAAACTTTGTCACTTTTTGTGTCCCTCTTTCACCTTCCACAGCTCTCCTTTTCTCCAAGCCACTTAACCCTTAGCTGCTGACAGACCCCAGTCCCTGCACCGATCTCAGCTTCGGGCAAAAGTATTTGTGAGGATGGCCCAGATTTCAGCAGAGGTTTGCTCTGCTGGATTGTTAGTGGCTGCCAGGAGCTGCAGGTAAACAGTGAATGGCTTTGGGCTCAGTGGACAGAATGGCATGGGACAGGGAAAAGGACTGCAGCCAGCATGCCCTGGGGTGGAAGCATGCTTTACAAAGCCCAAGATCTGTAGTTTATAAAAATATATTACCACGTGAACAGATTACTAAGGCCTTGGAAGGGGCCTGTGCAAAGGAACGGCTCTAAAACTTAAGCTTCCCAGTATATCTGTCTCTGATCAAGTCACAAACATGCCATTCCCACTCTGATCCAACATTCCAGATTTCAGTGCCATATTGTTCTTTCACCTAATACAAGTTATCAATTTTTTTTTTCCGTTTATGGCTAGTCTTCTGCTCTATTTAAGAAGTCTTTGCCTATTATCAAGATATTTTTCTGTTTTCTTTTAAAAGCTTAAGCGTTTGGCATTTAGATCTATAATCCATCTGGAATTGATATTTTGTATAGTGTGAGATAATAAGATGAATTTTATTTTTCCATGTGGACATCCCACGCCTTAAATAGACTATTCTTTCTGCACTGCAGTGCTGAGTCACCTTTATCTTAAATTAGTCAATACTATTTATTTCTAGATTCTATTCTGTTCCATTGATCTACTTGCTTATTCTTGCTCCCTTACTACACCATTCTCTTTACTAAAACTTTAATATATTTTTTTAAAAAATATATATTTTAGTTGTTGATGGACCTTTATTTTATTTATTTATATGCTGTGCTGAAAATCGAACCCAGTGCCTCATACATGTTAGGCAAGTGTTCTAACATTGAGCCGTGACTCTGGTACCTAAAACAAGTCTTGATATTTACTAGTATGTGTATTCTAACTTTATTTTTATTTTTCAAGATTACCTTAATGTTCTCAGCTTGTTATTTATACACACACACACACACACACACACACACATAGAGGGACTGATTTTGGAATTGTCTTAAATTTACAGATCAAGTTTGGGGAGAATTTGCATAGTAAGTCATAATCATGGGAGATCCCACCATACTCTGCATGATTCCAATCCTTTGAAATTTGTTGAGGTTTTTTTATAATCAATTTTTAAACTTCTCTATATGCACACACACACATACACTAGAAGCAGTGTTCTACCTATGTAAATTGTTAGAATTTTTATTTGTGTTATTTAGATACATCCTTACTAACTTTTGTCCATATTATAAAAAAAAACTATACAGTCATTAAGAGAGGTATTAAAGTCTCTTTTTTCCTTGAGTTCTACTTTATGTATTTTGAAGCTCTTATTGAATGCATACTGATTTAAAATTGTGATATCTTTCTAGTGGACTGACCCTTTGATCACTAAAAAATGTCTTTCCTAATTCTAGAGCCACTCTAACCATAATGCCTACTTTGCCTGAGAAGTTTCACATGTGTAATATACAGAAAAAGTCTAGATGATATAAAAAGTTATAAGCCTACATTCTCTGAATTGTAATTATAGATAATTGTTATCTTCCTTTACCTTATTTATATCCCCCTCTTGCAGTGAGCATATGTAACTTTTATAATGATAAACAGACATGGAAGTTACTTTGAAAAACAAAATAGTAGACAGTAACTCCAAGTTTATACTGTACCTAAGCAAGAAGTAAAGTGGCTGTTTGGGCAAAAGTACATAAAGCCAGATTTTGGGGTGGGTCTCAGCCATTACAGTTCTCCTTCTGCTGAGTAAATCACTATTTTTACCTCTTCTAGGCGCTCTCGTATGGAACTGTGAAAGATGTAAGGGTTGCACAGAAGTACACATGAAACCATTTCTTGAAATTTTTAAACTTCAGACTTTGGAGCTGTTTAGAAACAATGACAATCGGACTTAAAATGTCATTAATAGCTACTACATTCTTTTTAAAATTAATGGATACCCTGGTATCATTGTATCATCTTTAGAAACCCGTCCAAACAAACAAAAAGTCCTAAAGCAGAATTCCATACTTGAGAGAGAATGCAATGAAAATTGGCAATTGGAACCTATGAATCATGCTGAATTTTGTGTGAGTAGTAGTTGTAGTATGTTTCTCCACTTACCATTTATCAGAATTCCTGTTTTTCAAGGGGAAAAATATTAATTAGCTAACATTTATTGAACACTTAAATTCTGTACCAACCATAATTTTAAGCACTTACATTTCAAACCCTATTTCATAGCTATCACTGTTCCCATTTTACAGGTGGGGCAACTGAGGAGGACAAGTATCTTGGCCAGGGTTCAACATCTAATAAGTGGCAGAACCAGGATTTCAACTCAGGGAGTCTGAGGTCATCCTCTTTAATACTCTATTATACCACAGGGGAGTGATAGGCAGAAAATTGAAATTCGAGAGTTGGGAAGTCAGATCTTGGATTAGATGTTTTAAGGAAGTGGACATGGCCTGAGACTTATGTAGGAACTTCAGACTAGGACAGGAATACCCAAAAGGCTTTTGGTGAGTCAGAGAAGGGCTGGTGGGTCTGGTAGAAGCTCTAGAGTGCACTGGCCTGCTCTAGGTGATAGAGTCAGAGTTACTGGCCTATTTGTTAACATCATCTGCCCAGTGAGGAGATGTCAACTTGCCTTGGAAAGCACTATGCTCAGGAACCCAGTATTTCTGCCTTTCAAGGAACACTAAGGTGTCGGGGTCCTCTCTGCCATGTCCTGCGTGGAGGAGGAAAGGGTTGACTGCTGGAGGAGGATGTTGGCTGTTTTTCTATCTGTTACCCAAAAAACATATCAATAAACACACAAGAGCCAATACTCTTTTTATGGGAAGGGGTGTGATGGGCCCGAGCCATACCAACTCTGGCCTCTTTACAACAACGAGTTGCCCAACTCTCTTTTATTTATAGACAGACAGATAAAAGGGCAAGGACCAGGAGGAGCTTCTTCTGTGATGGACAGGATAGACTGGAGTTAGGGGAGACATCCTTTTAGGGGGAAAATTCCAGAAGGAGACAAGGAACCACTCCCCCACAGCGTCACATGCTTCCCAGCAGTTCCTACAGGCCAGGCCTCTGCGTCCCATGGCTCAACCTAGTCTGATTCTGCTAAATAAAGACGACTTCCCACACCAAGGTTCTACCCTTATCTTCTTGACCTGTGGCTGTCCAATCACTGCAGATTCCTTGACTTCTAGCTGGAATCTGCAAGGTATAAATTAGGTAAAAGTTGTCTCGAACTCCCTTCATCCTTTTAAGTTCTTCCCTTCTTCCTCTCCAATCTCCTTCCTCTTCTTCAATAATCAAGATAATCTATCATCATAACCATCATTGTCATTATCATCATGCCCATATTTATTGAGTTTTTGGTGTACACTTGGCAAAGTATTAAGCACTGTGAATGCATTCTGTCATGTAGCTCTCAAAATCACCTTAAATGGCAAATGCTGCTGTTATCATTCCTACCAGATAGAGGAGATCGCTGGGCTTAGAGAGGCCAACCACTTGCTCAAGGTCACTTGCTCAAGGTCACCCCACTCAGGAGCTAGTAAAGTGGGAGAACTGGGTTTTAAACTAGGCATGTCTGATCCAAAGCTCAAGTTCTAAACCCACCATGTTATACTGTCCAAAGTACTGTCTGTACTTATGGAGTTTAAAGCAAGAACCAGAAGAGAGAAGACATGTGCTGAGTCAGAAGTCTTTTCTCATCACTGTGTAAATGGCTTCTTCATAAGACAGTTTGGCCACACTGGATATTCAGAATGCTTTCCCACCATGATCAGGTATGGCTTCCATCATTCAGTATTATAGCTTCAGTTGGTATCTGTCGCCCTTAATATATTTTTAGCTCTTTAAAAAAGAAGATACATGCATTTTTTTAAATCATTTATTATTTATTAGAGAGTCTGGCTCACCATAGTACTCAGTACTACTTTTAGTATTAAATATACTAATTTTGTTGTTAGAAAGAAGTGTGGGAGCAGGCATAGTGGCTCACACCTGTAATCCCAGAGGCTCAGGAGACTGAGGAAGGAGGATCACAAGTTCAAAGTCAGCCTCAGCAATCAGTGAGGCCCTAAGCAACTCAGTGAGGACCTGTCTCTAAAATATATAAAAATGGCAGGGGATGTGGTTCAGTGATAAAGCAGCCTTGGGTTCCATCCCTGATACCAAAAAAAAAAAAAAAAAAAAAAAAAAGGGGGGCGGGGGTGGGAATTACAAGTATTAGAATAAGAACATCTGACTTTGGTATTTAATCTTGCTGTTCACAGGATTTATGATACTGGGCAAGGCATTTAACTTCTCTGAGGGTCTATGCCCCAGTCTGTGGAACTTGACTATTTCTTCATAGTGTTAGGAGGCCTCATGACCACATGGACATGAAGACCCTTGAAATCTGTAGAATGCATTTGCTAAATGTGAGATGTATTGTGTTTCTGAGGTGAGCTGTGTCTCCTCTGGCCCAGCCCTGAAGCATCCTGGGTCTGGCTGGCAGTTGCCCATGCTGATTTGTCTTCCCAGAATCCAGCTGTGTTTCTTCAGAGGAGTAGGTGCTACTAATCAGTATTGCCCATGCCAGACAGATCTGCTTCATTTAATGTTAAAGTTTATATTCTTTCATGTCTCCTTCCCACGTTTGCTCTAGGTCCTAAGGAGATGTTAAGTGAGCATAAATCTGGTTAACTATTAGGAAGAGGAAAGTTAGGGTCTACACAGCTCAGGTAGCAGGTAATTGGCTCTCCAACTATTGAAGGTTAAGTGTAGTGACTCATCAAAGCACTGTTCCTCCTCACAGTCGTTATCATCTGCATTTAACCTGGTTTGCTAAATGCAGCAGAAAACATAAAAACCTCAGGAAGTTGACATCTTAAAAAACTTTTAGACAGCGATGAATCAAAGATCCAAGAATCCCTTCACATTTGACAATCACTTCAAATTCAACATGTTCTTACTTTAAATTTTTTCTTATTATGAGATCCCTCATTTTAGGGAGAATTCTTTCTTTTCCTATTTCTGAAGAACTTGTTTTCAACCATAATAAATTCTCTCAAGGTTTTCGGAAGACTTTGAACACCTACTACCATGCAGAGGTGGATATGCTTTCTAGCTGTTTTCTTCTAATTTTAAAGATTTGTTCATTCACTGTAAAAAGAATAATACGGACAGACTTAGCTGGGTACAGTGGTACACACATGTAATCCCATCAACTCCAGAGGCTGAAGCAGGAGGACTGAAAGTTCAAAGCTAACCTGGGCAAGTTGGAGAGACCCTGTCTCAAAATAAAAAATAAAAAGAGCTGGGGATGTGGCTCAGTGGTAGAGCACCCCTGGGTTCAATTCCCAGTAGTGCAAGAAAAAAAAAACATACTTAGTAGTATAAGCTTAACATCCTTTAGCCAATCATATATAGATGTATAGTAGTACTTAGAACCATTAAATTTAATATAGGAAAAAAATAAAAATTCTTTTAAAGCTATTTTTGACCCAGTAATCCTATTACTGGTAAATAGTTTTGAGGAAATAATGAGAGTGGCTCCAATTCTTGTAAAAATAGCCCCAAATGGAGAAAATGCCAATGTCCACTTTGGGGAAATGGTTAGATAAATTATTTTTTAAAAATAATTTGTTGCTATTAAAATGGTATTTAAAAATAATTACACAGAAACATGCTGGCTAGTATAATAATCTGTGAAAATCCAGGTATATTTATTTATTTTTATGTAACAGTCTTAGAAAATATATGCATCTTTACATAGAAAGGAGTCTGGAAGGAAACTTAGCAATATTTAACTGAGATTACTTAAGAATGATGGGAATATGTGTAAGATTTACTTTTGTTTTTTTCTCTCTTGTACCTTCCAAATTTTCTGTAATGTGGATATTCACATTTTTCAATTAAAAATATACTTTGAAAATGCCTGATGCAGCATTGATAGTCATTACACTGGAAATTTTTTACATTATGATGGAACAGTGAGAGGATTGTATTTCTACCAATGTTTTAGTCAGCTTCTTCACTACTGTGACTAAAGGACCTGACCAGAACAACTATAGAGGAGGAAAAGTTTATTTGAGGGCTCACGGTTTCAGAGGTCCTCAGTCCATAGACAGCAGACTCCATTCCTCGGGCTCAGGTGAGGCTGAACATCATGGTAGAAGAGTGTGGCACAGGGAAGCAGCTCAGATGATGATCAGAAAGCAGAGAGAGAGACTTCACTTGCCAAATACAAATACATACCTCAAAGCCACGCCCCTCATGCCCCACTTCCTTTGGTCACACCCCACTTGCCTTCAGTTACCACTCCATTAATCCCATCAGGTGATTAATTCATGATTGGGTCAAGGCTAATCATAACCCCATCATTTCTCCTGTAAATTTTCTTGCACTGTCTCACACATGAGCTTTTGGGTGACATCTCACATCCCAACCATAACAACCAACTTCAAAGAATAAAAATGAAGGACAGGGTAGCAGAGCTCCACCATCAGTAAGCTGCTCTGGACCCCTTCCTACAAATTTTTGCACTTGTTCTTGATTCTGTAGGTCTCCTTGACTAGGTAGACAGTTGGTATTTCTAGAATTCCCCAAATCCTTCAGACTAGCTGGGGTCCCTCACTGAGTCCTGCTTAATTCCAAACAGCACAGGCTGGGAGAGTGGTTAGGGCAGGCAGGATATACCCCAGTTGAGGGCTGCATTTAGTGTGGTAAGAGTTATGAGTGAGACATGGGTTTCAAAGGCAGCTGGATGTCTCACTAGCTGCTACCTGACTGCTCCTTAGTTTTCACCTGTGGATTAACTGACATCATTGAGGTTAGCACAGGGCCTGACCCATAGTAAGCACTCAGTAAAAGTTAGCTCTTATTGAACTTCAAAAGGAGCAGAAGGCTTTCATCAACTCTGCAGGCATAAGTTAGAACAATCTCAACAGGTGTAGTCCAGGAGTTGCCTTCTCCTTAGGAAGGAAGCAATTAACAGGCTGAGTCTGTTTTGTTGTTGGGGGTCGAGAGGGGGGAAGGACTCAGAAAGCCCCAGAAGGGCTGTGCCACGGGAAACACGGAGGCAGGGAGGCGAGGGTTTCAGCTGTTGTAACAGGTTGCAGGACAGGGTTCAATTATGGAGGGACAGAGGTGGAGAGAGTTAGGAGCAACTGTGCTGGGATGGCTGACTGAGGGACATGGGGGGCTGTGTTGCTCCTGAACCTCGCAGATACCAAGGGACAGGAAGAGGAGGTGACCTCCTCTCCAAATGCCTCCTTCTCCTGAGCTACAACCCAGGGGTGGTGAATGGACGCCCTGGTACTGATGATGAACTTAGCTGGAGGAAGAAGTAACTTAGGTCCCCCAGGGGAGGAATGTCAGGGGCCACATAAAGCGACTCTTCTCACTCTCTGACATCTGCACTTTTTGCTGCCAAGGATGACAGATGCCATCTCATCAGTTCATTCAGGTGCCCGCATGCAGTCTGGGGAAATGAGACAATGAGAGGTGTCCAGGGAACAGGAGAAAGATTAAGAATTTGACATTTTAGGCTCTGAATTGCTTGGGAAGAAATTAATTCCTGGAATGGCTTAAAAAGAGAATCTTTGTCCTGTCAGATGGGGGAATTTGAATTAAAAAGAAGATTGCCATGCTTTGGTGTTATAAGATCGGAGAGTGATTTTTAAAGGAACACAGCAAACACCTTCCAAAGAGGTCTGGTGGTTCACGTGGATACCAACAGGCCTGAGTGGTAGAAGAAGGCTCTGGTCAGTTGCAATGCTCTGGTACCTTCCTGGCAGGTCAACATGAGAGAACGGCGGTTATCTCAAGGCTGGGGTTTGTCCTGGTTGTTATGGGGTGGGGTAGAGATGACTTTCAACCTGGGTTGACTTTAAATAGCTTCTGTTCCAGCTGCTTGGTGACATTCTCACTCCTCAGAGTGAGTTTATATATAGTACGTTTTCACCTTTGGTAAGCCCAGACTACTACTTTTCCCATAAGACTCCAACACCACGGGCCAGGATAGTACTCCAGCAAAAGCCTGTGATGGAAATGGTGGATAAATGGCAAAGGAAGGAATCTCCACTTAAAGTACTAAGCATTTATGTGGTTTGTAAATTTAGAGATAGATAGCATGTCCTTACTGGCTGCCTCCTGGCTGTCCTACTGGCCTTTCCTTTCATTTAGAACTACCCTTCTGCATTAAAAAAAAAAAAAAAAAATTATCATTTGAAAAAAAATTCATTCTATAACAGATTAACTTCTTTGGGCCTTAAAGCCTTTCCCCAACTTTAAGAATCATCTATTAATATGCAAATATTTAAGGAAGGAGTAAAATCTGTGGGTTAGATGGCTAATAACCTTACCTAATCCATCAGTTCCATTGTTATCACTTGGACCAACGTTGACTGAGCATTTACTACCTACTTCCATGTGTATTTATTTGTTTGGTTGTCTGTTAAAGTCAGTTTTTTTGAGGTATGATTTACATACCGTCAAATTTATGCTTTTTAATATACAGTTAGTTCTACATCATGTGAAAAAATTCCAGCAGTCGAAAACTGACCTCATAATCAAGGTAGAGAACATTTCCTTCTTCCCCAAAGTTCCCTCAGGTCTCCTTCTCTCCACCCCTCGTCCTTGGCAACCATGGACCTATGTTCTGTTCACCTAACTTTTGCCTTTTTCAGCTTTTATTTTAAAACCAAAATACCTCCCTCCTCAGAAAATGACCCCAAGCTGTCTCCAGCTCTGTTTCCTATCTAGTTGATTAACCATTTCCCTCTGAGAGGGAGTGGAGAAATTTCAGACTCATTTCCAGGTTCTGCAGCTAGCCAAGTGCCTGGAATTTAGGAATCCCTGAATGGAGTTGGGGAACTAGGGAAGAGAAGTTGGGCAGATGGGGAGGAGCTGGTGTTGGATGGGTGGGGCCAAGACGTACCTAGCACTCATCCCAGCGAGTCCTGAGAGGGACAAGCTGAAAAACATCTTGAACCAGGGCCCCTCTGTTTGTCCACTTCTCCAAAATATAAACTCAGGTCAGAGGCACAGCACCAACTTGGTGCAGAATGTCCCCCTCCCAGGGATTCCCCCTCCCTTGCTCAATGACATCAACTCTGGGGCCTGGACATGAGGGTGAAGGACAGAGGAGCTAGAATTACTCCCACATTTCTGGCTCCAGTTACTGGGTAGGTGATGGTGCCAGTAATAAGGGAGAAAAGAGAGGAAAAAAGAATACTTATTAAGCCTGTACCATATGCCACGTATACATTATTTCATTTTGTCCTCGTAATAATCGAATGAACCTCTGACCCAGAGACCCAGGAGTCCTGTTCTCCAGCTCTCTCTTGCCCACCCGCCTCATGGACTGTCAGGCTCACGCATCGGCAGCTTCCTAACTTTCCCTTCCTTTCCTTTTCCATGCTTCTCTCTTAATTCACTCTCATCATCTCTGGTCCTGATGTTTGCAATACTCTATTAGGATTCTCTCCACTTTCAATCTGGTCTTAATTCATCTTCCTTGTGTCTAGAAGTTATTTTCCCAAATGAGAAACTGATGGTATTAGTCTTCTGCTTAAATTTCCTCTATGACTCACTTTTAGCTTCAGGATAAAATTGCAACTCTGGGCTCCTGGTAAACAAGGTCCTCCTCGATCCCTGGTCAGAGGCAAGCTCCTCTTCCAATCTCCTCTGTTGTCCCCAGAAATCCGCTGGTAGTCCTGGGTGACCATGCTAATTCATGTTAATGCTCTTCTCCTTCCTCTGAGCTGGGCCCTGGGTTGCACAAGTCATTCTTGTTCTAAACAAAGGTCCAGTATGACTTTCTCTGAGGTTTCTCTCCAGTGCACTCACCAAAGATATATTCTTGGCCTCTCCTTCCCCTGTTCTTCAAATATATCCTGACGACCTTCCATCACATTCCCTGCCAGAGTTTACTGTCTTCACATTCTGACATCTTGGGCTGGGAGCAGTCTTTTCCTTGACTGTCTGCAATGCAGTCCTTCGTAAAGGATGAAGTCCTATTTTAAATTCTTATTTTTTATGAAATGACTAACTCAAAGAGTGGAAATTCGAACCTAGAAAGTTGGCTGATACTTATTCCCATCCTATTTCTGCTACATTAACTATAGAGGCACATTTAGGAGGATGGATGATTTTATTCTGAAATGTGTTGTGTTTGATGCCTGTGACCACTGAGGTGACTGTGTGAAATAGGCAATTGGAAAGGAAGGGAGAGAGCTCAGCAGGAAGTTTTGGGTTGGATTTTTTTAGTAAATATTGGTAGTCTCTAAGCACACTTAATTTTAAAGGTTTGTCTCCCCATCGTGTTAAAATATTTTGTGTGTGATATATTAAATAATCATATTAAGAATTAAATTGTAGTTGACATGTGACATGATTTAAAGGCAAGTGATAAAAGATTTATTTATTCCATTTTGCAGTTTTCCTTGCTCTCTCCCTCTTCGTCTCCCTCCCTTCTCTTTTGTTCTCCCTCTTTCTTTTTCAAAATTTTCTTTGAGATTTGAAAAGATAACTGTGCCTTTAGTACCTATTGAGTAAAACTTCCCATGTGTAAGTGACAGTTAAAACCTCGACACCAGAGGATCAAGGGATGACTGGAGATGAGGCAAGATTAAATCCCCCTAAAATTTACATCAGCATCCAACGAGTCATCCCAAATAAATAGAGAATGCAGATATAAGAGTAGCTAGACTCTTCTGCAAACTCAGCTCCAAGACAATCTCCTAGCTCTTCCTCTATGGAAATTGTGGAGTCTCCACTGTGTTTGGATAAGTGATATTCATTTGTCCAGTGAGAACGTGACTAAGAAAACCCAACAGAGTACCAACATTTGAAGTATCAAGAGGGAGTCTGGGGAAGGGCCAAGAGGTTAGCCCAGGGGCAGAGGTAGACTACACAGTAAAGGGTGGAGTGTTACTAGAATGGGAAGCAGTCAATAGTCAGAGGGATTCCGCAAGTAAAAAGAAAATAGTCTTGTGAAATAGGCAATTCCAGAGCCATTTGTGGGCAAAAGCCAGGTTATCTCAAGTTGACAAGTGAAAAGAAACCAACAAAGCAGAGCAAATATGAACAATGTTTAAAGACATCAGTCTATTAAGGGAAGGAAAGAGAAGTGGAGAGCATAGCTGTATGCAGTAGGTGGTTTCTTACCATCTTAGTCTGTTCCAGCTGCTATAACAGAATGCCATCAACTGTGTGGCTTATAAACAACAGATATTATTGATCATAATTCTGGAGTCTGGAAAGTACAAGATCAAGGTTCCTGCACACTTGGAGTCTGGTGGGGGTGGACTTCCTGGTTCACTTTTTGCTTTGTCCTCACATGATGGAAGGAACTTTCTGGGGACCCATTGGTGAAGGCTTCACCCTAATCACCTCCTTAAGGCCCAACCTCCAAACGCCATCACATTAAGAATTAGGTCTTAACATAGAAAATTTTTTAAAAATTTTAATTAATTTTTAAATTTGTTCTAATTGGTCATAACATGACAGTAGAATGCAGTTTGACACATTGTACACAAATGGGGCATAACTTCTCATTCCTCTGACTATACATGGTGCTGAGTCACACCAGTAGTATAATCATACGTGTGTATAGATAGGGTAATAATGTCTGTCTCTTTCTACCATCTTTCCTATCCCCACCAACCCACCCCTCCCCTCACTCCCCTTTGCATAATCCAAAGTTTCTTCAATCTTCCCTACTTCCTCTCCCCACTATGGATTAGCATCTGCTTTTCAGGGAAAACATTTGGCCTTTGGTTTTTGGGATTGGCTTATTTTACTTAGCACGATATTCTCTAGTTCCATCCATTTACCTGCAAATGCCATAATTTCATTCTTCTTTAAAGCTGAGTAACATTCCATTGTGTATATTTACCACAATTTCTTTATCCATTCATCTGTTGAAGGGTTGGTTCCATAGTTTAGCTATGAATTGAGTGACTATAAACATTGATGTAGCTGTGTCACTGTAATATGTTAATTTTAAGTCTTTTGGGTATAAACCGAGGAGTGGAATAGCTAGGTCAAATGGTGGTTCCATTCCAAGCGTTCTGAGGAATCCCCATACTGATTTCCATAGTGGTTGCACCAATCTGCAGTCCCACCAACATTGTATGAGCGTACCTTCCCCCCCACATCCTCGCCAATGCTTATCGCTGCTTATATTCTTGATAATTGCCATTCTGACTGGAATGAGGTGAACGCTTGGGGTAGTTTTGATTTGCATTTCTCTAATTGCTAGAGATGTTAAACATTTTTTCATATGTTTGTTGATCAAATGTATTTCTTCTTCTGTGAACTGTCCAGTTCCTTTGCCCATATATTGATTGGTTATTTGGTTTTTTGGTGTTAAATTTTTTGAGTTCTTTATATATCCTGGAAATTGGTTCTCTATCTGAGGTGCAGGTGGTAATGATTTTCTCCTACTCTGTAGGCTCTCTCTTCACTTTATTGATTGTTTCCTTTACTGAGAAGAACTTTTTAATTTGAACCCATTCCGTTTATTGACTCTTGATTTTACTTCTTGAGCTTTAGGAGTCTTGTTAAGGAAGTCAGATCCTAAGCTGACATGGTGAAGATTTGGGCCTACTTTTTCTTCTAATAGGTGCAGGGTCTCTGTTCTAGTGCCTAAATGGAAAGATTAATTCTGCCTATCCAAGAGTATGGGAGATCTGATCCATTTTGAATTCATTTTTGTATAGGGTGAGAGATAGAGGTTTAATTTCATTTCGTTACATATGGATTTCTAGTTTTCCCAGCACCATTTGTTGAATAGGCTATCTTTTCTCCAATGTATGTTTTTGGCACCTTTGTCTAGTACGAGATAACTGTATTTATGTAGGTTTGTCTCTGTGTTTTCTATTTTGTACCATTGGTCTATGTATCTATTTTGGTGCCAATACCATGCCAGTGTTGTTACTATGGTTCTGTAGTATAGTTTTAGGACTGGTATCGTGATGCATCCTGCTTCAGTCTTCTTGCTAAGGATTGCTTTGGCTATTCTGGGGCTCTTATTTTTCCAAATGAATTTCATGATTGTTTTTTCTAGTTCTGTGAAGAATGTCATTGGGATTTTAATAAGAATTACCTTAAATCTATATAACACTTTTGGTAGTGTGGCCATTTTGACAGTATTAATTCTGCCAATCCAAGAGTATGGGAGATCTTTCCATTCTAAGGTCTTCCTCAATTTCGTTCTTTAGTGTTCTGTAGTTTTCATTATAGAGGTCTGTCACCTCTTTTGTTAAATTGATTTCCCAAGTATTTTTTTTTTGAGGCTATTGTGAATGGGGTTGTTTCCTGAATTTCTTTGCAGTGGGTTTGTTGCTTATGTTTAGAAATGTATTTGATTTATGGGAATTGATTTTATATCCTGCTATTTTGCTGAATTAATTTATTCTAGAAGTTTTCTGGAGGAATTTTTTGGATCTTCTAAATATAGAATATTTCATTAGCAAATAGTGATACTTTGAGTTCTTTTTGTATTCATATCCCTTTAATTTCTTTTGTCTGTCTGATTGCTCTGGCTAGAGTTTGAAGGACAATGTTGAATAGAAATGGTGAAAGAGAGCATCCCTGTCTTGTACCAGTTTTCCAATGCTTTCAATTTTTCTCCATTTAGAATGATGTTGGCCTTGGGCTTAGCATAGATAGCTTGTACAATGTTGAGGTATGTTCCTACTATCCCTAGTTTTTCTAGTGTTTTGAACATGAAGAGGTGCTATATTTTGTCAAATGCTTTTTCTGCATCTATTGAGACATCCATATGATTCTTGTCTTTAAGTCTGTTGATGTGATGAATTACATGTATTGATTTCCATATGTTGAACCAACCTCACATTCCTTCAACATAGAAAATTTGAGGGAGGGGATCAAAATGTTCACTCTGTTTCACTTACTTTTGCAAAAATGAAGCCAAAAGATACTGAAAGAGACTGAGGGGCAGGAGCCTGTTAAGGGGGTGGATCACTGTTCATCTCCTAGTTACTAGGCCAGTTACTTCCTTTTGAGCCTATCACTTTTGCCTAGTCAAGACCATACTTCTCTCTTGTCTTAGCAGTTTTTTTTTCCTTTCTGCTACATCTTTCCCAGCACCAAATAAACCCATTCAGATTTCCCTCATCCTAAAAACAGTCAAACATAAAACCTTTTTCAACTCACTTTCCACACTTGAACCATTGCCTGTTTCTTCCCTTCCATTCTCAGCAAAGCATCCTGGAGGAAGTTTCTTTATTAGTTGTCTCTCATTTCTCATCTCTCATCCTCTCCTACATTAACTCCAGTAAGTAATGGCGGGGAGCAGGAGTGTTCCTGCTGTTCTACTGAAACTTCCCTGTAAAGGTCATCAAAAACTTTCAGAAGGCTAAACTCGCTTTTTTCGCAACGGGTTTGCCGCCAGAACACAGGTGTCGTGAAAACCACCGCTAAATCAAAGCCAAAATGGGAAAGGAAAAGACTCATATCAACATCGTTGTCATCGGACACGTAGATTCGGGCAAGTCTACCACTACTGGTCATCTGATCTACAAATGTGGTGGGATCGACAAAAGAACCATTGAAAAATTTGAGAAGGAAGCTGCTGAGATGGGAAAGGGCTCATTCAAGTATGCCTGGGTCTTGGATAAACTGAAAGCGGAGCGTGAGCGTGGTATCACCATTGACATCTCCCTGTGGAAATTTGAGACCAGCAAGTATTATGTGACTATCATTGATGCTCCAGGACACAGAGACTTCATCAAAAATATGATTACAGGCACATCTCAGGCTGACTGTGCTGTCCTGATTGTTGCTGCTGGTGTTGGTGAATTTGAAGCTGGTATCTCCAAGAATGGGCAGACCCGTGAGCATGCCCTTCTGGCTTACACACTGGGTGTGAAACAACTAATTGTTGGTGTTAACAAAATGGATTCCACTGAGCCACCCTACAGTCAGAAGAGATACGAGGAAATCGTTAAGGAAGTCAGTACCTACATTAAGAAAATTGGCTACAACCCTGACACAGTAGCATTTGTGCCAATTTCTGGTTGGAATGGTGACAACATGTTGGAGCCAAGTGCTAATATGCCTTGGTTCAAGGGATGGAAAGTCACCCGTAAAGATGGCAGTGCCAGTGGAACCACACTGCTTGAAGCTTTAGATTGCATCCTGCCACCAACTCGTCCAACTGACAAGCCTTTGCGTCTGCCCCTCCAGGATGTCTACAAAATTGGTGGTATTGGTACTGTCCCTGTGGGCCGAGTGGAGACTGGAGTTCTCAAGCCTGGCATGGTGGTCACCTTTGCTCCAGTCAATGTCACAACTGAAGTAAAGTCTGTTGAAATGCACCATGAAGCTCTGAGTGAAGCTCTTCCTGGAGATAATGTGGGCTTCAATGTCAAGAACGTGTCTGTCAAAGATGTTCGTCGTGGCAATGTTGCTGGTGACAGCAAAAACGACCCACCAATGGAAGCAGCTGGTTTCACTGCTCAGGTGATTATCCTGAACCATCCAGGCCAAATCAGTGCTGGCTATGCCCCTGTACTGGATTGTCACACAGCTCACATTGCTTGCAAGTTTGCTGAGCTGAAAGAAAAGATTGATCGCCGTTCTGGTAAGAAGCTGGAAGATGGTCCTAAATTCTTGAAGTCTGGTGATGCTGCCATCGTTGATATGGTTCCAGGAAAGCCCATGTGTGTCGAGAGCTTCTCTGACTATCCTCCTCTGGGTCGTTTTGCTGTTCGTGATATGAGGCAGACAGTTGCTGTGGGTGTCATCAAAGCAGTGGACAAGAAGGCTGCTGGAGCTGGCAAGGTCACCAAGTCTGCCCAGAAAGCTCAGAAGGCTAAATGAATATTACCCCTAACACCTGCCACCCCAGTCTTAATCAGTGGTGGAAGAACGGTCTCAGAACTGTTTGTCTCAATTGGCCATTTAAGTTTAATAGTAAAAGACTGGTTAATGATAACAATGCATCGTAAAACCTTCAGAAGGAAAGGAGAATGTTTTGTGGACCATTTGTTTTTTTTTTGTGTGTGGCAGTTTTAAGTTATTAGTTTTTAAAATCAGTACTTTTTAATGGAAACAACTTGACCAAAAATCTGTCACAGAATTTTGAGACCCATTAAAACAAAAGTTTAATGAGAAAAAAAAAAAAAAAAAAAAAAAAAAAAAAAAAAAAAAAAAAAAAAGAAGGCTAAACTCAATAGTCATTGAACAGTCATCATTTCCCATGCTGGTCAATGGTGAGTCATTTGATCCATGTGATCTGTCCCTTCTCTTGATGTAGTCCCTTCACTTGGATTCTAAGGCACCACATTTGCCTATCACTTCTTAGGCCAACACTTCTCCTCTTTTGCTGGTTCTTCCATGTCTATAACCTCTAACGGTTGGATTGTCACAGAGAGCAGTCCTTGGTCCTCTTGTCTTTTTTTTTTTAATATATATTTTTAGTTGTTGATGGACCTTTATTTTACTCATTTATTTATACGTGATAGTGAGAATCGAACTCAGTGCCCCACACATGCTAGGCAAGTGCTTTACCACTGAGCCACAGCTCCAGCCCTCTTCTTTTTGTCTATACTTACTCCCAAGCTGATCTCTGATAGAATGGTTTTATTTTATTTTTTTAAAACATTAAAAAACTTTTTTAGTTGCAGATAGACACAATATCTTTATTTTATTTATTTTTATGTGGTGCTAAGGATTGGACTCAGTGCCTCACACATGCTAGACAAGCACTCTACCACTGAGCCACAACCCCAACCCTAGCATGGTTTTGAATACTAACCGGACCCTCTCCCCAGACCTGCAGACTATGCATCTGAATGCTATTCAACACCTCCACTTGACTGTCTAATTAGCATTCAAAACTGAATTTCCGATATTCCATTTCTATGCCTGATCCCTCCAAAATCCTCCTCATCCAGAAAATAGAAACTTCATTCTTCCTGTTGCTCAGACTTCAAGCCTCAGAGTTATCTTTGACTCTTCTCTTAGTTTCACACCCTACTTTGATTTCTTAGACAATATGGTAGTCCCACCTTCAAAATGTCTCCAGAATTGAATCACTTCACCCGATTTCCATTATGAAGTCCTTAATGACCAGGGCCTAGTCTAGGTCACCATCTTTTACCTAGATTTGCTGCATCAGCCTCCTAACTGGATTCCCTGCCCCTGCCCTTCCAACCTTCTGTCTATTCGCAATGCACAGTCAAGCTGTGCTTATTAAAGATGTAATTCAGATTATATCACTCCTTTGGTCAAAATTTTCCAGTAGTTTCCCATTGTACCCAGAATAAAACCACTTGCCATAACCTTTAAGACCTCACTGGCTTCTTTCACTGACCTGTTTGGTGTCCCTAGAGCATAAACATGCCATTGCAAGCATGTCACAAATCAAGTTCTTTGCACATGCTTCTGCCTGGAATGTACACTCCTTTACCTTCATTAAGTTTTTCTTAAATGTCTTCTTTAAGATTTTCTTGAACACCCTTTTCAAAATTTCAACATTCTTCCCCATTTTATCTTTTCCCTTGGGACAAGGACTTTGGTCTATTTTATTGACTATAGAGTCCCCGGTCTTGGAGTGTTCTTAAGTGTTTAGCACTTAAATGAATGATAAGATTGACAATATTGGAAAGCAGAGGGATAACTGATGAATTAGGGTTCAGAGGGGTCATAATGTAGGGAGCATGAGCAAGGAGAAGTGCAGGAATTGTAAATTCTTCAAATTCTTAAGAGACAGAGCAGATGAGGGATTTCAGAAAGCTCCTGATACCATCATTTGCAGGTTGACTGAAGCAAATCACCAGTGGGTTACCTTTCCTACACATTCACATTTTTAAGCCTTTTGTCTCTAATTGTGATGGGAAGATATTTTGTCCCTGTGTTAGAGGAATTGCCTGCACTATCAAGAAGTTTGGTGTTTTACTTGGAAAGCACAGGAGGCTTCCTAACCTTGAACTCATCTCGCTTCTGAGGCAAACCTGTTTTACTCTTGAACTTTACTAAGTTTTTCTAATATGTTTATAATTTTTATTAGAGCACTATAGTTATCCATAGTAGTTGGGTTTATCTTGACATATTTGTCCATGTATGGAATTCAACTTCAGTTCACATTCTCTGCCTTTTTTCTCAGGGCGCTATTTTTGAAACAGCAAGACAATTATTATTATTGTCTTTCCCGATTGTGAGAATATTTTAAGTCTGGTGCCATTGTGTCCACTTCCATCCCTTGGACCCAAGACTCCTCATCTCCTAAGCATCCAAAGTCAATTAAATAACTTCACAAGGACATGTGCAGGGTCAGGGGTGGGCAAATATGGAAGGAGAGAGGACCAGGAAGAGAGCCTGATACTTAGGGTAGTGGACAGGACTGTGCTTAGAATATGGGTACTGATCACAGTGGTACCACTGATTCCAGGGTGAAAGGGGTAAGCCTGCATGTTGAAAGTTGATCCTGGATTCTGGAAGACACAAAATATAGGAGGATGAAAATAAAATTAGAATTTTTTTAGAAATATTTGTGGAGGTACTACACCTTATTCATGGTAGTTTGTGATGCTGGGGATTGAACTTGTGCTTGCAGAACTTGTGCTTGCAAGGCAAACATTCTACCAACTGAGCTATATCCCCAGCCCCCATGGCACTCTTGTTAATAGATTGTGATTTAATTATTTATTTGAATTTCTCCATTTCCACTCATTAGACTGAAAACTCCTCAAGGTCAAGAATTTATCTTTTCCTTACCACACCCAAGGCTATCACATTGTATTTATTAAACAAGGGCACAAATGGTTCAAGCAATTTATATGCATTTTTAAACCAATTATGCCTAATTCTGTACATCAATAATTATATAAATTATTAGAATTTGAAAATTCTGGTGTGCTCTCTCCTTATGGTCAACACGAATTTTGTAACTGATTGTATTTATCTTTTGCTTTGATTTCTGAAAGACTCAGAGCCAATTTGTGAAAAAAATTCAGGCAACTATGTAGGTCCCTATCACTTCCACATATGCCCCAATCTTCCTCCATCACACACGCGCGCGCGCGCGCGCACACACACATACACACACACACACACAAACACACACACACAGAGTATAAGAATATACTTATATTTATGAGTTTTAATAAGAATATACAGAGTGTTTACTAATAAACACATACTGATATATTCTTTCAAATCCTTTCTGGATCAGGGTTTTATACAAATGTACTAATATTTAAAACGCTATTTTTCAGGTAAATTCTTGTTTTAAGTTTTATCTAAGTATAAGCATGAATCTCTATAGAAAATTAATTCATATGAACACACGTAATAGTTGATTTCATCATTCTTCACTCAAGTCTGTATAGTCAGTACCTGAAAAAGGGAAGTGGATATTTATAAGAAACCAAAGAGAAATCTGGTTATGTCATGGATGAGGTGAATTCATGAATTTCTACAAGTTTTTGGATCTCCTCCCAAATTCATCAATAGTTTATTGGTGATTAGTAGGTTTCTGCAGTGAATCACTTGTTTGGTCACTTAAAGTGGAACATTTGAACCACTCCATTTTTCATTTTGTTTGAATATAAGGGTGACAAATAAGGATAATCTAGATATGAGAAATAATAGTGATAAAATAAAACAAGAGACACTGATAGGTACTCAGACTGAGGTTCAAGAGAATTAAGACTACCAAAAAGTTTACATTGTACTTTGTTGATGGACCATCCCAAAAGTCTATAAGGACTTTTGAGTGGACCTGGTTTGGAATCCACTGTAGTAATTTTAAAATTTTTAAAAATTTGTTCTAATTAGTTGTACATGACAGTAGAATGCATTTATACATTTTGATGGTTCATCCATAAATACAGTGTAATCCCTCATTTTTCTGATTATACATATTGTTATGCAATCATATAGGTCTGTTTCACTCTACTGTCATTCCTATCCCCATACACCCTCCCCTCCCTTCACTCTAGTAAGTTTTTATGTCAAGAGCATTTTGACCTTTAGGCCTGTCAGTTTCAGAGAACAGAATTCTTAGGGGGAAGAAGAGATGCCTTTGAAGGGGTGGTTCAGACAACTTAGGCTATACAGAGCTTTCACTTAGTTCTAGTAACATCACAGGGACACCCTGTGATTGCTACTGCTTATCTAAAATCTGCCTGATAGACCTAAGAAGATTTTAAACAGTGCATAAATAGTCTTTGATGTGACCACTCTAACCAAAATCTCTTGAAAATATAGCAGATCAGGGTTTTTGTAACCTACACTTTATCACTCCATACAGTCTCTTTTATGAAAAATGAATTTGTTTAAAAGGCTCCTGAGTATAAATAATTATATGGCTTCTATATTTCCATTTTAAACACAGATTTTATTCTGTAAGGACAGAACCGAGATCAATGGTCAAAAATCCAAAATTGTATACAATGGAGATATATTAAAGACTAATGTCATTTTCATTACTTACTGTGGCCCATATTTTGTTTCTAATCTCTTTCCTATTTAGATGTGCCCAAAATATTAAAGGAGTCCATTCTACAGAGTATTGCTGTAAGTCCCATGTATTATTCACGCTGGCCGTGGGTGGCTTATACGTATGTATAAACTGTACTGTGAATGTAAGGAGGATATGGGGTCAAACACACACATTTAATGTTGGATTTGGATCTTGGGGCCTTCACAGGAATTGAAATATGAAATTTAATCTATTCGTGTTCTATAAAGAAAAAACAGTACTGTTTCTAATATAAATACAGCCTGAATAAAATTTGAAACTTCAGCTTGCCACCATACAGTTTCTCCCTCCATTAAAACATGATTTCTTATCAAAAGAAATAAACTTTGAGAAGTCAATTTAGTTCTGCAGATATCCTGTGGTTTCTTCTTATATTGTATACATGTTGAATCAAAGTTTTTGTTGAAAAGGATTAGATCCAAAATACTAAAAGAAAAGTGGGAGAGAATTTACTATTTCTGGTACTGTCTTTAGCTCTTCTTTCCCACAGAGTTGGAGGAATCAAACCTCCAAATGACCACATCACACAGAAAAGCGAGGAGGTGAGTTAATGGGTGTAGTCCAATATATTGCCATACTGATTCAAGGGGTTCTGGTTCCCAGGGCAATTCCCACTGGCATGTGTATTCCAGAGAATGAGCTATGATTCTTGACACTCTTCAAGTGAAATAACCTGGAGGATCTCCTTTTTGTGCTTTTGGACACATGGGACTCAGAAACCAAAGAACGAGAAGCCATCTCTTATTCCATTTTCCTTTTGGCTAAGAGAGCCTAAGTAGCTCTCATTTCTAGCTCTATGTTCAGAACGAGCATTGAACCATTGCTTCCCTTAGCCAGAGCCCTGAGCTTGGCACTTGCCCCAGACAAATGTTCGAGAGGCGACTAATTAATGTATCAAAGAAATGGACTTTCCAGTAAAAAGAGGAGGGTGTCTCCTCACAAATGACTTTGAATTTTCTTTTCTCTTCTCCACTGCTAATTACTTCA
Organism: Sciurus carolinensis; assembly: GCF_902686445.1. NCBI lineage: Eukaryota > Metazoa > Chordata > Mammalia > Rodentia > Sciuridae > Sciurus > Sciurus carolinensis. Next base: position 39,816,946 of record NC_062217.1, read on the forward strand.
AGATCAGGCTAATTTATTTTAAGAACTTCACAGTTATACTCCAGGAACAATGACTTCTCTGATTCAATTTGAGAAATGCTTCTCCATCCCCAAATTTAAAGAACAATTAGAGTCAAATCTCAGTTATCCTGGGGGTAAGAATTTAGTGCAGAGTTTCTCAGCCTGGTCAGGCCTAAAGCCTCCCTTTACATTACACATTTTACTATTCTGAAATGAAAATATCAAATAATATAACCTGACTATGCACCTAATCACACAAAAGATATGAAATAACAATTGAAATATAAAAACAGAAACATAAAGAATGCAACTTAAAATATATGCTTCAATGTTTAAATTCTAAAACATTTCACCAGTAGAACTACCCTGTGTGAGAACTTCTGCTCGGTGCTCTGCCTCCTCTGGTTTTGGATGATTCAGTAATGAATTTAGAAGTAAGCTCTTTGTGACTTAGAATAAGTTACTTATCTTCTCTGAGTCTCAGCTTCCTCATATTTAATGAGAACACCATATCACAGGAATGCTATTTGTAGAACATAAAATATTAAAGCTAAAGTACCTAGTACAATATTGAGTCCACAGTCAGGTCTCAAGAAATGTTAATTATCGACGCATTCCTTGCGAGAGAAGTCAAAGTTATTGTGACTCTAAGGCTTCTTTTTCCCCTTGGCGAGATCTACTGGTTGGGTTTAGTGTCTTTCTACAAGAGGAAATGAGAACTGAGAGGAATTCAGAGATTGAACTGTTAAAGAAAGGCCTGATCTTGACTACTCCCCCGCCCCTTTCGAAACCAGGTGATGAAATGAATAGGGTCGAATTTCCATTTCTGCGCCTTGGCTGTCTTTTAGCTGGTGGCTTGGTATACTTTCTGACTGCCTGCCTGCCTCTGGAGGAAAGGGTGCTTTGAAAGCTGTTACAAGGTGCGTCCAAGGCTTGACTGTGATTTGGAAAAGTAAGAGTTTGTACCTAGCAATCCATAGGCTCAGGTTTTTCTAGGACGATGGTTTGTGAGGGAGAGGGGAGATGGTGACTGAGAAAATAATGGCATTTGTAGAAGCAGGTGCAGCTGGTGAGGAAGGACAGGGTGCAAGTTATTCTTCTGGTCTATGCTAATAGTGAATTGAAAATGAAGGGGATATTCTTCATAATCTCTAAACAGAATTTTCCAATTTTTCTGTTAAACTGGTCACCTCCAAATAAAATCCTGTAACATATTTTGAAGCAGCTTTCTTAAGAAAACAACTCAACCTATATGCCAAGTTTATAGTTTCAGAAAAGGGTGTTTGTTTGTTTGTTTTTGTGCATGGAGATAAATTTTAAAGGTACATTATTTTTCTGTTCATTTAGAAATCTTTGTGAACAATGATGTTCCAGCCATTGTATTTTCCTGATTTAGAAAGCACAGCAGAACAGAGTCCTTATTCTGCATAGGAAAATAAGCTCTTTTAAAAATCATCTCAGCAGCATAATGCCATCCCCTATTTTATACCCTCATAAACAACCTCAGTTGGATGAAAAGCCTGTGGAGGAGCAGGCCTCTCCTGTTCCTGCTTTTTCTAGGTTTCCCTTCCCTGTTTGATTCTCCTGTTTGATAAGAGATCAGGTAACCATGACAACACTCATGGTGGAAGTCCTTTCATTTCTGTGCTTTACATAATCCTGAAAATAAATCTGCTATCTGTTTGACACTTGCTTCCTTTTCTCACAAACTTTTATTTCCTTTAATCTTAGCACAGTATATACTGAAAGAAACTTGCCACTTCAGAGGATTTGCTGCCATGATTGTGACTTCCTATTAGTAGCAGGTTGACTCTGCATTCGCTGAGGCTCAGATTTCCACCAGGGATTCTCTCTACACACCCTTCAAACTAAATTATAGCTCTATTATCCAGTTATTGAAAACTAGCAAGACGGTGATGTTTCACTTGGGTCTTTTCCAATTTAAGATTTATACGGTCCGAGTCTATGTCATCCAAAATGGCAGCCGTTGTTATTATGTGAGCCCCTAAGGTTCTGGTTTCTTGGGAATTATGCTGGCAGGAAGCTTGCTGTGAACCACAATGGGTATGGAGCACTGACTTTTTACTCAGTCAAATTTTGATAAGATGGCTTGACCTAATACAAAAATCAAGACTCTAATATAACTTAAAATAGGAATATTGACATTCTGCCTTTGAAATGAGAATATGTATTGTACTTACCTAGAAGTGTAACAACAATGTTGAGCCATACCAAATGACTATCTTCTGTTTTGTCTTTGGGAAAGATTTGATCCCTCCTATCAAATCTAGAAACTTCCATAGTGATGAAAGTTTCCCCTAGAACCAAAGAAATCACTTAGTTTCTTATATTAATGGCTAATGGAGATTTGGACTAGTTGAATACAGCAGAGTTCTTGCTTGGATGGGAAGAAAGTAATCATGGGTCAGAACTAGGCCATTATATTAAAAGCAGACATAGTTCTTGTCTTTATCCACTGGCTCATATTGTGTTCAGGCAAACTGTTATTGATTTGATTTATTTCCCTAATGGTTGCATTCTACTCTCTCTCAGGAACACTAATATGCAAGACACTTGGCTCTTTCTCCCGCATGCCTGCCAATTAAGGGGTATTGAGTTTAATGAGTCTATTCCACAGCACCCAACTCTTCAGTCTTTATTCAGACAATCTTCTGGGAGTTGTGGCTAAGAGAAAACACTGCAGAAACAAGCAAATGCATTTGCTGAATAAACTTACATTTCCTTTTAAGGATGTTTGTCCTGTCTGGAACACATGACAGCCCAGGTATAATCACATGAAATATATCACTGTCATACAAAATGGACATTCATATGACCATAAATCAAGGTGACTGGGTAAGTTCAGGACCTCTGTGTACACTGCAGAGGTTGTGCCTTGCCCAAGGATGTCCAACTGAGAGTGAGAATAAATCCTGCTTCTTCTGCCTCATCATAAGGAGGGAACTTTTTTCTAATTCCCAGAAAGACCCTAGACAACAGTGGTCTTGGATAAAGTAGTTTCAGTTTATCAACATCCATTATTTGACCACTTCTGGATGAACAATGTGTTAGTATCAGGATGCTATGAGGATGAGCATGGTGGAGAAAAGAATAAGATAGAGGACAGAGGTAAAGGGAAAAGTAAATACATAGCCTTTTCAGTCTCTGAACCTTGCACAACACAAAGATAAACGATGAATTTACCTTTAATGGAGAACTGACAACAAATTAGCTTTGAATTCCAGATTTGGTATAACCGAGGGGGCAATTACTTACCTCTTTGTGATTTTGCATCCTCATCTTGAAATGGGATAATCCTGCTCAGAGAATGGTGAAGATTTATTGAGATAATGAACATAAAGTTCTTTGCACACTGCTCAGCAAATAGTCAGGACTCAACAGATGTTAGCTATAATTATCATGTTTGTCACTCTCCTCTCCAGCACCTGACCCTGACCCTCAGTGTTCACTTTACCTGCCACTTTGTAGGAGCAGATGATGAGTTCTGTGACCCTGCCGGAGGAAAGGGTTTGGAGGAAGGAGGGAAACTGGAGAACAGGTCATGAACAAACCCCTTTGGACAGGACTTGAGCATTAAGTGCAACACGAAATTTAATCAGCAAAGTGCATTTAACCAAGAAGATTCTTTTAAACCCAAACTAGATTCGTTTAGTTTTTTGTTTTATTTATTTTGCACATCACATCTGTGATTTTAAAGACATTTGTCTGAGGTGGTTAAGAGCTTGCTTATGTTAATTACTATTTGTGAATTTAAAAACTAAAGGGCAAGTCATGTTTACTTCTCTGTCAACAATTACCCAGATTGCTGCACACATCCAAGGAAGGGCAAGTCTTTGTCTCTTGTCCAGTGTGGTCATATGATCCTGTCTCCTCTTTAAAGCACAGGAAAGGGCAGGGCCTAGGCCCTCCTCTGTTCACATTTAAATAAAGTATATTATTTTTCCTTCTTTTAAAAAAATTTAACTTGAACTCAACTGAGTTTACAAGTACACATTTAGCTATAATGGGTTCCATGAATGCTTTCTGTGCTGTGTTTATCATCTATTTAAGCTCTGTAGTGATGGAGGAAATTTTAAGCTTGGAAAATATGTTTACTTGCTTAAAACAAAATGCCACTGTTTGCAGCAAATATGTCTAATCTGGTTATTCTTTGAACTTGTTGATTTGAAATATAGGAATTCCTAGTTTTAAGTCAATACCTTTTTCTAATTTTTTGTTTTCAACAGCTTCAGGAAAGCCCAGAAGACCTTGGAATTGGCCCTGGGCTATAGAGTCAGTCTGCTACTAACTGTGATCTTCCCAGTCTTATTTTTGTCATACATAAAATGAAGTTAAACTATTATTTTTAAAAAGGCTGGCTTCAGAATATAAGACACCTGGTACAAAATGAAAGTGTGCCAACTCTTCTTCAGAACACAAGAAAAAAAATATTTTTATGGGTACTAATATAATACTTTTTTTTCTTTCACAATTTCTCAACTTGTTATGGTAGTTCTAAATTAGCTATTTAATGCTATTCTAGAGAAAAATTAAAAATTTAAATTAGCATGATTTTTACCATTCATCTTTATATTACGAAATGTTTGCTTTAAATGCAAATATGAGCGTGAAACTCATGTGAATCACTGACGCACAATTTGTATTTCATAACTCCTACATGCATATATATTTCATCCATGGAACAGTAGAAACTGCACAAAATTGACTCAACCATTCCATTCATTTTTTTGGTATAGACACATTCTACTAACACTTTCTACCTTAAAAGGAAAAAAAGCAAACAAACCTGTAGACTGCTCTACCTCACCTTTTTCTTTGTAGTCTTCATTTTCAGGACAAGGGGTTGGTTTATACAGAAGGAAGTAATGTAAACCAGAAGATATGATAAGGTCGGGTTGACTGGAACAGTGGATGATAACCAAGTACCTCCTCTTCCCTTCTCTGCACATGGCTAGCTTGAGCTTCCTTACAACATGGCAGTTGTGGGATAATCAGATCTTTCATATGAAGCCTGGCTTTCTCTTGAGTGAGTAGTCTAGGTCATTTCTGGTTTTAACACCATTGCCTTTGTCTGCCTTTGAAGCAAGTTCTGGTTCAGAGCCTTTTGGGGTCGTCATTCCCCTCCTTACTACTTAATCATAGAGATAATATGTTTACCTCATTTGGGTTTTCAGTCTTACCAAACTCCCATACCTTATGGGTCCCTGTGCTTATGGAATACCATCATATGCTGTGTGCCAACAGGGTAGCAAGGAACTGTGCACACATATTACATGCATCTCCTCCGTGTGCATTTTCCCTATTGTTCTGTTGACATCAGTTTCTAAACAAAAATTCCAAGATGAACTCGTTATGAAGATAGATACCTATCATTCAACCTAGGGTGGGGTCCTTCTGAGCTCAGGTGTCCTAAGCCCATGTTAGTCCTGTCTGTCCTGATCCTTATCTAGATCTCATCTAGGTGACATAATTATATCAGGACCCTGTTCATTCCTGGACATGTTTTATTTATATAGAGTAAATTTATAGAAGGATTCCAGCTTAAGGATTTGTTGATCTGCTCATGGCACATTAAAAATCAGTCTGACTGAAGATACATAGAAATCACTTAATGTAAATGAAAAGTTGGATGATTTTTGTAACTATATACCATTGTTCACCTCTCACCAGGTAAGTGGTAACCCCAAAATATTGCCTGAAACCTATCTGTAGTTACTTTCCATTCCCATTCTAGCCCAGACGACAACTCTGCTGATCATGACCTATGTCTGCAGAGAACCCTATGGACACATATACCATGACATTTCTGACTTTATTAGGCAAATAACCATTCCAACACGGCAAAATTCCAGGAGGTATGAGAACTGGTGGGAGAAAGACTTGAGTCACTGCCATTCATACACAAAGTGCCTTTGGGCACTTTGGGCATGAGAGCACATGTGTGAAATCCCAGCACCTGAGGAGGCTGAGGCAGGAGGATTGCAAGTTTAAGGCCAGTTTCAGCAACTTAGCCAGACTCCTGTCTCAAAATAAAAAAATAAAAAGGCTTGGGTGTAGCTCAGTGGTAGCGCACTTACTTAGATTGTGTGAGGTCCTGGGTTCAATTCCCAACCCCTCAAAAAAAAATTGTGACTTTGTGTGAATTTAAGAAGGTCCCTCCTCCAGAAAGTGACAGCTTCATGATTTAGTAAGCAGAGGCTTGACTGTATTTCAGTCTTTACTTCCCTCCACCCCTTCACTTCCAGTCTGGGCTCCCTTGTTAGACACAACCTATAGAACGTACCCAGTGGCCTTGGGAAAGGTATTAGTAATCAGAGCAGGTAAGGATAGCCTTGATCCATCCCTGCATGTGAACTTGGGCAACTTCTTACTTTTTGGAACCTCCGTTTCTACATCTACACAATTTGGAGAGTAGAATTTACTTGCAGAGTTGTCATGGGGACAAAGTTTCCCCATGGAATAAGGCAAAGTCTCTGAGCGTAGACCTTAAAAATGTTAGTAATTATTATTGACTGAAAAGTGTTCCAAGTGCTACTGCTTCCAGCACTATAGCCTAGTAGTTGTAGCATTCCAGGGGCTTCTGGTTCCTTCTTTAACTTTTCAATTACCATGTTGTTTTCGAATGTGCTCATTTCCAACTTTAGAACAATAATCAACAGGTACATAGAATGTCATTTAAAAATTTCACTCTGTGGACAACTGTGAGTCCATATTCTCTCCTTCCTTCCCTCTCTCCCTTTTTAAAGCTTTTTAAACACAGGTAGACCTCTGTCAATAGCTTAGTGTTATTTTTGTTTTATTTTTCACTTTGGCTAAGTCATTTGACCTATCAGGTCTCCATTTTCCTCCTCTGTTATATGGAGGGAATGGACTGAAGAAAGATGATAAGGGTTTCTTCTTCTTCTTCCTCCTCCTCCTCCTCTTCTTCTTCTTCTATTTTTTTAGCTACAGGGATCAATAGTTATCTCTACACTGGGACTGGAGGAAACATACTCATACAAGAAAGCCATTTTTTATTTGTATTGAATTTCTTCTCATCCGTCTTTTTTCTCCTTTATTTTTCTGACTATTTATAAGTGGGTAGGTATTTGCAACTCTGACCAAAACCCAATTATAATCTCACAGAAGAGGAAGCACTGAAATTTGAGCCCTGCCTCTCCGAGGCCCTATCTGGCTCCCAGGTGTTATCCTGAGTTGGATGAGTTTGTGAAGAAGGGAAGAAAAGAGGCGAGGGAGGGGAGGGCAACACCAGCTCTGAGCAGCTGATGGGCCACATGTGTTGTGACAGATGGAGGTGTTGCAACCATTTCTCATTCTTGACATCTGAGTTATAATGCGATTCAATTGAATTTAGAGTCTTGTTAAAAAAAAAAAAAAACTTTACCCCATTTATGAAAGACACCTCTGCCTTTTTATGATGAAAAGTGCTTAAAAAAGAAAGACCATTTATTTTTATAGAAGTGAAAGGGACATTTAAAACAACTTGAGACCAATGTAGAAAAAAATTTAAACTTTTATCATGGAGTACACAAAAGCAGAGAGAATAACATAAGACATCATGAGGATATTGAATATCATGCATATTCAACGTTTATCTGGCGACTCTGGTTTTATTTGTAGTATCCCTACTACTCACCACCACCCTGCAGATTATTTTGCAATAAATCTGTATTTGAGTCCATTTGTGTTGCTATAGCAAAATACCTCAGACTGGGTAATTTATAAAGAACAAAAACACATTTTTCACAGTTCTGGAGGTTGTGAAGTCCAAGATCAGGACACTGGCAAGTACGATGTCTGGGAAAGTCATCTCTGCTTCCCAGTTGCCTTTTTTTTTTTTTTTTTTTGGTATTGGGATTGAACCCAGGGGTGCTCAACCACTGAACCACATAGTCCTTTTTTTATATTTTGTTAGAGACAGGGTCTTACTGAGTTGCTAAGTGCCTTGCTAAGTTGCTTAGACTGGCTTTGAACTCATGATTCTCCTGCCTCAGCCTCCCAAGCTGCTGGGATTACAGGCATGCACCACCACGCCTGGCCCAAACGGCATTTTGAACTCTGTGTTCTCACATGACAGGACAGAAGAGCAAAAAGGGTAAAATGCAGTGCAAAGCCTCTTTCTTAAGGGCCTTATTCTCCTTCACAAAGGAGGAGGGAGTCTTTGTGATGTCAATATTTCATAAAGATTCCATTTTTTAATGGTATAGATTCAGCATCTCTAATCTGAAAATCTGAAATTCAAAATCCGTATTTTTACTATGCCATGCAAAAAGTTTAGGACTTTGAAGTATTTTGGATTTTAAGATTAGTGATACTCAACTAGCAAAATATATGCAAATATTCCAAAATGCAATTAACTCCAAAACATTTCTGGTCTCAAGCATTTTGAATAAAGGGTACTCAACCTGTATTATGTTGGAGATTAAGTGTCAACATGAATTTTGGAGAGACACAGACTTTTAGACAACAGCAACACAGTCATCTTATCATTGCATCCATAATGTTTTAGCATATATCTTTTTAAAATATAAGTATCTTTCAATAAAACAATAAGAATTACAATTATTATGCCTAAAAAGAAAAGAAAAAAGAAATCCTTAATATGAGCATAGAGTCGATTCTCAAATTTTCCTATTTATCTAAGTTTTTTTTTTTTTTTAAACAGGTAGTTTAGAATTTAAGTATGGTCCATACACTGTAATTAGTAAATTTGTCTCATGGGTCACTAATCCAGTGGTTCTCAAAGTGTGGTCTCCAGACCAAGAGCATCGTTATCACCTGGGAACTCACTAAGAAATGCAAGTTCTCTGGCATTAGTAAGACCAACTGATTTAAAATGTCTGGGGATGGGACTTCACTAGCCGTCTTTGTGGTGATGATATCCATGAGAGTTTGAGGAGCACAGCTCTCACCACTGGGTTCATCCCACCCCTGAATTTCTCTGCTTCTCATCCTTGAAATATATTTGTAAATAAATTAATCGTGTGTCAGGCTGGGGTTGTGGCTCAGTGGTAGAGCGCTTGCCTGGCGTGTGTGAGGCACTGGGTTCGATCCTCAGCACCGCATGAATAAAATAAAAATCCATTGACAACGAAAGAAACATTTAAAAAAAAAAGAAATTAATCATGTGTCCTTATGGTGGTTAATTTTGGTTGTCAGCCTGACTGGATTGAAGGATGCCTAGATAATTGCTGAAATATACTCCTGAGTATGACTGTGAGGGTATTTCCAGAGAATATTGGCATCTGGGACATTGAACCAAATGGGGAAGACCCACCCTGAAGGTGAGCAGGGCCCTCCAAGATGCCAACGGCCAGGATGGAACAAGAAAGTTGAAAAGGTGGAAGCTAGATATCTCCTACCTACGGGACCGTTCTTAAGTGGGTGCTTCATTTTATTATTTATTTATTTATTTATTTGCTGCTGTCTCCTATGGAAATCAGATTCTAGGTTCTTCAGCCTTTGAACATGGATTTGGACCAGCAGCTCTCCAGGGGACTTTTGGGCCTTCAGCCCCTGACTAAGGCTATATCAATTGTCCCTCTTTCACTCTGTCTCTGTCATTCTTCTCTCTCTTCTCTCTCTCTCTCTCTCTCTCTCTCTCTCTCTCTCTCTCTCTTTTACTCTAAGGCTTCCAGCCTCTTGGACTGAGTAACTACTGGTTTCTCCGGCTCTCCAGCTTGAAGACAGTCATTGTAGGACTATTTAGCCTCTGATTATATAAGCCTCTAATAAGTATCCTCTTGTAATTACATATATTTTTTATATATTTTGTATATTTTAATATACATATATTTTTAAAATAATTTTTTATTGTTGCATAACTATAATGTGATAGATCATGCCATATTTGTACATACATGTACATATACATATATGTGTGTATACACACATACATATATCTGTATACACACAACACACACACACACACACACACACACACACGCACTGTGATTCTGTTCTTATTGAGAAAACAATAAGAACCAACTAATAGCACTGACTAATTCAATGCTACATTATTTCCCACAGGCTGGTCCCACAGGCTAGATATTGCAGATTACTTTTCAATAATAAATTAATATGATTTCTTAAAGTGCCTATGTTCCGCGTGGAGTCATGGATCAATTTATTTAGAAATTGAAAAGTCAGCATGGTGGACTGCTATCAGATGACAGTGTTGCATACTGTTTGTTCTGTTGGCTTGAAAATGTGATTAAGAGAAACTTATGTTTTGGAATTATTTGGCTTTATTTTTGTCATTGGAATGGGAAATACAGCCAGTCCTCTATACCTGCAGGCTCTGCATCTGTGGATTCAGTCAATCATGGGTCCAAAATATTTGAAAAATAAATTGCATCTTTACTGAACATATACTTTTTTTGGACCTTTTCCCTTGTAGTTATTTCCTGTACAATATAGTATAATAAGGATTTAAATAGCATTTACATTGTACTAGGTATAAGTAATCTAGAGATGATTTAAAATATCTGGGTGGATGTACATAGGTTATGTGCAAACAGGACACCATTTTTACATAAGGGACCTGAGCATTTGAAGATTTTGGGTATCCTTAGGGATCCTGGTACCAATCCCTACAGATACTAAGGGATGAATGTATTCCATTTTCAGACTTAATATTATGCCTGCTGAACCAGATTATAGACTTTTGAAGAACACAGATAAGAAGCTGACACACCCAGTGGTGTGATGGTAAGCCAGATCTCCAAAGGACCAACCCAGCCCTGATTTATAATATCTCTGTGGTGTAAATACTCCCCCATGGCCAATTTTGGGCAAACAATGTGATGCCTCCAAAAACAGACTTGAGAAGAGATGGCACAATCAACAATCAACAGCCAGCAGGAGCCAGCTTTCGCACACCCTGGCCAGTCAGTTTAGAATCTCTTCTGTCCTGAACAGCCTCAGTAGCTTGGCTAGTTTAGGCAAATCCCACCATTTTTTTTTTGACTCTATGAATGTAAACTAAGAGGCATTTGATGATTAATTTCATGTGTCATGGAGCTTGGTTGGGTCATGGAGCCAGATATTTAGTCGTATGTTACTTTGGTTATTTCCATGCAGGTATGTGGTTTTTTAAAATGAGATTAACATTTATTTATTTATTTATTTATTTTACTGCTTGTTTACTAGGCTGGAAGGGATTTTCCAGTCAGTCCTGGCTCTGCAGTGCTGCTCAAATAGGGGAGATTAACATTTAAATCATTGGACTTTTAATAAAACAGATTACCAGCTATAATGTGGGTGGGCCATATCCAGGACTTGAAGGCCTTAGTAGGAAAAAAACTAAGTCTCCCAAGAAAGAAAGAATTCTGTCTACAGTCTGCCTTTGGATTAGAACTGCAACTCTTCCTTGGGTCTCCAACACACCCTGCAGATTTTGGATTTGACTAACTTCTACATTCAAGTGGACTGTGTGTGTGTCTGTGTCTCTTTATCTCTTTCTGTTTCCCTATGTATACTTAGTAATGAAAAGATTGATCAATGAGCAGACATTCTACAAGGAAAGTAGTTATTTACTACATGGCATATTGTGTGGAGATGGGATTGAGTGTGACCAGAGGTTGTTTTATTTATGGATAGAATAGACACCCCTTGCGTGGTTTTTGTAATCCTGAAAAAGAAATGTATTTTTCATTGTAAACCTACCTGCACACATCCACACATACACACAAAACCAGTTTTATGAATAAATCCTTGTCCTTACTATTTGCAATGCTCTCTGTTTTTGTTATTTATTTTCCATAAAACTACATTTCCATATAGTTTAAAAACTTTTATTTAAAAAATTGTTAATCATAACTACAATTTACAAACTCCTAAAAGGCAGTTGGACAAACCTTGATTAAATGACCCTTCTCCCCTAAGTATCTTCTTAAATAGCTTTTCTATGGCATTTGAATTTTTCACTTCACTCACATAAGGTAAGGCCCCTATGGCTCCTTTTTAAAATACAGAGCAGGCAATAGGCCAATATCAGTTGCCAGCACCTTCATAAGATATACAGGAGGCAGAATTTCTGTTCTGTCAGCACTGGGAAATCTTGCAGACAAGTTCTAGATGTATTATGGGGTCCCTGGACAGCTAGGAATTCTCATGAAGCTATATCTAGGTCCCAGGGGGGCCTAAGTTAAATAATTTACATGCTTAAGTATATTCCTACTGGCTCTGGAAAGGATTTAAGATGGCTTACAAAGAGAGATGTAGCATAGCAAGGTCAAACAGGTAATGATAATAATAAAAAAGAGGCAAAAGAAAAATGATGGTAGGATTATAGGATGGAGCCAGAAGCAAGGTGAATATACAAATCACATTTCTTGAAATTCTAGGTGCTTATTAGAAGAGCACATGTCACTGAGTTAAAAATTTCAAGAAGATTGTGTGAAGAGGGAGGATAAAATGATTCACAGACTGTAGAAGATGAAAGATAAATGCCCTGCTTAGAGAAGACCAAGAGTTTCTGCTATTGAGACTAAAGCAAGGCTGCTTCAGTCAGTCTTCCAAGAGAGAACACGGGGTCATATAAACAATAATGTCTTTGGACTAAATGAAGCGATAGGCTTTCAAGGCCCTCTCTATGACACTTCTCATTTAGCCAGGGGCGTCAGACCAAAGCGCAGTTCAGGAGAAGCCTTTCTGCAGGTACCAGATGATGCTTCTCCAACATGAAGTCACTAGTGCCTAGGTCTCATCTGGGGGAATTGATCGATCGATTATCTGGTTGCTCTCAAGTGCCTGTCTGGCAGTCAGGGATGATGTTTTTGCTGTAAAAACAAAAACAGTTTAGTGAGTAGTGAATTTTCCATAAAACTAAATTTTCATAAAATTTCAATATTTAGAAAACTATTTTTGTGACACCTTAACTTTGTGAAATAAGTTAGCAACCTGTGTAAGTAACCGTTATAAAAAAGCTTTTAAAAAACTGCTCTATGAGATACAAAAATCTTGGAAACCATTGACCTAGAATGGGGAGACACACAATATTCTCAATATTATTTTTCTCAGCAGGACTTTTGATATTTTTATAACTTGCAGCAATATGCTAGAAATTAGACTCTCAGACAAATATCTGGAGAGCAGCTCTTGTATGCAAGTTTAATACAAAAACATATGTTTTAAAAATCACTCAGCCTGATTTAGACTGGAATTGATTTTGGTAGAATTGATTTAGGTAGTCTGATTTAGGTAAAATTGACCTACTGTTATAAAAATTTATGAACAAGAGAAAGTCAGTGACTAAACAGGAGCCATCTACTGTCCTTCTGAATTGAAGAATGACAGGGTCAAGAAAGTTCTTAGGAAGTTATTTTGAGTACTCACTAGCCCAGAGACAAATGGATGAGGGAGATTCCCAATAGTACTTCTAACTTTGGAGCATTTTAAGTAGTTATAACCAAGTGTTCATCTTGACCATAAAATAACAATAATTGAAATTTCCAAACATAGCCAAAATGCCTACAGAAAGCTTAACTTTGTGTAATTGAACTTTCCTGAATTTCTTGCAAGTTTAACAGCTACATCTTGGGAAAGAGGAACATTATCTGGTGGACAGGATTAGTAGCCATATGAAGTTAACATTTGTTGAATGCTGTTCTAAACAATTCACATGTAAATACATTTGAGCTTCAAAACAACCATATGAGGTAAGAATTTTTATTAAAACACATTTTATAGATGAAAAAACCAAGGCCCAGAGTTATTAAATGAACGTTACCCAACTACTGAGGTCGAACCAAGGTTTATACCCTGGCAGAGTGACCCTAGAGACCTTACTCACAGCAAAATATTCCACCGATCCCTTACCTAAATAAAAGTCTAGATAAAGCTGGGCAGTGGCTCCCAGAAATGGCGCTCTTGGTCTTAGAATAGTTAATTTGTGACCATTCTTTCTGAAAGTAACCAGATCACAAGGACCATTTTCTTAGAAGGCCACTTTTATCCTGTAAGAATAAAATCTTATCTTCTTCGGATAAGCAAGTACGTATTGTTCTGTTCTCTACAGTCCTTGGCCTCCTAAGTATCCAGAAGTGGCATCAAATTATTTCAATGAGTAAAAACAAGGGGAGTAGGGTTGGAGTGTGATTCTGGGGCTCAGAACATATCTTCATCCTATATACAAATTTTATTGTGTCGTCCAGAAGGTCACTGCTGAATCCCTGGCTCATGCAAGGCAATAGGCAGCAATCTCTGCATGAATGTAAATATCTATAATGTCTCTTTTCAGTTCTGGTGTCTAGGTCCATATCAGATATTGCTCCCTATGTCAAAGTCCTACGAAAGATGAAAATAAACTTTTATTATGCTGACCAGTTTCTTGAAGGGTGATGAGGAGCATAAAAATGGTCAGGGTGGCTTGGCCGTGCCCACAGGCTGCCTTCTTGGCTGGTGTCAGAGCTTGGGCCTCTTGGTCACACTTCAGTCTGGAAGGTTCCTCCTCTCTCACACCAAACTCTCTGCTCCAGTTTGTGTCTCTTTTCATTTTTAAGTTGTTGTCCTGGCAACACACTATGCCCACTGGGTCTCTGGTCTGCAGTATTGTGGGCTCTCTCCAGCAGGGAGTCAATGGAAGTTCAAAATAGTTTACAAATTGAAAATCATGGGTGCCCATAGATGATATGGGCCCAGAGTTTGAGGCTTTTCTCACCAAACATTAACCTTCAACCTTCAACCTTCTGGGCAGAGTTTAACCTCTGGCAGTTGGGATGCTCAGGGAAATCCGCTCCCCTTTAACTCTCTGATGCTTCATTCTCAACCCAAACTCCTCTCTGCTTTTTGAGCCTTTCTTTCTTCTAACTTATAGTCTGGAATCTTTGTTATTTTTGTATAGCAATCTTTTAAAGTGTTTGAATTTCTCTGGAGGGAAAACAACCTTGTTTATACAGTTAGCTGGCTCATCATCAACATGTATACCTGCAAGATTACCCACAAGGGCCCAGTCCAAAGACTGGAAGCATGTTAGCAGGAGGAGCAGACATGGAGCTACTGGGGTGCAGAGATCAAATTTGCGAGGATCATTTTTCCTACTCCCCAAATGATTACTTTTGACTTGGCAGGAGGGAAATTAAATATTCATGGATAGACTCATACAGTAAATGTTTATTGATAAAACATTGTTCCAAAGTCTGTTGTAGAGTTCTTTGGGTCCTGCCTGAGAGGAGTTTTTGGTCTAATAGGACAGCTGTGGCACGCATGACATGATATAAATATTATATTATAGGTAAGAGTGATATAGCTATAAGAAATGTATAAATAAATTGCTGTGAGAGTTCAGACTGCTTTGTTATTGAGAAGTCAGAAGTGAATCAAAATAAGTAGGAATAAGAATGTTAGAGTGGAAGTGAATTTAAAGGTCAACTAGTCCATCTGATTCACTTTATAGAAGAAACAAGCAGGCCCAAATAATTTTTTTTAAAACAAACAGGAAGCTACATAGTTTAATTGTGACAAAACTGGATCTAGAAACAGATCTCTGGATTTCTACCCTAGAGATATTTTCTCTATCCAAGGAACTTTCCCCAATAACCCAAGAACATGGTGACCACATGTTGAATATAAATTATCAATAGACAGCAAAGCTGTTTTTAAAAACTAAGGTGGTCCTATTAGTTGGAGAATGTCATAGAAAAGACAGGAAAGAACTCTTTGTTTATATTTGGCATTGTTTCATTTCTTGTGGAGGAACTACATCCAAAGGGGAGTTAAGAAAATACAGGGCTAGGAAATGATACCATAATAAGGACTATGGAAATAAAAATTATTTAGTCTGCAAAATGAATGTTAATGGGGGAATTCTTTAGCTTCAGGGGTCAGGATGTCCCCAAGCAGCTGTTTTCATTTCTCTAGAAGACAGAAAATAAGAGAGAATAGACTTGAAAATCAAGCCAAAAGGATGGAATTAGATGTAAGGAAAAGTCCCTGATCTGATGATCCGATATGGAGAAAGGAAGCTTCAGAGTCTACAGATGGCCTTCCCCAAAGGCCTCATACCTGGGGAGCCTCACTCGTCTCCTAGAAGTCCTATGGAACTGCCCAGCAGTGAGGACAGACACAAGGTCCCTTGAGGCTTGTCCTCTAGAACTCAGAAGATCATTCCAACTCCAATATCCAGGCACTACGGATCTTACAAATTAGAAGAAAGCAAAAAGATAGAACTAAAACACGACACAATGTTTTCTAGCCATTAGAAAGAGACTGAGACCGGACAATTCCATAAGACAGAAGCTGATGAAGTTTTACAAATGGCATTTTAAAATCAAAGCTAAACAAGACTGAGAAGGAGCATACTTGTCTTTTGAGGCTTTTGGTAATGTTTCTGGAGTCATCTCATCTCATTCCCTCTCTCTCCTCCCTCTGCTCCAATCATTACCTCCCAAAACAACTCTCAGTTGCTAATGCATCTCTGAATTACTGAGGCATAAGTTCTTGGTTCCCAAACCCAGGTATAGAATCATCTAGAAAGTTAAAAATAAAGCAGAAAAGCCCAGGTCCTTTCCAGAGATTCTGACTTGGTAGTTCGAGAGTGGGCCCAAGCATCTGTGATTTTGAAAAAGCTCTCCAGGTGATTCCAATGCTTGGGTTGGAGAATAATTAGCTTGTGATATTTTCCACCAACCAGAGGTACTTTCATTTTAACAGGAACCTCCCGAAGACCTCTGAAACTTTCTAATGCCTGGATACTACATCTGAGATGAGGGAATTTCTGAAGCAGGTGGTCAGAGAAATAATTTTGGGGTTTTTATATACCAAACTGTTCCATATGGACTCCACCTACTTACAAACTTGATAGTGTCCTTGCAAAGCAGAACCTCCAATACTGAGGACATGTGGCAGCATCCCTAGAAAAGATGGAGGACAGTGCAAGGCCGGAAGAGTAGCAGATCTGCTTTCAGGGCACTCTGTTCGACTGTATATGTATAACCTACTCTCGACTGAGGTCACACCTGAAAATTGGAAAGAAAAGCATTTAAGTTGAAAATTTCCTCTCTGAAAATTGCTTTCTTTTTTTTTTTTTTTTTTTCTAAACTATATTTCATAAGCTCGTCCCTGTAGCACACCATGGCTGAGGCTTTAGTTGTATAAAATCTAGGAGATTTGCCAGTTTTCGTCCCCTCTTGAGCCAATTTTTAAAAAATCAGTCAAGGAGCCTGAAGGACAATAAGAAGTGAGTCTGCAAAGGATATTGACTATGAATTGTTTACTGACCCCACATCTCCCTCAGACTGGCTGTACCGATCCTCCAGCCCTGACAGATAATCGGAGCTCTTCTGAGAAATTCTGTGCTTCATAAATTGGAGTACTTGAATATCACACTGACAGGAACTCAATATATTTCTTGGAAGGATTTGATCAGTCTGAACTGGCTGTTCATTAGGAAATGTAAGTAAAGCCCAAGTAACAATTACTGACTAGTATTTGTCCCCCCCAAAAAGTATGGCAGTCTTACTTGTTTTTCCAAAAATCCCTTTCCCCTTCTTCTTGGGCACATAACTACCTGACTGGACAATGAATTTCCCAACTGACTCTGTGGCTAGGTGTAGTCACGTGATTAGATTTTCCCAATGAAATGTGAGCAATTTTTTGCCTGGATTTCCTTTTTATTGGTAAGCGGAAAGCAGGCCTGCTAGAGACCCCGCTGAGCCATACAGAAGAAGAGGCTCATGCTATAGGGGAGCAGAGTGATATGATGGGATTCTGAGGTAGGCCCTCGCCAGAGGCCAAACTGATGGAGTGCCCCCATTTTGACTTTTCAGTCTTCAAAACTGTGAGCTGAATAAATATCTCAGATATTTGTTATTAGCAACAGAAAGCAGACTAACACAATTCTACTTCTCTCTAGGGGTGGGTGGGACTGAAAGTTCCAATCTTCTCATCACAGGATTGATTTCCCTGGCAACCAGAGCCCCCATGCTGAGATTATCCAGGAGTCTCCAGTCGTAAGTCTCTTCAGTAGCATATAAGTCACTTATCACTTTGGAGATTCCAAGGGTTTTAGGAGTTGTGTACCAGGAAACAGAGTGAAGACTAAATATATATTTCTTACTATAGGTAACAACATGACACACTTTTTTTTCCCCTAAAAGTAATTATTGTTTTCACAGAAACAAAGAAAGTTAGAATGTGAAGAAAGTTAGACTTTTTCTTGTCCAACTTCTTGCCCACAAAGGAATCCCTTCTATAATACCTCTACAGGAAGTCACCCAGGCTCCATGCCAAACTTTTTGTGGTGGGGTCTATGCTATTTCATAGGAGGATCAGCCTGCGGGACTCTTTTGTTTTTTTCCTTATACTTTTATATCTCCCAACTTGTGGCCAGTGATACAGTGTGTTGCTTTAAAACTAACTGGACTAAAGTCCCTAGCTCATCAAAATATGGTCTCCATAACACTCATTCTAGAAGATGGCCCTCCAGCAAAGTGCTCTGGAGCCAAATAAATTTGAAAAACACAAATATTATACCTCTTCTTGAAGATTCATAGTACATATTAATATCTTAAGGTTTAGTCTAAGATAAATTTATTTAACTTAGCTCAATTCAGAGTTTATTAAACGTATTTGACAGTAACCCAGCACCCTAGAATTTTTCCCCTGAATAATTCTACCAATATTTTGAAGAACAAGTATGTCCTATAAAGCACATTTAGGAAATGCAGGATTTGGCCTTAATTGGCACTATTTCCTAACCCACTGAGCAGGTCAACCATAGAGTATACAGACTCTAACTTTACATAAGATAGAGAAATGTTGGAATTTGTTCATATTGCTAGGTCGCTGGATGTTAGCCCAGTCAGTAGTAAACAGGAAATGTTTTTATTTGAGAATATACCAAGAACTCCAGAGACAGAGGAAATACACACCCAAAATAAATCCTCACCCAACAAACCATAAACATGGAACTAAACTCTTCCTGCTTAGCACCCCTTTAGCAGGGCTTACTAATAAAGAATCTAGTCTTTACTGAGAAGAATACCTGTGGGATTTTGTTTGTTTGTTTGTTTTTTCTGTTTAATCTCAGCCCGGTTTAGTAGAAAGAGCTTGGGCTCTAGAGTCAAACAGCTTGATTTGCACCCCTCTTACTATCTGTGAGATGTTGGGAAGTTATTTATTCCTACTGAGCCGCAGAATCCTCTTTTATAAAATGGGATAAAAACATGCCATATGTTTGCAGGGATTAAATGAGATAATGCCAGCCAAAGCCCCAAGGAAAGCACCGAGCACATAATAGGAGTTCACGAAATGGCAGGATTGTCTCAACATCACCCCAGCCCTCTTTCATATTTTTATCAGTTTCATATTAATCTCACCATGTATTTCATTACTGTCAGATGCATCATACCCCTTAGCCAGATCCAAGAAATTTATTTAACACAATTTTAAACAAAACATCCTTCACTTTAAAGAGGCAAAATATTATGACTGTAATTACACTTCATTTATTTTCCTACAACTGTTTTAACGAATGAGGCCATTAAATGACACTAAAAAGTCAAAACTGTACTTTTGGTAACCCAAGAATTTTTCAGGAACTGAAACAGGTCAGAAGGTTAATTAAGGTCAGAAATGATGTTTCGTTTGTTCATCAGATTTGCACAATGTTGGCTTCTTGCTATAAATGCGCAGCTTTTATCACACAAACCCTCCCCGGAGAATAATTATAAAAGCCAACTAGCTTTTTTAAAAAATCCAGTTATTTTAATGTATCAGAGAAAAACCAAAACAGCCAAGACTATAAGGGTCAATATTCTAGAGATATTCCTTGGAATAAAACCTGATAAAAATAAAAGAAAAAAATGTTCCATTCATGAACATAGATGCAAAAATCATAAAATATTTACAAACAGAATTCAGCAGCTATATAAGTGATTCATCATGACCACATTGAGTTTATCCAGGAATACAAGTTTGTTTAACATTAGAAAAATTGATCAATGTAGTTTTCTACCTTAACAAAATAAGAAGGAAAAATTATACGATCACTTCAATAGATGCAGAAAAATATTTAAGTTCAGCACTTTAAGGAATTATAGAAATAAACAGGAGATCATTAAAATCTCAAAAACGTTTTTGCACAAAATTTTAGCAGACCTTATGCTTAATGGGTAAACGCAAAAGTTTCCCTCCTGAAATGAGTACTAAGAGAGAGCTGCCTGCTATCCCCAGTTCTAATCAACACTGTCCTAGAGGTTCCAAGTTATGAAATAAGACAGAAAGCAAGATGTATCAGAAAGATGGGAATGGAAAGCATAATATCATCAATTTTCAGACAATATAATTGAGCACATGAAAAACCCATAAAGATGATCATTATAATTAAAGAGTGAGTTCAACAAAGTCTCTGAACACAAGGTCAACATATAAAAATCAACTGCACATCTATATTCCAGAAGTAAACAACTGAAAATGAACTTTTCAAATAATACCATTTATATTAGCATGAAATATGAAATACTGATCCAATAAAATATCTATAAGACTTCTATATGGAAAACCACAAAACATGATAGAGAGAAATTAAAGAAGACTTAAGTAATGGAGGAATACACCATTCGTCTGGATTGGAAGACTCAATATTGAAAAATGGTCAATTCTTCCTAAATTGATCTATAAATGTAATGTAATTCCAATCAAAATCCTACAGGTTGTCTCTGAATTTCACATAGAACAATGAAGAAATCAAGAATACTCAAGACAATCTCGAAGAACAAAGTTGGAAATTTACACCACCAGACATAAAGACTTATACAATGTCACAGTAATGGAAGCAGTGCGATATTGGTGCAAGGAGGGACAAATCAATCAGTGGAAAAAAAACTAGAGATTTCAAAAATAGACAGAAATATTACATGACTTGAATTATAACAAAAGAATACTACTGTGAAATGAGGAAAATACAGATTTTTCAATAAGTGATACTTAGTCAATTGAATCACTATATGAAAAAAATATTGACTTCTATTTTGTGCTCGTCATTCAAACCAATTTCAAGGTGATGTGGACTTAAATGTGACGATAACATAGGAATAGAAAGTTGGAATATTCAAAGATATCTTTTGTGGTGTACCAAAAGTATTAAGAATAATGAAAAAAAATGATGAGTTGGGCTTTATTGAAATTAAGAATTTTCCTTTATCAAAAAAGATAAGAATAAAAAATTAAACCTCCGAGAGGGATATTTGTAATATTTATATATAATATAATATGTCTTATAAATTAGTAAGAAAAGATCATTATTGTCTGGTGGTGTGTGCCTGTAATACCAGCTATTCAGGAGGCTGAGGCAGGAGGATGATCAGTTTGTGGCCAACCTGGGCAACATAAACAGCACAGTGAGAATCTGTATCCAAAAAAGAAAAACAAGAAAAAGAAAGAAAGAAAAAGAAAAGTAACCATTCTTGCTTTTCCTCTCCTCCAAAATGGACAAAAAATATATTTTTTTTCTTTTATGGGTACATTATAGTTGTATGTAATAATTGAGCTAATTTCAATGCCTGGAATTTAATTTACTCCATTTCAGTCCCCAGTGCCCCCTCTTTCCCTCCCCTCTTCCCTCCCCCTATTCACTTTCTTCTATTCTACCGGTCTACCTTGCATTCATTTATATATTTTTAATTGGTGCATTATAGATATACATGAAGGTGGAATTTACTGTAGTATATTTATAAATGCACATAGTATAATTTTGTAAAATTCATTCTGCATTTCCTCTCTTTTTTCATTCCTCCTCCCTACCTCTTAATTTCCTGCTCTACTGATCTTTGCTCTGTCTTTAGGATATCTGACAGTGTCCCCTTCTTCCCCCCTTACTTTGATCTAGCTTTTACATATGATAGAGAACATCAGACCTTTGATTTTGAGTCTATTTCTGAGCATGATGTTCTCCAGTTCCACCCATTTAATAGCAAATGGCATAATTTCATTTTTCTTTATGGCTAAGTAAAACTCCATTTTATATATACCACATTTTCTTAATCCATTCATCTGTTGATGGGCATCTGGGCTGGTTCTTAGCTATTGTGCTGCTATAAACAATGATGTGGCTGTTTCACTATTGTATATTGATTTTAGTTCTTTTGGACAAATACTCTGGAGAAAGAGAGCTCTGTCATAAGGTGGTTCCATGCCTAGTTTTTTGAGGAATCTCCATATTACTTTCCAGAGTGGTTGCATTAATCTGCAGTCCCACAAATAATGTATAAGTGTACCTTTTCCCCACATCCTCACCAGCATTTATTATTATTTATATTCTTGAAATTGCTATTCTGACTGGAGCGTAATGAAATCTCAGTATATTTTTGATTTGCATTTTCCTTAGTGCTAAAGATATTGAACACTGTTTTTTATGTATTTGTAAATGGACAAAAAATTTGAGCAGGTACTTCCGCACAGAGGATATTCAACACAACTAACAGGCATATGAAAATGTGCCCAACATCACTAGTTATCAGGTCAATGCAAATTAGAGTCTTGATAAGATCACATACTCATCAGAATGTCTGAAATTTTAAGACTGATAATGCCAAGTGTTGAGAAGGATGTGGAAAAACAGGAATCACATACACTGCTGGTAAAAGTAGAAGTTGGTATACCTCTTCAGAAAACTGTTAATTAGCATCTGTTAAAATTGAATCTATCTTTACTTGAATTCCACTACTGAAATTAGCAGTCTCACTACTGAGAATATACCCAGGCTAAACATATATAAATATGTCTTTAAGATGTCAGATATTGATACCAAGAATGTTCATTTTAGGAATATTATAATAGTCCCAAGCTGTAAACAACCCGATACCCTCAATAGTATCATGGAAAAAGAAGTTTGAGTATATTCATAAAATGTATACTATTCATCAATGAAAATAACCATTTACTGTTATAGTTATCATGGAAAAATATCTCATATATAATGTTAAGCCAGAAATAAGAGGGGTAGTGAATGTGAGTTATTGATTACCAATTTGATTTATTTAAACGTATTGTTTATTTGAGTTCAATATTTCTTATGTAAATTTAGTTAATTTGCATTATTTTAAAGGCATTTTTATTTTCAACTTTTTTGGCAAAAAGTTAATTATACTGTGTTACTCTGTTTTGCATTGCTCTAACCAAACACCTAAGATAATAAACTTAAAGAGAAGAAAGTTTTTTTGTTTTGTTTTGTTTTTGTTTTTGTTTTTGTTTGGGTCGGGTGAGAACAGGAGATTGAACTCTGGGGCACTTGACCCCTGAGCCACATCCCCAGCCCTATTTTGTATTTTATTTAGAGACAGGGTGTCACTGAGTTGCTTAGCGCCTCACTTTTGCTGAGGCTGACTTTGAACTCATGATTCTCCTGTCTCAGTCTCCCAAGTTACTGGCATTACTGGCATATGCCTGAGAAGAAAGTTTTATTTGGGGCCACAGTTTTGAAGCTTTGAGTCCATGGTTGCTTGATCCTTTGCTTTGGGAGTTGTGGCAAGGCAGGATATCATGGCAGGATCATATGGTATAAAAAGTTCCTCACTTCATGGCAGCCAAGAAGTGGGATGGGGGAAGGGGAGAGGGCCCTGAGATACCAGTGTCTCCTTTGAGGGCACAGCTCCGGTGACCTACCTTCCTTCCATTAGGCCCTACCTCAAAGATTCTATCACCTCCCAATGGCACAATAGACTGCTGATCAAACCTTTAGCATATAGCTCTTTGGGGGTCACTGATGCACACCACAGCATAATCTCTTAAGAGTTCTAAAATTGCTATTGTAGCTTCAATTTCTACCTCCAAGATTCTCCTCTCCAGGCATTAACACTGTGAGCCACCACTGATATGCCGCGTCTTCCATGGACATTACACATTTCTTCTTCTTTTAAATTACAAATATTTTAAAAATTTTTTCATAATTTCAAATGATTTGGGAAAGAAAGGAAGATAGATGTTTGCTTCTTATCAAACCTCCTTTCCACAAACATCATTTTGAGTATCTGTTATTTGCAAAAATTAAAAAATGTATAAAGCATGAACCCTAACTACTTTGATACTCTTAACAGATGCTCAAAAAAAGCTCTCTTAAGAAATCATTACCTTTGGCTATTTCTTATTTTATTATTAAGGTTTTTGTGAAGACAACTAGGGGACCTGGGGGGATGGATCCCACCAGATTTATGTGAGCATCTTGGTACCCTTTATCCAGCAAATGCTTCCACGGGACATGCTTGTTACTTCATTCAATCTGACATCACTGTGAGAGTAGTACTCTGTTAGTCATGTTTTCATTGTAAATGAAGCTTAAAGGGATTTATTCAAGATTCCTAAGGCAAACAAGCAGTTAGTGGCAGGCACAGGAAAAGATGCAAATGAGTCAATGTGATATACACAGAAGTCTAGGCAATCTCTTAGAGACCCTGTAAACCTCTGCATAAAATTGGATGACATTCCTTCACAAGTAATTAAAAAGCAGTACCCATCTCAACCATGACACTGAGTCATCTTAGTATGCACAAATGCCTTCACAATTCTGTAGGAAAAAAATAATTTTCTTTCTAGAATTCTGTACCTAGAAGATCTATCAACTATCTATGAAGATAGACAAATAAACATTTTTGACATGAAATTCCTTAGGAATTGACTGGAGAGAGTGTTCTGCCAAAATTAGGAATTAAGCCAAGAAAAAAGATGTAGGATCCAGGAAATTGAAGATCCAGCACAAAATGGAGGTGAGGATGTTCCCAGGAGAAAGGTCAATGGAGAATTCAAGTTGACCACTGGATAGCAGCCCTTGAGAACAACTGGTCCAGACTGAAACAGATCAGAAGGTCCTAGGAGATATTTCTTCAAGAAGATGAAATTTGTACTGCACTTAAATGTATTTAAACATATAACATAGACAGAGTTATAGGGAGTTTGGATTGACTTTGTGATTATTCATAGAAAATTAAGCAAAATAAAAAATACAACAATTATTAACTTGGGAAAAGAAAACAGAAAAGGCAATTACACTACACTACATAGCTCAACTGTGAATAATATTTATGTCAAATAGATACTCGTTACTAACCTAACCAAAATTATAACTGTCCAGGGAGAACAAGGGGGTGAAAAATTTGTGTTTTGTGGTTGAGGTGAAACCTAGAGCTGAGACAATATAATATGTACAGACATTGAGGTAAATAACCAAAAAGAAAAAAAAAGAACTACATGTTCTGAAGTCCTGCCTTCTGGCAGTAGAAAAAGAAAGGCAGGCAGGAAACTGGTACTATTTTTCATAGCAAGTCATGTACAGCTGTTTGACTGCAATAACAGCATGTTGAATTATGATACAAATAGAAACCAAAAACTATAAATATGAAAATACTTGAATTTTATGTGATCTTGGGCAAGTAACTGCAAGAGACATCATTTGTAAAAATAAAGAGGAAATGTTAACCTTTCATTTTGGATAAGTTTGGCCCAATAAATTTAAGTGTTACGCTAACTAGTTTTGACTTTAAAACTCAGTATGATCAAGGAAGTAGAGTTCAAATTTCATAACTGAAAGGGGCTATAGTGTTGTTGGGTTGAACCCCCTCAGTTTCGGGGGGAAACCCAGAGAAGCTAAGCGATTTCTTCCCAGGTACAAGATGATTAGTGGCTGAGAACATACTGGAACATGGGTCTCTAGCTCTTGATCTAAAATTTCTTTTATTATTATTATCATTATTATTTACCATGAAGTCAGAGAGAGAAGTCTCTGTGTATGTGTGTGTGTGTGTGTGTGTGTGTGTGTGTGTGTGTTAAAGAGAGAGAGAGAGAGACAAAACCACATAGAACCACATAAAACCGATTCTTAGAACATTATTTCCTGTGGTAAAGCATGGTAAGTGGTTTAACGGAACCCTTCCTTCCACCCCATCCTCCTCCGTCTTGATAGAGTTGCGTGTCTTCCTCTAACTGCAGTAGAGATGAAAGTCAAGGAAGACACGTTTCTAACACAGAGATGAATCCATCTTTGCAGTACAGAGCATCACCAGTATCAATTCTATCGTGTGTCACCAAACCTTCCCTGAGGCCATTAGTAATTTTCCAGACTCATCCCCAGACTCTGAGTCTGCGGTCGAATCGATGCTGGGGTTATAACAGAGACACTGAGTGAGTACATGAAGCACGAGATGGTTGGCAAACAGTGTCACAGGTGACATTCTGCGTGCTGCGGACTGTTTCCCTTCCCCCAGTCAATTTGCTGTGCTCGCCTGCATGCAAATACAAGAGGGAAATCTAAGAGGCCAGTTACTAAGGAGACCAAACAGGTGCTCTGTGAGTCATCCTGTCTTTGGAGGGAATCTGGGTAAATTTTCTGTGTTGGAAGATTCGCTGATGATTAATTCACTTTTGACATCCATTTCAATGCACAAGGGATGAAGAATTAATTTCAAATTAAACCTTATGTTCCCCCCACAACACTCAGAACTAGGATAGGAAAGGTTTAGGCAGCCGACTGGCAGGTGACAGCAGAAAATGATTCATTGCTGTACTGTAGGGACTGGGGTCACGGGAGAAGCCCCGCCTCCCTAGAGAAGGAATGAGACAGGCAGAAGCTTCTGAATGAAGAGGCGACTGTGCCTCTGGGCCAGGAAAAGCGTGGGTGACAAATCAAGTCATTTGGCCCAGTAGGAAGAGCTGGAAAAGGGACCGGATGTTAAAGTGATCCTATCTTGCTGTTGTGCTAAATCCTGCAGAACAGCCAGTCCCTTCCAGGCAGTCAGCCCTGATAAGATAAAGGATTTAGAAAAGGGGGGCCCCATGAGGGGAAAGGAAATAAGAAGGAACACTTTATTTAGTTTTGACCTTCTTTCTGGGAGGCAGCAGCAACATGGTGGAGACATCAAGGATCTGGCAATCAGACCAATGTTGTTCCCAGTCCCAGCAACGCCATGAAATAGCTGAGCCCTAAGACACTTTGCACTGATATTTCTCAGAGTAAGAGGGAAATTCTGCCTCAAAGAGGCCCTCTTTTCTTCTGGCAAACAGTTTAGGAAGCCCTTTACCTATATATTTTAGTTTGAGCCCCCAGAAACCCACAGAACTAGTTTAATCGCTTCCATGAGAAGGATGCATGTTTTCTTCTGATGTAGTATGCTGCTAACATGATAGGTACCCTTTCTTCCCCTGACTGCTGTTTCTCCAATAGGTTGTAGCAGAGATTGTACTCAAGCCAACAAAATCATCTGTTCTTCCTTTCCTTTGGGATTATGGAACTATCTTTAGGTAGACCTGCCCTCACTAAACTACCTTGCCCAGACCCCCATGGAGTTAGATCGTGGATGGTGGTGAAATGAAATGTGATCAGGGATGATGACTGCCATTCTTGACCAGCATTTTAAGATAGTGGATATGTTTTCCCACATGCCCTTCCTCCATATTCCCAACTGTTACTTGGCCATAGTGGCATCCCTGTTTCAACCTTATAGTAGATGACAGTGCCCTGGTGGAAGGTGAGGCAATGATGATGGAAGGAACCTGGTTCCCTGAATGACCTCATGGAACAGAGCCACCTGCCAACCTGGAAAATTACCTGGGATTGTTACACAAGAGAAGTTAGCTTCTTCTTTCCTTCCTTCCTTCCTTCCTTCCTTCCTTCCTTCCTTCCTTCCTTCCTTCCTTCCTTTTTGGTGGGAGGGGGGTGGGCTACTGGGGATTGAACCCAGGGGCACTTGACCACTGAGTCACATCCCCAGCCCTATTTTGTATTTTATTGAGACAGGGTCTC